>NC_083319.1:71667396-71977094 GCF_963455315.2 Globicephala melas | reverse complement strand
AGAAAGCCCAGATACATAATCATATTGGGGATGCACCTGGAGCTGAGGAGACAAGGGAAGAAAGAACAAAGGACTAGAAGACCTACTTGGCTTGGATGACAAGAGTCACCTGGGTAGGACAATTGTAATTGCTCAGATCAAATGATTCTGAAAATGATTTCAAGTATGTTTGATACAGCTCATGAGATGTTCCCCAATACATAAGCTCACCATTCTGATATATGTGAAAAGATAATCTTCATTAGCAAAAAGGAAGAAATCAGATTTCAAAGTTTCCAACAGGTCACAACATTGCTATTGAACACCCACTGTCATCACCTCACTTTTCTCCATCACACTTCATTAACCCTTGATCCATGTTTGCAATTACTTCAAATAAGGATAGAATTCTATTCTGGGTTGTTTGTGGGTGAATAGGTTGCTTGCCTTTTCTCTCATGCCTAGTGGGATTAGGCAATTTGATATTTTGACTTGTCCAAGCAGTATTTGATGCTAGTCTGCTCTTTCCCTAACCAAATCACTGCTACCTCTCATTTGAGGCAATGTATTCCAACGACTCATTGCCAAAATGGTAGTAATTTCACTGGTGCAGACCATTGACATGCAGGCTGGGCTGTGCTGGCTTTCCTGCAGAAAAGATTTTCTGGAATAATAGAAAGTGTTTGGGACTTGGTATTATCATATGCCTTGGGTTTAAACCCTAACTCTGAAACTTACCAGGTGTATGAATACAGGGGAAGTACTTCACCTCTTTGAACCTCCCTCTCCCATTTATAACTGGGATCTTGATCCCTAACTCACAGGACTATTAAAAGGTTGAACGAGACGGTTTGTTGCAGAGACTTAGAGTAGTTTTAAAATAAACTTTTACTGAATCTGAGCTGTTTCGCTTTCCAGTAACACTGAAACAAACATCAGGAACCCAGTAACTTCCTAGCATCCAGAGACGTAAATGTACCATGCATGAGAATACAGATGCTTTTATGTGTATATATGCACTGTTACAAAAAACAAATGCCACATATCCACCTAATAGGACTGGAATGACTGACAGATAGCATCGACCTTCTCCCAGGAAATCACAGATTTTCAAAACAAGCACTTTTTAAAATTACATAAGCATACAGCATGAATCAGAAAAGCATGAGGCTGTGTTTGCTTGTTTTATCAATGGTTCATTTTCCATAGCTTCCATCTTCCTTTTATTGCTCGGCCAGCTATTTCCCTCCATAGAAGATGAAGGCTATTGGGATGTTTGTTATAACTGTGTGCTTAAGGTTCTTTGGCAGATCACATGCTTTACTTAATTAAATAATGTTCCAATTAATTGATTTGTTTGTAGACATTCTTAATTTAGTAAACGCTGAGCAGAATGCTAAAAATACCATTATATTTCTGACAGAGGCACCACTAAAGTCTGATAATTGATAGCTTTGCTGTTTTCTCTGATGGCCTGAAAAGCTTTTAAAGCTAAATTCTGTAATCATGTTCATCTTTGGAAATTAGTTTCGTGAAACCACACATTTAGTTCTTGCTGAGAAATCTCATTTTAGTCATTTTAACATAATTTATAATGCATAAACTAAATTAGCTTTTGTAGCTAAGCCAGCACATTTTTCTTTAATTTTTATCTCATCCTAATATATTTTTGACCTTGAAAACTGTAATGTCTGTTGGATATTGAAGCCTCTGAACAAAGAAAATCATTTCCATTCCATCACTATGGTTACACTTTCTTCGTTCTCCAGCACTGAACAGTGCTGAAAGTGTTGAATCTGGATTCCTCAGGAGGGCAAGGGGAACTTCATGTAATATAATTTAGTTCTGATTAAATAAACACATATACATAATGGAACCCAAGGAAAGTAGCAAATTATTTCACTCTGTTTACATTGCATATGATATGACTTATGGTAAGGGGCAATATATCACCCAATGTTATTTTCTTCAGGTTCTGTTGTGTGTGGTTTTTCCCCAGGCAGTCACACATACATATTCGTCATAGAAAACACAGCCAAAATGCCAGGCAGCTCCTAACACCTCCAGTACTCCTGAAGTCAAAGCATTTTCAACCCTTTCTAAAAACAGAGAACTTCAAGTGTGAATCATACAGTTCCCTGTCCACGAGAGATGTGTTTCACATGGCTTGTGACCTCTCCCACCATCCTAAAATGGCTCTGGCTGCCCTACAAAAGCAAGATAAGGAATTGGTCATTCAAGTAAACGTTATACCTGCTGCCTCTGATAGAAAAAATATACTCTCTTTACAATATACTCTTTTGAATTTCTTTTATTACATAGCTGGTTCGCCATGTCAACTACAAAAGGTTTTCTGTATTTTCTTCTCCTTAGTAGTTCATGTGTCAAAGGTATCTTGAAGAAAACTGTTGGCAATAGTCAAGGTCTTCAAGTGGCCATAACATTTAAAAGAGTATATCCAATCAGTAGCGTGGCAAATTATATCCGTATAAATGCAAATGGAACGTCTCATTTCTAAAATTCATATGCACACAGATTTCTAGCTACCTTGATTGGGTTGTGCAAAAGCAATGAAGAACTATTAATTTCAGCAACAAATGATAAAAAAAAAAAGTGAGGTGAGGGGAGGAAACACTTGACAATATGCAGAGGCTCAGTGTAGGAGAGAAATCTGCATCTTCAATAGCCTTCAGGTACAGGGACCACCATAATCATCTCTGTGGCCTGCCATAGGGCTTGCCCATAGTGAATAGGCATTAAATGTTTGTGGTATGGAAGGATAGGTGGATGATACAAAGGGCTGTTTTATAAGACCTAAAGAATCTTTGATGGTGGGATACAACACACTGACACGTGGATAGAATAGGTGAAAGGCAGAACCCTATATAACTTACGGTTCCAAATGAGAGAAGGCTGTCAGACAAGGTCATAGAGGGGGTGTCACCCAGGACAGGATAACAGCAAGCTGAAGCTAGAGAGGGCAGCTTGTGTATGGCAAATGCCATGTGGTTAGCTAGCTTTCCTGGACTCCCTGTGGATTGGCTAATTTAAATGATTCTGTGGACTCCAGGGCATAGGGGTTAATGGTCTGATACCTGGCCTCTGGGTAATCAGGGCTGGTGCATAGTGGCCTAGTGGCCCACAGTGTAAGAACCCGATAAGGAAAGCTGATTAATCAGCTGCTCAAGGAGGGGGACTGACTCACCGGTAGCCGGGATCTCAAAACTGGATCAAGATAGGATTTTTCTTTTTAAACTCTGTTATGTTCACCTGCCCTTAGAAGGAGAGAACTCATTCGAAATTCAGGAAAGAATTCTGTGATATTTAAAAGCAACTAAAAGAAATCCATATTGGAAAAGAAGAAGTAAAATTGTCCCTGTTTGCAGAGGACATGATACTATACACAGAAAATCCTAAAGATGCTACCAGAAAACTACTAGAACTCATCAATGAATTCAGTAAAGTTGCAGGATATAAAGTTAATACATAGAAATCTCTACAACTGTGCCTTTACTTCTGTTTTGTAAATAAGTTCATTTGTAACATTTTTTAGAGATTCCATATATAAGAGATACCATATGATATTTGTCTTTATGTGTCTGATTTACTTCACTCAGTATGACAATCTCTAGGTCCATCCATGTTGCTTCAAATAGCATTATTTCATTCTTTTTCATGGCTAAGTAATATTATATTATATATACATACCACATCTTCTTTAACCATTTGTCTGTCAATGGACATTTACGTTGCTTCCATGTCTTGGCTATTGTAAACAGTGCTGCAATGAACATTGGGGTACATGTATCTTTTCAAATTGTGGTTTTCTCTGGGTATATGCCCAGGAGTTGGATTGCTGGATCATGTGGTAGCTCTATTTTTAGTTTTTAAAGGAATCTCCATACTGTTCTCCACAGAAATAGAGTCACAGATGTAGAAAAAAGTCTTATGGTTAACAGGGAGGAAAGGGGGAGGAGGGATAAGTTGGAAGATTGGGACTGACATATACACACTACTATATATAAAATAGATAACTAATGAGGACCTGCTATATAGCACAGGGAACTCTACTCAATACTTTAATGACCTATATGGGAAAAGAATCTAAAAAATAGTGGATATATGTATATGTATAACTAATTCACTTTGCTGTACAGCAGAAACTAACACAACATTGTAAATCAACTATACTCCAATAAAAATTTAAAAAAAGAAACCTCTTGTATTTCTATGCACTAACAGTGAAAGATCAGAAAGAGAAATTAAGGAAACAATCCCATTTACCATCACATTAAAAAGAATAAAATACCTAGGAATAAACTTAATTAAGGAGACAAAAGGCCTATACTCTGAAAATTATAAGATGTTGATGAAAGAAATCAAAGATTACACAAACAGATGGAAAGATATACCATGTTCTTGGATTGGAAGAATCAATATTGTCAAAATGACTCTACTATCCAAGGAGATCTACAGATTCAATGCAATCCCTATAAAATTACCAATGGCATTTTTCACAGAAGTAGAACAAAAATTTTAAAATTTGTATTGCAATGCAAAAGACCACAAATAGCCAAAGCAATCCTGAGAAAGAAAAACAGAGCTGGAGGGATCAGGCTCCCTGACTTCATACTATACAACAAAGCTACAGTAATCAAAACTGTATGGTACTGGCACAAAAGCAGAAATATAGATCAATGGAACAGGATAGAAAGTCCATATATAAACCCACACACCTACAGTCTATTAATCTACAATAAAGGAGGCAAGAATATAAAGTGGAGAAAATAAGTGGTGCTGGGAAAACTGGACAGCTACATGCAAAAGAATGAAGTTAGAACATTCTCTAACACCATATGCAAAAATAAACTCAAAATGTATTAAAGACCTAAATATAAGACTGGGTACTATAAAACTCTTAGTGGAAAATGTAGGCAGAACATTTTTTGACACAAATTGCAGCAATATCTTTTTGGATCCACCTCCTAGAGTAACAAAAATAAAAAACAAACAAACAAATGGGAACTAATTAAACTTAAAAGCTTTTGTACAGCAAAGGAAACCATAAACAAAGCAAAAAGGCAACCTTCACAATGGGAGAAAATATTTGCAAATGAAGTGACTGACAAGGGATTAATCTCCAAAACATACAAATAGCTCATGCAGCTCAATATTAAAAAAACAAACAACCCAATCAAAAAGTGGGCAGAAGACCTAAATAGACATTTCTCCAAAGAAGACATACAGATGGCCAAGAGGCACATGAAAAGCTGCTCAACATCACTAATTATTAGAGAAATGCAAATCAAAACTACAATGAGGTATCACCTCACACTAGTCAGAATGGACATCATAAAAAAGTCTACAAACAATAAATGCTGGAGAGGGTGTGGAGAAAAGGGAACCCTCCTACACTGTTGGTGGGAATGTAAATTGGTACAACCACTATGGAGAACAGTATGAAGGTTCCTTAAAATACTAAAAATAGAGCTACCACATGATCCAGCAATCCCACTCCTGGGCATGTACCGAGAGAAAACCATAATTCAAAAGATACATGCACTCCAATGTTCAATGCAGCACTATTCACAATAGCCAAGACATGGAAGCAACCTAAATGTACATCAACAGAGGAATGGATAAAGAAGATGTGGTACATATATACAATGGAACATTACTCAGCCATATAAACGAATGAAATAATGCCATTTGCAGCAACATGGACCTAGAGATTGTCACACTGAGTGAAGTAAGTCAGATAGAGAAAGACAAATATCATATGATAACACTTATATGTGGAATCTAAAGAAAAAGGGTACAAATGAACTTACTTACAAAGCAGAAACAGACTCACAGACTTTGGAAGCAAACTTATGGTTACCAAAGGGGAAAGGTGGCAAGCAGGGATATATTAGGCGTTTGGGATTAACATATACTCACTACAACATGTAAAATAGGTAATCAACAAGGACTGTTCCCTACGGTATAGCACAGGGAACTCTACTCAGTATTCTCTAATAACCCATATGGGAAAAGAATATGAAATAGAATAGATATATGTAAAACTGAATCACTTTGCTGTACAGCTGAAACTAACACAACATTATAAATCAACTTTACTCCTATAGAAAACAAAAATTAAATTAAAAAAATAAAAATAAAATCCACTAAAATGTCAATGAAGTGTGACAGGGCATGTTTACCAAAAGGTAACCTGATCCTTACTCATGCTAACTATAAACATAATTCCAAAATAATTTATTTGAAGTCTTTTGGCAGGATGATCAAGTTTTCATAACTTAGTTTTGGTGAGCAAAAGACCCCAAAAGGCAGCTCACAAATGCTTTCCATATTTTTAATAGCCTCAAATGTTTTCCCATAATCTTTTGGGTCAATTCTGCACATGGGCTGGAACGTGTATATATTTAAAGCAAATGTAGCTGGAAATGTCCAAGTTCCGGAGAGACTGGCATCATATAGCATGATGCACCAGAGGCAGAATTCAAAAGCCTGCTGTGGCAGGCAGAATAATAGTCACCCAGAGATGTCCCTGCTCAAATCCTCATGGCAAAGGGGAAATCAAGGTTGCAGCTAGAATTAAGGTTGACAATCAACTTAATTTTAAAATAGAGATGTTTATCCAGGTGGGCCCAGTGTAGTCACAAGGGTTCTTAAAAAGAAGAGGGAAGGAGAAGGGGAGGTCAAAGTGATGAGATGTGAGGGCTCAACCTCCATTGTTGGCTTTGAAGAAGGACGGAGGGGGCCATGGCTTAAGGAGTGTGTGCAGATTCTAGAGGCTGAAAAGGCAAGGGAATGGGTTTTCCCCTTGAGCTTCCAGAATGAAGCACTGCCCTGTAGACATCTTGATTTTAACCCAGTGAGACTCATGTTGGACTTTTGACCTACAGAACTATAAGATAATAAATTTGTGGTTTTAGAAGCCACTGCATTTGTGATAATTTGTTACAGCAGCAAATAGGAAACTAATGACCATCCAAACTCCCAAAGCATAAAACCACCACTTCGTTTTTTCCAGATTTTCTTCACGCCAAATTTTGTTTACCAAAGAAGCAAAACCTCAATGATTCGTCCAGGGACAGCTGATTTTTGCTTCTGTTGAAATATTTGCATGTTTCATATATCCAGCTGTCCCTCAGTATCCATGGGAAATGGGTTCCAAGACCACCTGAAAATACCAAAATTCACAGATGCTCAAGTCCCTTATATAAAATGGCATAGTATTTGCATATAACCTATTCACATCCTCCTATACTTTAAATCATCTCTAGATTACTTATAATACCTAATACAATGTAAATACTATATAAATAGTTGCCAGCATGTGGAAAATTCAAGTTTTGCTTTTTGGAACTTTCTGGATTTTTTTTTTTTTTCCGAGTATTTTTGATCCAAGTTTGGTTGAATCCCAGGTGTGAAATCTGTAGATACGGACACGTAGGGCCAAATGTAATTCATGACAACCTTGTTCTGAAAGCATTTCTGTTCATGTACCATCCTTTATTCTCAATGTTAACTCTCTTTCAATATTTATATTTAAAAATAAAACCTAATCTATTTTGATTTTTTAAAAAGTGACACTGGAACAGAAGAAACTTGTTTCTCAGACCACAGTAATTGACTTTGAGGACTTCAACTCTAATGCCATATAATATTCGAGGAAGAGAGCCATGTGTTCTGTATGTTAAAGTACAGGAATACCTCATTTTATTGTGCTTCACAAATATTGCACTTTTTTTTCACAAATTGAAGGTCTGTGGCAACCCTGCATTGAACAAATCTATTGCTGTCACTTTTCCAACAGCATTTGCTCACTTCTTGTCTCTGTGTCACGCATTGGTAATTCTTGCAGTATTTCAAACCCTCCACTAGCCAAAAGATTACAACTACAGAAAGTTCAGTGATGGTTAGCATTTTTCAGAAATAAAGTACTTTTAAATTAAGGTATATACATTTTTTAGAAATAAATGCTATTGCACACTTCATAGACTACAGTATAGTGGAAACATAACTTTTACATGCACTGGGAAACCACAAACATTTCTGTGAGTCACTTTATTGCGATATTCACTTTATTGCAGTGGTCTGAACTGACTGCAATAGCTTTGAGGTATGCCTGTAATAATTAATTATTTTACTTTCCTTCTTTGTATTCATTCTTGTACACTCAAAAGAATACACCTAAAACTAAACCCCTCAAAAGTGGAGGATACCAGAATTTACAATGTGTTCTGAATGGAACACATTGAATAGTAAAGCAGAAGTGGTTTCAAGGTCAGGGTTAAAGAGTTAATGGGACATAACAGTGGCTAGAAATATGCAAGGTGGCTATGTTGTCATAGCATGAATCCTTCACGGGCAGGCATTTCTCTAAACTGGTTACCAGGTTTATGGGTAAATATCAAGAAGTGCATAATCTAGAGAGCAGATCACTGAGCGGAGAGTGAGATCCAACTGCACGTCGATGCCAGCTTCACTCCTGAGTAACCATGGGCAGTTTTCAAGTAACCTCCCTCTGTTTCTGTGTGACCTTCCTCTGTTTCTACAGCTAAATCAAAATGCTTCTATACCTTGCAGGGATACTCTAGTTCCTTTACTTTCCACTTGTTTCCCATAATGGAGTTTTGACTCTTTGATCTGTCTCTCCTGCTTTTTTCCTTTCTGAGTTCAAAAAGCTGGAGTATCTGATTTCCCTCTCTTTTTTCTCTCTTATCCTTCTAATCTGATTTTTAAATGTCAGTTTCAGTCAAGGATATTTCCATTTTCATCTTGGGCTTGTCTTCATTTTCTTTTTTCTTGAGAGGAAAGTTTCTTTAAAAATCTACTTTATTACTGTTGTTTACTTTTGTTGTTGTTTTTAATAACAAAACTTTATATCTCAGAGGAAGTAGCAATAATAAATCTCTAGAGGCATATTTAGTCCTTCTTTCAGCATCTTTTCACTGAATGCTTACTTCATGATAAACTTTAGGGAGGAAAGATTAAAAAGATGAATAAGGCAGTCCCTACCCACAAGAAATTCACCAACTAATAAATAAGAAAACAACTATATTGTAGAAAATAAATAATGTGATCATCAATTCCTGAAGGACATGATATGATATATGATATGATATGATACGATATGATATGATATGATATGGGATGATGCTTTCCCTCTCCTTTCTTACCATCATTTTTGGACACCAAAGATAAGTACACCTCAGCACAAATTCCCTCAGTTGAAAGAGATGGGTAAACAAGCAGGTACCAATCTCATCAGTGGCCCACAAATACCCAAACTTCAAATACTTCATGAGAAAGGAGAAGAAGGAGTACTAAAGCATGATAAGTGATCTCTCCAGACCGTTCTCAGGACTCTCACAATCTCAAAGCACCCTTCGAAGTTAATGAAAATTCTGCCCAGGAGAAAAAACATGAAGAGGTTGATATATGGAAAAAAGTAAATTCTGACTGCTGGAACCTTCGATTGATAGAGAAACTTTCTCCACTTCACGATGAAAGAAAATGTTTTTTAGATCCTAGAGAATCATCATCTATAACTTTATTCCCAACGCTAAGCCGTTCCTCTCTCCCTGCATTTTTTTCTTCAATTTTTCTCCTAGACAAGTAGGCTAATCATCTCAAGTCCATCTTCAGTTCCTCTCTTTATCTCACACTACTCTTTCAATTTGTCACTAACTGAAACTGATTCTACCTTAGCAATATTCAAACTTATCCCCTCCTTTTAACTGCTGAATACAGTTTCTCTGTATGGATGTAACACAATTTATCTGTTCTCTTGTTGGTGGCCATTTGAGTTGTTTCAGTTTTTGGTGATCATTAATATAGCTGCTATGAATAATTTTATACAAATTGTACAAAAGTCTTTTTGTGGACATACACTTTTATTTATCGTTGGTAAATACCTAGTAGTTATTTGATCATAAGGTGAGTAGTATGTTTTGATTTATAAGAAACTTCCAGATTCCAAATTGGTAGTACCATTTTGCACTCTTATTAGCAATTCACGAGAATTCTATTTGCTTCATATCCTGGCCAACTTTTAGTATTGTCAGGCTTTTAAAATTTAAGCCATTCTAGAAGTATAGTGATACTTTAATATTAATTTGCATTTTCTTATGACCACTAATGTGCAGTTTTTCAAGTGCTTATTAGTAATTTGTATACGTTCCTTTTCAAAGTATCCAATTTACCTATTTGTTATTGAGATGTTGTCTTATTGTTGAAGGTGTTCTTTATACAGTCTGCATACAAGTCCTTTGTCACTCTTTGTATTGTGAATATTTGTTCCCATGCTTACCTATTCATTTTCTCAATAAACACTTTCAATGAGCTGAAGTTTATAATTTTTAAGAGCAATGCATCAATTTTTTATTTTATGGTCAGTGTTTTCTAAGATCACTTTACCCAGTGGTCCCCAGCCTTTTTGGCACCAGGGACCGGTTTCGTGGAAGACAATTTTTCCACGGAACAGGGCGGGGCAGATGGTTTCGGGATGATTTAAGTGCATTACATTTATTGTGCACTTTATTTCTATTATTATTACATTGTAATATATAATGAAATAATTATACAACTCACCATAATGCAGAATCAGTGGGAGCCCTGAGCTTGTTTTCCTGCAACTAGATGGTCCCATCTGGGGGTGACAGGAGACAGTGACACCCGAAGTGTGTGACTTATGTCCAGTCTACTCCGTAATCTTGTTTCGGTTGCTGTCACTGCAGAAAACCCTGCTTCACAAAAATAGGATGTTGGAAATGGAAGCAGGCTTTTCAGTGCTTCTGGGGCAATCTCAGGATATTCTGCCTTGACATTAATTCAGAACGTATGGAGATCTGAAGTTGTCTCACACATACTTTTAAGGCCACCATCATTTGTGATCTTAAGCAGATGATTCTCTTCTAGCATGGACAAAGCCGATTCACCTGGCTTATTCACAAATGGGTCGCGGATCCATTCCTTCCTAGCTCAGGGTTTTTTTGTGGTTGGGAAGTAATGCTCAAACTCTTCTGAAAGCTTAGATAGGTGATCATGCACCAGCTGGGAGAAAGAAGGCCCTGGCTCAGTCTCTTTCAAAATCTCTAATGTTTGAAACATGTCAAAAATCCTAATGTTCACTCGTTGCCCCCATAATTCCAATTTGGCTTTGAATGCAGCCACTTTATCTGCCAACTTGAACACAGTTGTCGTTCTCCCCTGAAACGACAGATTGAGTTCACTGAGCAGGTTGAATATGTCACACAAGTAAGCAAGTTTTGCAACCCATTCTGTGTCACTGAAATGTGCTGCCAGTGGTGACTGTTTTTCTAAAAGAAATCTCTGGAGTGGCTCTCATAACTCAAAAACTCTGGCCAGTGATCTACCCTTAGAAAGACATCTCACTTCTGTGTATAAGAGAAGACGTGTGTGCTCTGCGTCCATCTCCTCACAGAGCTGCGCGAACAGACGTGAGTTAAGGGCATGTACTTTAATGTGGTTGATAATTTTAATCACATCCTGCAAAACACTGTTAAGTTCAGGTGACATTTTTCAGCTAGCCAGCATTTCTCTATGGATGACAAAGTGTGTAGACTCACATTCAGAAGCGACCTCTTTGACCTGAGTAGTGAAACCAGAAAGCCGTCCAGTCATAGCAGCCGCTCCATCCGTGCATATACCGACACAAAATGATTCATTCAGTTTTCCTGATACGTAATCATTCAAAGACTTGAATAGTTCTGCAGCTGTGGTGTTGGTTGGCAACAGAAGTGCACATAACATATACTCATGCACATCCTCCTGAAAAATATATTGCACAAAAACAAGCATTGTTGCCTTGTTGTCGACATTGGTAGACCCGTCAACCTGGATTGCGTGCCACGGTGACTCATTAATCCTCTCTAACAATTGCGCCTCAATATCCTCTGCTATTTCTTCAATTTGTTTAGTTATGGTACTAGCCAAAAGAGGAATACATGCCACCTTTTGAACTGCAGCCTCTCCTAAAAGTTCACGATAAATGTCCTTAGCAGCAGGCAAGATCAACTCTTCACCAATAGTAAAAGGCTTCTTAGCTTTAGCAATGCGGTTAGCCACTAAGAATGATGCTCTCACTGCAGACACATTTGATGAAGCGGTGGCCTTCAATAATTGCTTCTGTTCTTTGTGTTCACATTTTTTTCTTTTGAGAAACTCCAAAGTCTTGTCTTTTAATGCAGGGTGTTTGGTCTCCATCTGGCGAAGCACTTTGGAAGGTTTCACGGCTTTGTTGGATAGCAGTTGCCACATATTATACAAAGCAGACTTTGAAAATGTGAATCACCTGTTGCAATGAACCCGTAATTTAAGTAGGACTCTTGGTATTTTCTTTTAAATGCAGCTTTTTTTTGTTGGCAGTCTTAGAGTCTTCTGCTGTCTCATCATTGGGTCTTTCCCCCTACTCAAAGAAGCTCTCCAGCAATGTTTGTGTTTTACTCATTTTGGCTACCAAAATGTGTGCTTACCAAAACTGTGACTGAGACAAGCGCACAGTGCGCAGTGTGGGAAAGAGGCACGGATGGAAATGGTAAATAAAATAATGGGCAGGTCATGAGAGTACTAAAATAAGTGTCGGATTCTGACTTAAAGCCTGCCACCAGATGCAGCTTGTCACTTACCACTCACTGATAGGGTTTTGATATGTCTGCAAGCAACTGATTTATTATGGTCTCTGTGCAGTCAAACCTCTCTGCTAATGATAATCTGTATTTGCAGCTGCTTCCCAGCGCTAGCATCACCGCCTCAGCTCTACCTCAGATCATCAGGCATTAGATTCTCATAAGGAGCGTGCAACCTAGATCCGTCGCATGCGCAGTTCACAGTAGGGTTCGCGCTCCTATGAGAACCTAATGCCGCCGCTGATCTGACAGGAGGCGGAGCTCAGGCGGTAATGCGAGTGATGGGGAGTGGCTGTAAATACAGATGAAGCTTTACTCACTTGCCCACCGCTCACCTCCTGCTGTGTGGCCCAGTTCCTAACAGGCCACGGACCACTAACCGTTCATGGCCCAGGAGTTGGGGACCCCTGACTTTACCCATCCCAGGGTTATGAAAACATTGCATTAAGCTTCTGAATCAGATTCACAAATGTGAATTTGCTCTAATGTTTACTGACTTTTATTTATTATTGTATATTTATTTCATTCCTATATTTCCCATTCTTTTCCTTATAACTTTGTTTTTCCCATTTTTCAAAATAACTCATGCTTGTTGTAAAAGGTGAACAATGTAAAAATTCATAAAAAGTAATAATTGCTCTTCTTCCTACTCCACAAAGAAAATGGTTAACCACTTAGTATATATTTTTATTTGTATATTTAGTTTATATGCTTTACTTCTAGACACATAAAACATGTCCTGTTGATATTATTTTATATATTCACATAGGTATGTGTACCCTGATGGACACACAACTATTTATTTATTTATGAACACTTAATATGGTATCTACCCTCTCACACATTTTGAAGTGCACAATATTGTTAACAATAGACACAATGTTGTACAGCACATCTCTCGGACTGATTTATCTTGTATAACTGCTTTTAGTACTATATAATTTAAAAGTAATAACAAATATAACACTGAAGGATTGAAGGTCTCTTTTATACTATTATCATCAGACCTGGATGCCATTTTGAATTTTACAGATATTTTTATTTGTGTATGATTTTGTACATAAAATATTAAACTATGGTTATACTTCCATTCAGGGCTAAGGCCTAAACAGTAGCCCATGTGTTGAAGGGCATCGTGATACCCATGAAAAAATAAGTTGTCCTGTAGTATTTGAAAGTTGACAATTATGAAAATGGTGAAGGATGAAGAGAGATAGCTGGTATAAAGTGTAAAGAAATCTTAACATTTCTTATAACAAGTGTCTTTATGAGTGAGAAGAAAGAACTTATAAATAATATAGCCATGAGCAAGTCAGCCCATCTTTGTTTCATAGCGATAAATGTCATAATAGATTGGCGCTCTGCCTCTACTCTTATATATTCAATGTATATTTTTTCCTCCTTTATTCTTTGGGACTGAAATTAGTTTAGAGGGTAGTTAGAGAAAATTGAGAGTGTTTCGGAATGTGTAGGAATAAAAAGTTCAGACTGCAGTGAAAACTTTAATAACTTGTGAATTATGTCATCTGTGAAATAACAATAGATGACAAACTCAGCTGTGAGGAGAATAAAAGCATTCTTTTCTTAAAAAAAGAAAAAAGCCAGTCTCCTCCTGGAACCATGATCAGCTTTAGATTTTCAACGTTCTTTGTGCAGTTTTAGTGTACCACGAAGTATATCTTAGGTACAATAAAGATAATATCTTTAATAGAGTCTGATGTTCAAGTACCAGTTTCTAAAGTGTTAAATCTGCCCTGGTGATGATCTCATGTTAGGAAGGAATTTAGATTGTATCTCCCTAGATTGTTTTACTAATTTACAAATTGATTATCTCTGCCGCATGTAGACTAGATTTTCTGATAAACAAAGAGGTTTCTTATCAGAAATTCATCAGGTATTATTGCTAATACTGTCCACTTGATATTTATTTCCTCTCATATGACTAATAAACATCTCATACTTGAAATCTCCAAAACAGATCTCTTTACACCCCAAATCACCTTGGCAGAAGAATTCAGTGGCTCTTTTAATATTTCATTTTCAGAAATGTTTCCCTTTCTATCGAATATACAATTAAACTTTTAAAAGTCATGTACATGGAATGTTCACTGCTAAGAGATTATCATCTTTTTCCTTTAGATTTTAATTATCAGAAATTCTAACGGCTTACAAATACCCCTTTTCACTGGTTTATAGGTCTGCGCTCAGTTTGGCAGTCAGATTGCACACAACAATTAGTGATACCCAGAGAATAAAACATCTCAGTGAAATTTCAGGTCAGAAGCAATCTGATTGCATCATGTAATATAGTAAAAAAAACTAACCTTATATGTTGCAGAATTCTATTTGTTAAACATTCATTTACAAACCCATGTGAGCTTGATATTTTATGAAATCTCAATCCAAATAATCTGTTCTCTGTTTTGAGTCCTATTTATTTTCTCCTTGGTAAAAATGACCCCTTTTCTTCTTTCTTTCATGCAACATAATAGTTTATGTTATGTGATTTAAGTTATAGTTTCTACTCTACAATCTTATGAGTAATTTCCCAAATTCAGTATTTTATCTTGCTTACCTTCAAGTAGCCATCCATAATATCCTAAAAAACAGTCTAAAAAGAGGTGTACTATTTAGAAAATAGAGAAATTTTATCCATAATCTTAATCAAATTTATAGAACTACATTTTTGTATGTTCCCTTCTTGTCATTTTTTCATATGAATCTATTTACATATTGTCACATTTGTATCCTGAGTTTTCACTGGGTAATATTTAATAAGTGTTATAATCTTTATAATTATCATTTATAACTTCCTTTTGACTTAGCATTATCTAATAAGGCTAAACTTCACAATTATCACTTTAAATATTTTAATTTCTGTTTAATATTCCACATAGTAGATATTCTATAATTTAAGAAAGCATTTTCCTGATGCTTGTTATTTAGATGCCTTCCAGTTTTCTCCATTATAAATTATGCTCCAATGAATAGCTTTTAATATCTATGGAGACAGACAAACACAGTCAGAGAGAACAACAATGTGGTAAAATGTTAACATTTCGATAGCTTGGGTGAAGGATACACCGGAATTCTTCGAACTTATTCATGCAACTCTTCTATAACTTGAAATTATCTTAAAATAATTTAAAGAGTACATTTGAATAAGTAGAATTATTGGACCAAATGTAATACATGTTTTGAAAGCTTTCTTTTTACATTGTCATTTTATACCAATAAGTGGTACAGCAGTATGTGAATATCTTTAATTGTAAAGATAATTTCCATGATATTTGTCCTGAGGAGAAGACTATGAATCTATAGTGATCACTGTGCTTGGGATCATGATTTGTAAAATATAAGCATAAGAAGAGACAGAAATAGATTTTCATGGTAGCCAGGTGTTATGCATTTTATAGCCTTAAGTTTACCAGTTCAGTGCCAAAGAAATGCTAATTCATTCATTCATTCTTAACATTTTGCATTTTCCCTTCCATCTGATGTTAGAAATATGGCTCACTGTCTCCTGGCCCAAAATAGGAGGATATCCTCATTTGAGATCCTTCTGGTGGCTGAATGCTTAACCGAACCAGATTCAAACCTCTGCTTAATGCAACCAAATTTGTATTCATACATTTTTCACTGGGTGTTGGTTTTTCCTGGAGTCCCCAGTGTTTTGTTATTACAAACAAATGTGGCAACTGTCATTTTCGTGTTCACATACACAAGTAAATTCACAGAATAAATTCTTACAGGAAAGATTCTGACTTCAAAGGCTTGTAAATTATTAGTTTGATTGATATTGTCAAGATGTCCTCCAAAGCAGTTGCACCAACTTACACACTGAACAAAAATATATGAAAGGGCCAGTTTCTCCACTCACTTGCTTGCCAATATTGTATATGTTAAAACCTTGTTCTTATAATTTAAAATATTTTTTAATATTGTTTTAATTTTTACCTATACAATTCTAAGTAAGGATAAATGCCTTTCACTTGATTCATATTTGAAGAGATCTAGAATTCATACTTCTGGATAGTTGGGCAGGTTCTGAAAAATGTAGTTTTTAGCTTATGAATTTGGAGCTGCATTTCTATTTACTTCAGCAAAAGAAACATTGTCAAATTAAATTAACAGAGTTATTCATGTTAAGAATACTTTGGGCACATCTCTTCTCTCTTTGACAAAAATCCTTATTTTTGGATATGTGGATATTTCTTTGACTTTGGTTTCATAGAAGTGTGTGGGTGTTTTCCTTCCAAGAATAAGAATGAGTTCATTTAAAAATATTGAAAGAAAGATGGTGTCTTCCGTACACAAAACTAATCTTTTAATTTTCTTGCTATCTTATGCTGAATCAGTGCACCAAGGCTGTGGAACAATGTATTAAATTCATTCCACCTCCAGGGATTTCCTGGAGGTGATTATTTTCTGAGAGAATTGTATTCCACTTGGCACATACCTTATTTTGGAGGAGAGGAATTCTTTCGGCTTTCTGTGAGTTAGATAGTTGTCTTACTTTTGTGAAATTTGAAGCCTCATCTACAAGTAATGACATCTGTTTAATTCTACCATATGTTATTTTGGTGGCAGATGGCTAGTCACCTAGAGAGTAAGCTAAAATGCGCAGGATAAAGATGTCATGGTAGTTAAATTATAAATCTCTTAACAAAACAACATTTACAATTTAATATAGTCCATCACAACATTCTTAAACATTTATGTCTAAAATGTACTGATTAGATTTTATGTCATTATTTATGGATTTCACGAAGTAACATGAAAAATATATTATTCATTAACTTTGGGTGGCAACTGTACTGTGAATGCTGCTTTTCAATAAAATTTAATGGGGTTCATATCAAAAATCAGTGACAGGAACTATTAAGATTAAAGGTAGCATTTTGATTGACAGGTGGAAATCAAATTCAAGAACCACATTGTGGCAAATAAAGTGGTCCACTCTGATATTTTGAGATGTCATATGGATGGCATAGCATTTTGTTGTAATATCAGTGATTGTAGAGGAAAACATATTTCTTCTGAACCAGGAGGTCTGGAGACTATTTGCCATTTGTGAATACATGTTTACCTAATTAATACTTTTACTTTTTCTTCTGGTCAATGCCCTGTTTTAATGTTCTTCTTATTTTTTTCCTGATTAGCAGGAACTTCCAAACTCCACACATTAGCTAATTTTTTTTCTTTGAAAAAAGAAACATTGGAGAAAATATAACACTTATTGAGTGCATACAACATGCAATAGAAAGCACTGGACTTGGCACTTAACTCATTTTGTAAGTGAGATAACTAGGTCTCAGAAAGCAAAGGTAACTTGTCAATGATTCAGTATCTAAGTGGTGGATTCATGATTTGAACTCATGAGTGTTAGATTCGAAAAGCCAATCTCTAAACGCTATACTATGTTACTTCAATCAGGTTAGCTAGTGGGGAAAGGTGGTCCATTGCCAGCTGTTTGAACAGATGAATTCAACTGTCTAAACTTACTGCATCTTGCAGTGCATTTCAGGAACCTACAGCTTTGTAATTGGGGCAGAGGATCACAGTGATTTTCTCTTTTATTAATCATCTGGGTGATGATGTCCCTGGAATCTTTTCATAAGGTGAAAGGGAATTTGCATTTGTTGAGGTTCTTCTACATAATGGTCATGCTATATATATATGATCACATTTTAATCCTCATTTTAAATCTGTGAAGTAAAGATGGAGAAATTGAGGCTTATTAGCTTGCCCAAGGGTGATGAGTGGTCTAAGTGCAGCTGTAAATTCAGAGGTTCCCATCATGCCCATGATCAATGTAATGTTAACCAAAACATAACTGTGTTGTCTTATAGAGACAAACATTATAAAAAGGTTTCACATTTTTTGTGCTTGACCCAAATCTAAAACATAATAAAGTTTTTAAGTACTTGCCTCAAATCTAAAAAAACAATAAAGTTTTCACTATTTTCTATTTTTAAAACATTTTAACTTGAGTTCTCAAATGGGAAAAATGTGACATTTTTTCTGGTATCATAAGATTTTAGGAAATATAGAAGTAATGATCTTATGACTCTGCCTTTTCCCACCAGAGTGGACCTAGTTTTCAGAATCAAAATATCATTATTTTACCAGTGGGAGATTTGGGGAAATGTTTTAGGTAACAGAATAGCTTATTTTGACTCATGTCTCCATTATTTCACTTCAGATATGCCTCAGGTCAAACACATTCTTTTGAAACACTCTCTCTCAAATAAAATCCCTTTATAGAACACCCAAAGAAGAATCTGATGTCACATTTCCCTAAAACCAATATCAAGGAGACATTATATTCTTGTTAGAATATGTGTCCATGAATTGAAATGGGCTGAAACCATTTCAATGGGCTGAGCTTGAACATTAAGCATATTATTTTGAGAATTACCAAAAACTGCAAGCAAAGGAGTTAAAAAATTTCAGGCGATTAGAATTTGAGCTTAATTTAGTTTTATGAATTTAAAAGAAAGAGATATTTGGAGATTTAAAAAATGACCTTGTCCTTCACATGAAAATAATGAGTTAAACAATCCAGTTCAATGTGGTAAGCCTTGGAAATGGGAATCATGACCTTTCTGTTACTCAGTGGTGAAATATCCACAATAAATACAGCTTTTTTTCTGTACAGCCTCAGTCTATTTCCTTTGATAAGAATTAAGTGCTCTGTACTTGTTATGACATCATTTCTTTTGTGTTATGATTCCTGGTCATCTTGTGTGAAACTTATAGGATTTACGCTATGTTAAGTAGTTCAAAATGGAGTCACAGTAGCCAATATGAACCTCTGTATTAGTTGTTTTGAGACGTCCACTGTAGTACTACGACTATTTTAGTGTGATAAACTAAGAGTATTACTTCAGGTAAGTTTGATGGGCCATGTGATGTCACTGGAACAGAAGGAGCAACTGATAGAGTCAAGATCCCCTCCCCTGGGGTAATACTTACTCATTTAGAAGGAGCTTCAAAGAGCTGCAGAAAAGGTTTTCAAAGGTAGAAAGTGGGAGGGACAAGGTAGTCGTAAACAAAAAAAGAGGATTATTTCAGGTAAGATCATCTTCCTCTGGGGGAAGGCAAGGGTCTAGCACATCGACTACCTCACTAGTGCTGCCAGGAAATTCCAGACTGACTGGTTAAGATTACCTTCCTAGGAGAGGCTGAAACTATAATTAGGTTAGGTATTAAGTCTTGTTTTACTGACCTGGGGCTTAACACAAGTGACTCCATTTTGGCCTGCTGTTTCTTTTTTTTAACACATGTTTATCCATTTGTACAACACTAGAGTATCCTGTATTATTTAACACAAAAGCAATGGTGTATAAATCTTTGTTCATTTCATATGTGATCACTTCAGATGAGATGAGAATTCCTTGAAGCTGAACTGTCTGAAGTATATTCTGTTATCATTCATTTTCATTTTAGCATTTTGTTTTCTGCTGACTTATACCTGATAATCCCCCAAATGGAAAACCGGTCTACTCAGGGATCAGCTTCATCAAAATCAAACCAAAATTCAGAAGACAATGTTATACATGGGGATTATTCAGCATGAATCTTCTATATCAGAAAGAAATATCTGTTGGTAAGTAAAGGGAATCCCACAAGGAAATGAAAACTGGCCATTTCACACAAGTATTTCTCTCCTTCTATCCCTCCCTTTTACTCACTCTACTGACATCTTTTCCTCTTCATCTCCCTCCAAAACTCTTTCTCTCCTTGATTCTTCTTTCTCCAGTGAATATGCTGTTTAAAAAAGTACAAATGCACAATAAAAATTATTTTCTAAAATCAATATAGTAAGAGCTTCACGTCAATGAAATACATCCTATGATGTGATAAAATGTATTTCTTATTTGTAAATTCATTTAACCATCCTTAGTGACTATGTCATTTTTCCTTTCTAACATAAATATTCAATTTTCCAGAAAATTCAATATTTGGAGTTCTTATATAACTCCACGCTGATTTGTTAAGGAAGATGTAGAAAATACACAATCCATAACAGGAGGAAAATCTATCTTATTTAATTTCAAAAGAATTTGAAGTGATTTTTTTCTCTCACTTTTAAATACCCCAATATCATATTGGGTAAAAAACCACAATTAATCCATGAAACATAAACTATAGTTTGAACTTAATGAACAAACCTGGTGTACTCATCTGTTACTATTATTTTTATTATATTCAAAGCCTCAGCTTTCTGCCATATATTACCAATATTATCAATTATCATATTCTAATGTTTTAATCCGTTAAATAAGAGTTTTAAAGGTTAGTAATATCAGTTTTGGGGAGGAAATAAGGCCTCATCTGGTTCCAATTTCACCAACAGTGTATGAAGCGCTGGTGAAGTTGGAACTGGATAAAAACTACTCTCAAATGAATCTGGCAATATTTACCAAATTTGAAATAAATATAATAAAGTATACTAAGATATTAGTATACTATTTCGATTATAGCTCTCTTTGTAAGAACAAATATAGTTCCAGTTAGTCACTGTAAATAGGGGCTTGTTAAGTGCATTATGATATGTTCACATGACACAGACACTACTGAAATGCTGTAGATAAGTATATGTTGATTTGAATAAAAAACCTTCAGGATGCATTAAGTGAAAAGTTTGGTGCAGAAAAGTGAGTCTAGTATAAGCATTCTTTACATTTTAAAATTGAGATATGCAGCTATATGCACGGAAACTGTTTCTGGACTTACAGAAGTAGCTGTTAATAGTGGCTCCCTTTGAGAAGAGAGACTCAGGGGTATGGGGTTGTGGGACAGTTTAACCTCTCATTATATACTTCTCTGAGCATTTATCATAACTAATTATGCATGTGTAAAACTTCATTATTTTTTAACTATCAAAGAGGCTAGTGAAATTATAGGTCAAATAAATATAATTTGGAAAATATTAACTTGTGGCTCACAGTAGTAAAACATTGCAGTATATATCCAGGGCTTAGTATGTATCCTCTACAAAAAGGAATCCTGATTTTACATTAGATACTCAGGAATTCTGGAGCAAGTTTTAGAATGACTGACTAGAATTGGGTACGCGGAACTCAGAAAAATTGTCTGGTGACAGGAAAGAATGGCCAATTACTAACGTGTATTTGCTCAGGCCACAGCAGCCAGGGCAGTTGGATAGGATGCACGGGATCATGGAAAGAAGCAAATCTCCTGTTCTCCCTGCTATCACTGATGTAGACTCTGAGCCTCTGCCTCTGGGCCTCTTGGCAGGGCCCCACGGACTCTTGCCCAGGCAGAGCAATCAGTGGTCACTCGGTCACATCGAAGTCTCCACTCTTCGTCTCTTGATACCCTCGAGCTCACTGTATGGATGCGTAGATCCCTTGCTACTGCAGTGTGGGCCCTGGTCCTGGCCAGGGTAGTGGCACAGCTGTCATATCCTGCTAGCACCTATAACAGGGATGAGGTGGCTGGATTTCTCAGTGTCCCTATATATTGAAATGGGCGGAAATGCACTTTTCTCATTTATTTTGAGTTTTGCTGTTAGGTCCAGAACAGAGTTCACAAAACAATTCAGATGTCACCAGCTGTAAAGCACTCAAAATCTTCCTTCTCTTCTGACATCATCCCTTTTCTTCCCTCTACACTAAAAACTGAACTTGTATACCAAGATGTTCTTTTATTTTCAGTTTGAATTATATACTACCTAAGAGGTTAGAGGTGAACTTGAATTCTTGGTGTGTCAACTCTGGAAATGTGCCGTCAGCTTTAATATGTCTCTCATTAGATTTATTGCACTTTCCTAAAAATAAAATGGGAGATCTTTTTTCTACACAAACAGAATGGAGCATATCAACAATTAATATGGCTTCGTGACTACCTGAAAACTGATATTCCCAAAAACTGTAACTGATTTTGAGGTTCAAAGCAGAAGGCTATTTATCTAGATAACAAGAAGACATCCCACTTTCAGCATAGGTTGATTTTTCCATAATATAGTAGTTAAAAGTGAAAGACTCAGGAGTCATGAGTCAGAATTCTGCCTTTTTCATTTGCTAGCTGCATAATCTAGTGAAAGTAAATTATTGAATATCTTTGGGTCTTACTTCTCTCACATCTAAGAGTTGGTGTGAAAAAAATATTATAATATTGTGAACTGTTCAGAACACACTACCTGGCACTTAGCAAGAGTTTTACAAACATGTAGAACGTGAATGGTTGGTTATTACTTTTTCTTAAACTCATGAATGGTAACACCTTACACAGGACACCATAGCTAGAAACACTTGAATATTCTCAAAATCCTTCCTTCCACCTTCTAAACTCAATCCATCTCAAAGGACTCTAGAGCCAGCTGTGCCTGTTACTAGCTTTGTGAGTTTAGGCAAGGTAATTAAGTTCTTTGTTCTTTAATTTCTTCATCGATAAAGTGAAGATAATAACACCTAGCTCACAGAATGGCTGTATTAAATGAGATGATATATGTAAAATATCTGGTACAAAATAAACAATATATAGGTAATAATAAACCTGTAACATAATACATGAAATTATACTTTTTATGTAATATTATGCATAATTTATACCTCAAATTATTTTGTGATTAACAAATAACTATTATAGAACTAATAATTATAACATAACCATATAATATAAAATAAATATTGCATGTCTTTTCTATAATAATATTACTATTATAGAAAATATTAACACTGGTTTTGTGGGAAGGTTTATTTTAATAACAGGTTAAATTTCTTTCATTGATAGTGATATTCAGGCTTTGTGTATCATCTTGTGAAAAATAAGATAGCAAATTATAGAGGAAGAAGAAGTAGAAGGAAAACAAAGCATGAATGAGCAACAGTTGCAAAAATGCTGTATAGAGATGGGTCTTGCTGGGGGAAAGCAATTAACAGCCATATAGTCAGAGAGTTAGCTTTTTAGTTCACAGAGGTATAGAAATGGAAACTATTTCCAGATCATTCCAGATGCATGAATGGAAGAAAATATAAGATTAAGTCAGAAGAATAAGAAGATATTGGAATATAGGAGGGTAATGGTATAAAATCTGAGAAAAAGAGAAAATGTAAAACTTTAGGTGCCAACCGAGAGGGAGTATATGAAGAGCAGTTCAAAGGAAATCTTTGAAGGACTAAGCAAAGTAATAAAAATAAATAAATAAAGATCCTAAAAATAGAAATTGCAGAGCATTGACATGAGGAAAGCCTGTAGGGAAATCGATTATCCATGAACTGTTTGCATTTGTGGCTTATAATAATGGTAAATAATAGGAAAATAGACAGGGATGGATTTATGTTTACTTTACAAAATATTATTAAAAATATGAAATTTATATGTGAAGATATATTATCATAAGTATGACTTGGGGAGGGGGTACAATGATTTTTATAATATTCTATCCCCAGAGTGCTTGTACCAAATTAATTAGCACCAATAAATGATGACTCTTTGATGTTATTTATAATACCAGGCCAAATTTTAAGAAAATAAAACTAAAGGAATCAATACAAGGTCCTGCACATCAAAAGACCAAGTACAGACATTCAGAACAGTGGAAAAGGCTTAGGAGCAGCTTACATGAAAAGAACATTAGTGTTGTAGTGAGTGAACTTTAGGAGCTATTGACATATTTATGGAATGGATCACTTTTATAATCACTTCTATTTGTGATCCAAATTAAAAGAAAGCAAGAAAGTTGAAAAAAGTTATACCTCCCTGTATCACTGATTCTCAGGCTTTCCATTTATGTGGGAATTTATTTCCAATAATGGTTTAGTTTAGATTTAGGCTGAGTCATGCTTTCTTAGTAACAACTGGAGTGGCATGGATTTTTTTTTTTTCTAGTATCAGCCCAAATATTTCCTAAAAGTTCACATACAACATTGTATCATAAGAGAATTCAGTATTAGCACCAATATATTGGCATAGCTACTAATTCAGTCCTTCGAATTGTCAGGAATGTTGATGGTGTTCAGCTGCGATGCGTTGTGGCTCTCTCCACGCAGAACAGAGCTGAGTTTGCTGGGACTGGTGCAGATCCATCTCCATCACAAAAGTCAGATTCTCTCATTCCCTTTTGATTTTGCCTCTCATCCTTGTAATTAAGACTCTTTTGATTTTGTTTGGCAACTCACCATCCGCAGAAAAGGAGGGCAAGCCCAGGAAACTGGCGCTTTCACAATTTCACAGGGTCCTTGATTAAATTCCGTTTAATTCTGAGAATCTTAATCAAGGTAATTATCTGACTGAGGGTGTCTGCATCTGCACTCACTCCTCTGGTGGGTTCCTGCAACAGCTGGAAGGTGCTTTGGATGTGGCAGCTCTCCACAGTGGGCCCACTGTGGAGGAGCAGTGTGTGTGTATCAGCAGCTCTCTTTAGCATAGTCCTGAGTGTATGGCTATATTGATTTGTTTTTAAAACCTTCCAAGTGTGTACAAAGCAGGCTGCTTATTTTGTGCCAAAAGACTAGATGAGCTAATTTTTAATAATGCTGAATTCAACCCTTTAATATATTTCTCCATAATTCTCACACCAAAGTGCATTAATTACTTATCTAGCGCAGTCACTACCTTTCCCAAAATACAACATGAAATTCAATCCAAAGAAAGGTCAGATGGCATCAGTCATTTTGTGCCATTTCAGGTTTACCAAATGCTACACATTTTAATTTTGTTGACTAGCCAACACTGCAGAAAATACAAATTAAAATAAATTGTAACATTAGAAATGTCGCTGTCAGGGAAATTTAAAGTTCTGTTAGTCAAAATAGTTTTGAGAACTAGTGTTATGTATAACTACTGAGTTGAACATTTTTTTTCTTTTTTTCTTTTTTTGTGGTGTGCGGGCCTCTCACTGCTGTGGCCTCTCCCGTTGCGGAGCACAGGCTCCGGACGCGCAGGCTCAGCGGCCATGGCTCATGGGCCCAGCCGCTCCGCGGCATGTGAGATCTTCCCGGACCCGGGCACGAACCCGTGTCCCCTGCATCGGCAGGCAGACTCTCAACCACTGCGCCACCAGGGAAGCCCACATTTTGTTTTTTTATAGTGTTTTGTCCAAGTAAGTTCATCTGGAGTTGGGGGTCCATAGATTTTCTTAAAAATAATCCAGTCTTTTCCCTTAGATTTATACCTCATGAGTGAATATAACCAGAGCCATTATATATCTTCTTTTCCATTTCTTTCTGTCAAGGCCTTCAGTTCGTGGGTGGAGGAAAGAGGAGAATCCTTTAGTCATGACATTTCAGGAGAGGAAGGCCTTGGAGAGCCTCCAATTCAGCGTTTTTGTTTTTTGCCTTTTGATTTCGTTTTTTAACTTGCTAAATGCTTTGATAATAATAATTTGAGTGAACAGCTGTGGAAATTTCTCATTAATTTCAAGCTTTTGGTATGGGTTATATAGATTATAAGCCAAATATTTAAAATCATATCAGTATAGTATCTAATAACATAAAATTAATTAAATACCATATCCAACGTATCCATAACATATAAAATTATATTCTCTTCCATTTGTTAATTCACATCAAATAAATATGTAAGAAAAAAACAGTTTTGATGAAAAAGAAATGTAAAAGGTTCTATTTTATATTTTGTGTGTTTAGACGAAACATGATTTTATCAAAATAGTTAAAAACTGCTTTCATGTCTTCGTGTTTGGAATTCTTAAGCAATTAAAAAAATACAACTTCCATATGTTATCTTAGATAACAAAATAATAGAGATCATGCTAGGTACTTTTTGCAAGCATTTCTCCTGTAAAAACATATTACCAATGTGAATTATTTTGAATTCTAATTTCTTATTTTATTTATAATGTATTTATTTCTCATAAATGAAAATTACAACAGAACAGAAATATTGCTATGTATTTTTTTAAACATTAAAGTTATCTTGATGTGCCATATAGGAATTTGCTAAGATGAATTCAATTTATGGATCTGGCAAAGATTATCTTGACATGAATTTCTAGTAGAGTGTGTCTCCTACATTTTTGTCTAACTGGTTGCTTTTCAATATTTGAGTTCCTCGTGCTACCTTCTTTAAAATAGTTATCTATTTTTCAGTACAAAAATATGCAGCTAAAAGCAAACATTTCAAAATTATGTAATACATTAAAAAATAAGGTGGAAAGATAGGAGACATGCACGAGAACAGTAGCTTCTGCGAGAAGGAAGATAAAAGCGTCTGGAGTAAGGGGAACTCCTGATTATTTTTAATTTGAAATAAAATATTAACTTCAAACAGATGTTGCAAAACCTTAGCTATTATCAATTCAAAAAGACAAATACCATATGATTTTACTTATATATGGAATATAAAAAACAGACAATCCAAAAGAAATGAACAAACAAAAACAAACACATCAATACCGAGACCATAATAATGGCTACCAGAGGGCAAGGGGTTGGGGGCAGTGCAAAATGTGTAAAGGGGATCAACTGTATGGAGATGGATGGAAACTAAATTTTTGGTGGTAAGCACGCTGTGGGGTCTTTGGAAACAGAAATATAATGTTGTACATTTGAAACTTATATAATGTTATAAACCAATGTTGCCTCAATTAAGAAAAAAACCCACAACATAGCCAGTAAGCAGAAACAACCCAAATATCCATACCAGATAAAAGGATAAACAAAGTGTGACATATCCATACTATAGAAAACTACTCAGCAATAAAACAAAATGAAATACAAATACATGCTACAACATGGATGGACCAAAATCTACAGAGACAGAAAGTAGATTAGTGGTTGCCAGAGGCTTGGGGAAGGGAAGTATGGGGAATGACTTCTCATGGGTACACTTCTTTTAGGGAGATGAAGACATTCTAAAATTAGTAGTGAAGTTTGCACAATTTTCTGAATCTACTAAAAACCCTTGAACTGTATACACTAAATGGCTAAATTGCATTGGTATATGAATTATCTGCCAATAAAGTTGCTTAAAAAAAACAAAAATACAAAAAACCAAAAACCTGATTCAGTTTGTTTTGAAAATCTACCTGACAGCTTTTTGTCACTCTTGGCTACAAGAAAATGGTCATGTTACTTTACATCTCTGTGTTTCACTGTATCACTCTACTTTACAGCATAATTGTAAAGATTAAAAGAGGTAATATTTGGAAAGTGACTAGCACAGTACCTGGCCCAAGTAATAAATCAAAATATCAATTCCTTGTCCTCATCCTATTCTTATTCTTTCACTATTATGTTTACATAATTTTCTAAGTCTCTATGGCTTTTTTTCCTCCAATTCCTTCATATGGCTTTCAATATCTCCCTATTACTATTCCACAGTCCATTCCAGGTGGCTGCTAATTATCTCCCACCCATCACCTTGACAATCTCTTCTCTGTGAGCATTCCAACAGTCACTGCAAAACTTACTTTCTCTATACACAGTCCAGTGAATCAGAATACTTTGAAGACTAGTGTGTTTTTTGTGCAATAATAAAAAAAGAAACTACAATTCAGAAGTTGATTTTTATGTGTTCCAAACCAACAATTCTTCAAGTATCCAACCATTTAACTTGGCTTTTTTCCTTTTCCACAACAGAGAGTATTGGTAATGCTCGAGGAACTGAAACAGTAAAATATAAGAATGCTAATGGAATAAGGGAAGTTTTCATCAGAGAGTCAATGTAACACCAGGATGATTTTTTTCACTATTGAAAGGCATATTTTATGTAATTACTTAAAAATAAACTGGTACACTCTATTCTGTATACATTTTTACTACAATTATATTTAATAATAATACATAAAACAAAAATCATTCACATTACAGATTACTAGAGGAGTACTCTTATGTTTCTGTAGTGGTCTCAGAGAGGATATTTTTCCTTGTCTCTCATTTGTGAATTTTCAATTTTTCTACAACTGAACATGTGTTACTTTTGTACAAGAAAAATTATGTGAATATTTAGAATAAGAAAATGGGTAGCATTTTAGATGACTTGTATTTAAGCACATTTGTGCACACAAAAAATTGAGGTGTCACTCATGAAAAATAGTGGGGGGACTTAGTACAGTGAGTATAGTTGAACTTGGGTGCCAGTGTCAGCAGTTTTTGGTAGAGACTCCCCACAAATCTACGAGGCATGCACTGACAATTCTTAGAACAAGCAATCAAGGTTATTTCAGCAAGCAGCTGTCTCACAAACACCTCCAGGATGCCTTTGAAGGTTGAAAGATGTTGATCAAAGCAAAGTCTCTTGTGAGGCTTCAGAGACATTTCAGCAGGATGTTAAAACAAAACGAGGGAAGTGACATCAACTTAACTCCCAGCCCTGATGTGGTTTGTCCTATTGGCACCATGCCTCTGATATTATGCATGCACAAGGATTTAGATGACAACGCACTGCTGTCACCATAGCAAAAATAGTATAATAGCTATTAGCATATACTCCACGGTCCAAAAATGTTTAGGAGAGAAAGCACCACTTTTACTAGGATTAACTTCACTTTTATGAGGCAAAATGGGTACCTCTGAAACGTTGCCTTTCCCCAAGGAAGGCCTAAGGAGAGGTCATCCAGTAGCACTACAGAATTAATTCTGCTCCATATCAGCTTTGCACACAGAGACGAACAAACAGGAGACTCCCTATTGCCCGGCCCTATCTTGGCCTCCTGAAGAAAAAACTTCACTCTGTGTTAACTGGTAGGACTCAGCAAGGCAGAAAGACATTGATTTTAAAAGGCAAAATCTTAAAACTCCCTAATGAATAGATTTGCAAGGGTGAAAACCATTTTCCTACCCACATTCCATTGGGCACATATGAAGTTTTAAGAAATTCTATGAACAGAGTCTAATGTAGATACACATTACGAAGTTCTATCAAAGCCACAGCATTCCAAAAAAGCCAAGAACAGGAAATATATTTGAAGAATGAACAATCAGACACTTCAATGAGTTACTTCAAGACACATATAATAAAATGTTTAGTCTTTAAATTCTAATTTCTGTCACCTCTTCTCTCTCCATGTTGTTGTTTCCCTGAAGAAAATGATTAACTCAAAGTCTTCACTAAAAGAGGAAAATACTGGTTATCCTATTATTATGGACATGCTTAGCTCACTTACATAATACAGGGGAAAGGGGAAACCATATATATCCACTTGCTCTCTCTCTCTCTCTCTTTCACACATACATACACAAACAGGAGCATTTATGTGTACCAGAGAACTCTTTGATATATCTAGCCCTCCTTCCTTTTTTTCCCCTTTTTATTCTTCAGCATATGAGAACAGAATCAGAAAGGTGAAAGACCTTGATTTCAGTTCTTGTTCACATAATTATCAAGGGAAATTGGACATTGTCTCAACCACCAATTAGGTAACCTAAACTTTGAACCTAAGGGGAATACAAGAATATAGTTGTGGCTTGCTACACCTCATGACCTAGAATTACGTGGGATTGTCCATGTAATTTAGTGAAATCCAGTCTATGTTAACTAGACAGAGGAAGAAAGATACACAAAATAGAAGAAATTCACAAAACCTGGTGGTCTTAATTAATAGAGAGTGTACACACTGATGTGAGAAGCTGGGTTAAAGTTTGAGTTTTCCTTAGTGTTCATGTCTGGAAGCCACCACACATTGACGTTTTCTAATTGTGATTGTAAAATCCAAGACACTTCTTGATTTGGCCACAACTCGTATTTCCAAGCATCACACTCAACTCCTCATGCTTTTCCTAGAGTGAACTCTATGCTGTCCCAAACCTGCCCTTGCATTTTCTTGCCTGAAGGACTTGGAGTAATTTCCATTGTCCCCAGTGAAAAGTGCAAAGTGTGGAATTATTTCAGTCTGTCTTGTTAATGCACCTTGATCGTACCATTATTATAGCACTTAGTGCATTCCGATTTCTCTTAAACTGAGTTCTGTATATCTCTAAACTATAAACTTCTTGAGAGCGAGAACAACTTATTAAAGAAGTATTAAGAGAATCAATCCTGGCGTCACATAACCAGAGACAAACCTAGTCTTTGCAATCTAGAGGCTGTTTGGACTCGTGCAAAATTCTTAATCTTTCTGAGCTTGTTTCCTAGTTCATGCCTCAGCAATATATCTGATATGGTTGTAGTGAGGGTTAAACATGATGGTGAGTTTAAAGCCCTTGTCACAGTGGCAAACAATAAATACTGTTATTATTATCTATATCACCCCAGAGTGCCTAGCATAGGGTTAAGCTCATATTGAATCCTGAATAAAAATGTATTAATTATTGAATGAATGAATAAAAATGTCTTCTTTTTCAAATCACTGAAGTTCCTTACTGTTTTTTTTTTTTTTTTTAAATCTGTGGCAACTAAGAGGAAGCAACCAAAAAAGTTAGTTGTATATGCAACAAATAAGTCTGTGGAAACATCCACAAACCAATGGGGAGCACTGTAAGTGGTGAGCTGGATCAATTTTCTCCTGGAGGCACTTCCTTGGAAGAGCAAGGAAAAGCAAAGATATGCACAGGATATCATCCATCTGAGACAAGTTTATTAGTGTTCCCATTGACACTACCAGGAAGCCCACCCGCTAAGTCTTTGTCTGGGAACGCTCAGGGACTCAAATGGCCTCAAATTCACAATAACAGCCAATGTACACAGGAAACTAGGTCATCAGCCTGGAAATGGCCCTCGTTCAGCCAGCCTGTCCTTGTTTGGACTGTGGTGCCACATATAAGAGAAAGGAAAATCTTGGCTTTATAGATGAAAGAAAATGATTTACTTATGCCTCATGGAAATATAGCTTTATGATAAAGCAAACACAGTCTAATGATTGAAAGTAAACTGGAATGGGAATTATCTATCCAATGGAAACTGAGTTGTCCACAGATAAAGGGAAATCTTTGAAAGTATTTTTGTTTATTAATCTTACCTTAACTTTAAAAGTGTTCATGTAATTTCCTGTTATAACTAAAATAGGTACTTATGATATTTCTCAAGCTGAACATGGTGCTTCATTGTTAAAATTGGCTAATATAGTCCACCACCATCCTCAATTTACTGTGGAGAAAATGGAATAATTTTCCTAACTTAAAATGAAATGCTTTCGGCATAGTGGTGCAGCCACTATGGAAAACAGTAGGGAAGTCCCTCAGAAAACTAAAAATAGAGATACCATATGATCTAGCAATACCACTCCTGTGCACATACCCAGACAAAACTATAATTCAAAAAGATGCAAGCCCCCCTATGTTCATAGCAGCACTATTCACAATAGCCAAGACATGGAAGCAACTTAAATGTCCTTTGACAGATGAATGGATAAAGAAGATGTGGCACATATATACAACGGAACACGACTCAGCCAAGAAAAAGAATGGAATAATTCCATTTGCAGCAACATGGATGCAACTAGAGATTATCATACTAAGTGAAGTAAGTCAGAAAGAGAAAGATAAATACCATATGATATCACTTATATGTGGAATCTAAAATATGGCACAAATGAACCTATCTACAAAACAGAAACAGCCTCACTGACATAGAGAACAGACTTGTGGTTGCCAAGGGGGATGGGCGGAGGGAGAGGGATGGACTGGGAGTTTGGGGTTAGTAGATGCAAACTATTACATCTAGAATGGATAAACAAAGTCCTACTGTATAGCACAGAGCACCATATAGAATCTCCTGGGATAAACCATAATGGAAAATAAAAGAAGAATGTATATATGTGTATAACTGAGTCACTCTGCTGTACAGCAGAAATTAGCACAACATTATAAATCAACTATACTTCTATAAAAAATTTTTTTAAAAATGAAATGCAAGTGTGAGTTGGAACTCCCTTCCTCTTGAGATATACAAAAGATTATTTGAACTATCAATACAATTCCATAGCCTGGAAGTCCAAAGTCTGATTCAAGATTTCAGAGACTACCCAGGATTTTGAGCAGCTGATCACCTCTATTTATGGGCTCTTGCTTTTTTTGTGGCTTTTTTTTTGTCCCTGTGAAATCTCCATTCTGTACCACATTAACCCAGATGTAAAACTCTGCCCCTTTGCTGTTTTCTACAAGACTTTGTGATTTTAGATTTACTGTTGATTTGGGCATCAGGAGGAGGGACCATAATATGCACTGAAAAATAAAAGAATGTAACATTTCATATAAAACACTCCTATTCTTGTAATAGGGAAGAACATTTGTCCTGTTGGAGGTTTACAGGAACATCATGACCTGATCTACTTGGTCAGCTGCAAGAACAAAAGACTCTGACACCAGGAAATCTACAACAACCAACTATATCTCCTCCCCTTTTAGTATAAAAGAAGCCTGAATCCTAACTTGGGTAGGATGGCTCCCTGGGACACTAGTCCACCATCTTCTCAGTCTCCTGGCTTTCCACATAAAGTTGCTATTTCCTCCCCCAACTACTTGTCTCTCAATTTACTGGCCTGTTGTGCAGTGAGCAGTGTGAGATTGTACTCAGTAACATTCTTAAAAAACATTTCAGTCATACCACCTCTGAAAGCAGAGCCTGGGCCTCATCATCCTCTGGCTTTTTCCCATTCCTCTGGTTCCTTTCTCTTCCTGCTTCACTTTTTTTTCCCATTTCCCCTTTCTTTTTCATAGAAAAAACAGATAAACAACAAACACATACAAAATTTTTTATCAGATGAAGTCAGTATTGCATGCTGGTTGAGGCATGGACTGTGGGTTGAGGCTTCCTTGGTTCAAATCACAGCATTGCCTACAGTGGCATGACCTTGGATAAGTCACTTAACCTCTATACCTCAGTCTCATCATCTGTAACATGGAGCAGAAAATAATTCATATCTCATAAAAGTAGTTATAGTAATTAAATGAGCTAACACATATTAGCACTTAGAATAGTTCTTGGCACAGAGTAAGCAACAAAATGTTTAGTAAAAAAATCATCTCCTTTGCTACTGTTGGTCGGACTCCCTCAGCACCTTATCTTCAGTCTCCAGTGATTTATAAAAATATTTTCTGGCAAGAGAGTGGCCAAGATGGTGGAGTAGAAAGAGCCAGAGCTCACCTCCTCTCATGGGCACACCAAAATCACAACTACCTGCAGAACCACCATTGATGAAAAAGACTGGAACCTGCCAGAAAAAATCTTCTACAACTAAAGACATAAAGAAGAAATCACAATGAGATGGGTAGAAGGGGTGCACTTATGATATAATCAAATCCATACCTCCCTGGATGAGGCAACCCACAAACTGGAGAATAATTATACTGTAGAAGTTCTCTCACAGGAGTGAGAGCTCTGAGCCCCATGTAGGTGCCCTAGCCCAGGGTTATGACACTGGGAAGATGAGCCCCCAGAGTATTTGGCTTTGAAGGCCAGTGGGGCTTAACCGAAGGCCCCACAGGACTGGGGGAAATAGAGACTTCACTCTTAAAAGGCAGACACAGAATATTACATGCATTGAGACCCAGGGCAAAAGCAGTAATTTGATAGGATCTTGGGCCAGACCTACCTGCTGGTCTTGGGGAGTCTCCTGGAGAGGTGGGTGGGGGGAGCTGTGGCTCCCCAGGGACATAGATACTTGTGGCAAACATATTTGGGACCATTCAGCCATGTGAATGTTGCTGCTGCTGCTGGTGGCTGACACCTTGGCTCATTAGAGCCAAGACATGTTGCTATCCAACAACCTGTAGGCACCAGTGCTGGGATGCCTCAGGCCACACAACTAACTGGGTGGGGACATAACCCCACCCATCAGCAGACAGGCTGCCCAAAGGCTTCCCGAGCCCACAGTTGCCTCTAGACATGGCCCTCCTTACCGGAGAGCCAAGACCCAGCTCCACCTACCAGTGGACAGGAACCTGTCCCTCCTGCCAGGAAGCCTGCACAAGCCTCTAGATGAGCCTCACCTAACAGGGGTAGACACTAGATGCAAGAAAACTACAATCCCACAGCCTGTGGAATGGGTCTACCAACACAGGCCAGATACTATCCTGGGACCAGCTGGGCCCTGGCCCTGTCTACTAGAAGGTCAACACAACCTTTGGGACACCCTGGACCCCATACACAATGGTATCAGGAACCGGTCCCCACACAATAGTCTGAAATGAGCTCTGGGATCCCTGGGCCCTGCAGCCGGACTCCAGGAACCAGCTTTACCTGCCAGTAGTCTGGTACTAACTCCAGGACCTGGTTTCACCTGCCAGTGGGCAGGAAACAGCCCCAGAGCCTTTGGGACTCTGATTTCCTCCACCAGTGAGCCACCACTATCCCCAGGGCCCCTTAGGGTTCCACAACCAGCCACCTCATAACGAGGCCCTGCTAAACAGCAGCCAGCAGCAGCCACACAAGGCAGGGTCTGGCAACGAACTGGACTATGGGGTCAACCAAGCCTACCAGACTGTCCACACAGTCAGCCTGACACAATAGAAGGACCCATGCAGCCCTGTTAGGGGGAACACCTAGAGTACATAGCTTGGGTGATGAGAGGGGAGTGCACTACTGGGATGCAAAGGACATCTACATAGAGGGCCACTTTTCCAAGGTTGAGAAACTTAACTAACCTACCTCATACACAAAAATACAAATATAAACATAGACAAAATTAGGACGCAGAGGAATATGTTCTGATGAAGGAACAAGATAAAATCCCAGAAGAAGACCTAAGTGACATGGAGATAGGCAATCTACTGAAGAAATAGTTCAGAGTAATGATCATAAAGATGATCAAAGAACTAGAGAAAAGAATGGATGCACAGAATGAGAAGTTAAAAGTTTTTAATAAGGAGTTTTAGAAAATACAAAGAGCAACCAAACAGAGATGAAGAATACAATAACTGAAATGAAAAATATCCTAAGGAATCAATAGTAGATTAATGATAGAGGAGAACTGATAAGTGAGTCAGAAGACATAGTAGTGGAAATCACTGCCACTGAACGGAAAAAAAAAGAATGAAAAGAAATGAGGACAGTTTAAGAGACTTCTGAGACAACATCAAATGCAGTAATATTCACATTATAGGGGTCCCAGAAGAAGAAGAAGAGAGACAGAAAGGGCCTGAGAAAATATTTGAAGAGATAATAGCTGAAAACTTCCCTAACCTGGGAAAAGAAACAGTCATCCAAGTCTAGGAAGCACAGAGAGTCCCATACAGGATTAACCCAAAGAGGAACACACAAAGACACAATGTAATCAAACTGACAAAAATTAAAAATAAAGAGAGAATATTAAAAGCTGCAATGGAAAAGCAACAAATAACATACAAGGGAACTCCCATAAGGCTATCAGCTGATTTTTCAGCAGAGACTCTGCAGGCTAGAAGGGAGTGACATGATATATTTAAAGTGATAAAAAGGAAAAACCGACAACTAAGAATACTCTAGCCAGCAAGGCTGTTGTTCACATTTGATGATGAAATTGAAAGCTTTACAGACAAGCAAAAACTAAAAGAATTCAGCATCACCAAACCAGCTTTTCAACAAATGTTAAAGGTATTTCTCTAGGCAAAAAAGAAAAAGCCACAACTAGAAACAAGAAAATTACAAGATGAAAAAGTTCACTGGTAAAGGCGAACATAGAGTAAAGGTAGGAAATCATCCACACACAAAGGTAGTAGGGATGTTAAAAGACAAAAGTAGTAAAATCATGTGTATCCACAATAAGCAGTTAACAGATATACAAAGAATTAGATGTGAAATATGATATCAAGAAGAGTAATCATGAAGGGAGGAGAGTACAAATGCAGGGTTGTAAAATGCATTTGAAATTAAGAGACCAGCAACTTAAAACAATCACATATATATACATAGACTGCTGTACAAAAATTTCATGGTAATTGCAAACCAAAAATATATAACATACACAAAAAGGAATCCAAACATAACACTAAAGATAGTTATCAAATCACAAGAGAACAAAACAAGGGGGAGAAAAGACACTACAAAATAAATCCAAAACAGTTAACAAAATGGCAATAAGAACATACATAGATAATTACCTTAAATGTAAAGGGACTAAATGCTCCAGCCGAAAGACACAGACTGGCTGAATGGATACAAAAACAAGACCTGTCACATATATGCTGCCTAAAACAGACTCACTTCAGATCTACAGACATGTACAGACTGAAGTGAGGGCATGGAAAATGTTATTCCATGAAAATGGATATCAAAAGAAAGCCAAGTAGCAATGCTCATATCAGACAAAATAGACTTCAAAATAAAGACTGTTATAAGAGACAAAGAAGGACACTACATAATGATCAAGGGATCAATCCAAGAAGAAGATATAGCAACTGTAAATATACATGCACCCAACACAGGAGCACCTCAATATATAAGGCAAATATTAACAGACATAAAAGGAGAAATAAATAGTAACACAATAATAGTAAGGGATTTTACACCCCACTTATATCAATGGACAGATCATTCAGACAGAAAATCAAGAGGGAAACACAGGCCCTAAAATAACATATTAGACCATAACATGCTTCACATGGAACGCTCTACTTGTAGAGCGTTCCATGTGAAAGCAGCAGAACACACATCCTTTTCATGTGCACATGAAACATTCTCCAGGACAGGTCACATGCTAAGCCACAAAATAAACATCGGTAAATTTAAGAAAACTGAAATCCTATCAAGCATCTTTTCCAACCACAACACTATGAGATTAGAAATCAACTACAGGAAATAAACTGAAAAAAACACAAACACATGGAGTCTAAACAACCTGCTACTAAACAATCAATGGATCACCAAAGAAATCAAAGAGGAAATTAAAGATACCTAGAGACAAATGAAGACGAAAATGTGACAATCCAAACCTATGGGATACAGCAAAAGCAGTTCAAAGAGGGAACTTTATAGCAATACAAGCTTACTTCAAGAAACAAGAAAAATTTCAAATAGGCAACCTAACCTTACAACTAAATGAACTAGAGAAAGAAGAACAAATAAAACCCAAAGTTAATAGAAAGAAAGAAATCATAAAAATCAGAGCAGAAATAAATGACATAGAGACTAAAAAAATAGAAAAGATCAATGAAATTAAAAGCTGGTTTTTTGAAAAGATAAACAAAATTGATAAACCTTTAGCCAGAATCCTCAAGAAGAAAAAAAGGGCACAAATCAATAAAATCAGAACTGAAAAAGCAGAAGTTACAACTGACACCACAGAATTATAATAGACTATTACAAGCAACTATACACCAATAAAATGGACAACTTAGAAGAAATGGATAAATTCTTAAAAAGGTAAAATCTCCCAAGATGAACCAGAAAGAAATAGAAAATATTAACAGACTGATTACATTACTGAAATTGATCAGTAATTTAAAAACTCCCAACAAACAAAAGTCCAGGACCAGATGGCTTCACAGGTGAATTCTACCAAACACTTAGAGAAGAGTTAACACTTATATTTCTGAAACTATTGCAAAAACATTGCAGAGGAAGGAATACTTCTGAACTCATTATATGAGGCCATCATCACCCTGGTATCAAAACCAGACAAAGATATCACAAAAATGAAAATTACAGGCTAATATGACTGATAAACATAGATGAAAAAATTCTCAACAAAATACTAGCAAACCAAATCCAACAATATATTAAAAGGATCATACACCATGATCAAGTGAGATTAATCCCAAGGATGCAAGTATTTTTTAACATCTGTAAACCATTGTGATACACCACATTATCTAAATGAAGGATAAAAACTATATGATCATCACAATAGATGTAGAAAAGGTTTTTGATAAAAATTCAATATCCATTTATGATAAAAAAACTCTCCACAAGGTGGGCATACAGTGAACATACCTCAACATAATGAAGGCCATATATAGCAAAGCTACAGCTAACATCATACTCAACAGTAAAAAGCTGAAAACATTTCCTCTAAGATCGAGAACAAGACAAGGATGTTCACTCTTGCCACTCTTATTCAGCATAGTTTTGGAAGTCCTAGCCACAGCAATCAGACAAGAAAAACAAATAAAAGGAATCCAAATTGGAAAGGAAGAAGTAAAATTGTCACTGTTGGCAGATGACATGGTACTATACACAGAAAATCCTAAAGACGTCACCAGAAAACTACTAGAGCTCATCAATGAATTCAGTAAAGCTGCAGGACACAAAATTAATATTACAGAAATCTGTTGCATTTCTAACAATGAAAGATCAGAAAGATAAATTAAGAACAATCCCCTTTACCATTGCATCAAAAAAAAAAAACAACTTAGGAATAAATCTTACCTAAAAAGGCAAAAGACCAGTACTCTGAAAATTTTAAGATGCTGATGAAAGAAACTGAAGATGACACAAACAGATGGAAAGATATACTGGTTCTTGGATTGGAAGAATCAATACTGTTGAAATGACCATACTACCCAAGGCAATCTACAGATGCAACGCAATACCTATCAAATTACAAATGACATTTTTCACAGAACAGGAACAAATAAATTCAATATTTATATGGGAACACAAAAGGCCCCAAATAGCCAACAATCTTGAGAAAGTACAGACCTGGAGAAATCATGCTCCCTGACATCAGACTGTACCACAAAGCAACAGTACACAAAGTAGTATGGTACTGATACAAAAACAGACACATAGGTCAGTGGAACAGGAAAGAAAGCCTAGAAATAAACCCATGTATTTATGGTGACTTAATCTACTACAATGGAGGTAAGATTATATGATGGAGAAAAGACAGTGTCTTTATATATTATTATTATTTTTCATTTTGTTTTCTGCAATATGCGGGCCTCTCACTGTTGTGGCCTCTCCCGTTGTGGAGCACAGGCTCCAGACGTGCAAGCTCAGCGGCCACGGCTCACGGGCCCAGCCTCTCTGCGGCATGTGGGATCTTCCCAGACCGGGGCACAAACCCATGTCCCCTGCATCAGCAGGCAGACTCTCAACCACTGCACCACCAGGGAAGACCAAGACAGTTTCTTTAATAAGTGATGCTGAGAAAACTGGACAGCAACATGTAAAAGAATAAAATTTGAACATTATCTAACATCATATACAAAAATAAACTCAAAATAGATTAACGACCTAAATGTATGATTGGATACTATAAAACTCCTAGAAGAAACATAAGCAGAATACTCTTTGACATAAATCACAGCAATATTTTTTTGGACTTGTGTCCTAGAGTAATGGAAATAAAAGCAAAAATAAACAAATGGGACCTAATTAAACTTAAATGCTCTTGCACAGGAAAGGAAACTGTAAAAAAATGAAAAGACAACCTATGGTTGGGAGACAACATTTGAGAATGATGAGTCAGATAAGGGATTAATTTCCAAAATATACAAACAGCTCACACAGCTCAATATCAAAAAAAACAATCCTTCAAAAAATGGGCAGAAGACCTACATAGACATTTCTCCAAAGAAGACATACAGATGGCCTACAGGCATAGGAACATCACTAATCAACATCACTAATTATTAGAGAAATTTAAATCAAAACTACAATGAGGTATCACCTCATCCAGTCAGAATGACCATCATCAAAAAATCTACAAACAATAAGCGCTGGAGAGGGTGTGGAGAAAATGGAACCCTTCTACACTGTTGGTGGGAATGTAAATTGGTACAGCCACTATGGAGAACAGTATAGAGGTTCCTTAAAAAACTAAAAATGGAGCTACCGTATCATCCAGTAATCCCACTCCTGGACATATATCCAGAGAAAAACATGGTTCAAAAGGATACATGCACCCCAATGTATATTGCAGCACTGTTTACAATAGCCAAGACATGGAAGCAACCTAAATGTCTATCGACAGATGTGGTATACATATACAATGGAATATTACTGAGCCATAAAAAGAATGGAATAATGTCATTTGCAGCAACATAGATGGACCTAGGGATTACCATACTAAGTGAAGTCAGAAAGAGAAAGACAAATATCATATGATATCAGTTGTACGTGGAATCAAAAAAATGATACAAATGAACTTATTTACAAAACTGAAATAAACTCACAGACATAGAAAACACACTTTTCATTACCAGAGGGGAAAGGTGGGGAGGGATAAATTAGGAGTTTGGGATTAACAGATACACAGTACTATATATACACATATACATATATATTTTATCATAGAAATCTTTTGTAACATATTGGTATCTGCTATTATTTTTTTCTGTCAGTGCTACTATACAATGAGTCGATATTTACAGATAAACTGGTAATTAACCTATTTACAGATAAAGTGGTAATTAACCTAACACTTTATGAATCTCACATCTATGGAACATGATTCCATAGGAAGTATGATAATGAGAAAAGGGATATTGTATAATTTCTTTCTAAAAAGTTTACTTAGGGAACAAAGCTTTTCAAGTTCAAAGGCAAAATCAGATAAATAATTTTACTTTGGACTGTGCCACATAAACACTATTACCCAAAGCAAAAAGATTTTCTTGAGATGCTGAAATGAAGCTGTTTATAATTCCAGCAATGTATGGGGCAATGACCAAGACCCATAGGTTATTTAAACTTGCCTCTACAGTAGAGTGTTTCCTTCAATAAAATGATAAGCAGAACTACTTAAGGTCATCTTCTGGGTAAAAGAATAGCATGTGAACAGTAGCTCCCAGGACATTTTAAAATAAAAACTGACACAAAAGCAGGCATTGTTAAAAGTAAGGGAGAGCGGTGGGAAGGGGGAAACTGATTAGGGAAATACTAGTGCCAAATTATCTAAGGACCAAGACAAATTCAACTGGGAATGCCAACCTCGAGCTGCTCCAATTGGCCATCTGCAACACCTGGGAGCTTGTTAGAAAGGCAAATTCTGGAACCCCCTCCAAAGTGAACTCAAGATTTAGAATCTTTGCGGGAGGGACGTAGGAATCTGTGTTTTCAGAAGCTCTCCTGGTGATTCTTACATATGCTCAAGTTTGAGAAACAATGAGGAATATGCATTTTTGAGTTGCCCACATTCTCTAATATAATTTGAGTGAAAAATTCAAGAGAGAGCAAACTCAATTGTCATTTTATTTTATTTAAAATTTGCTGTTCAATCTTCTTAATTAAACTGAGCATCTCCTGCAGTTTACCTACTTTGGAAGTAAATTGGTCACATGGAAGATAGTAATTTCATGTGGAATTCTAGGATTATTTGAATAAATAAATTTCTGTCAAATTTAACATTACATTGGCAGGAAGTCCTGAGAAATTAGATGTCAATTTCTGCAGAAAGATGCTCCTCTTTATTTATCTGTGACATTTTTGGCAATCTATGTGATATCAGGATGTATGAGAGGACTTAGAAGAGAGGGTCATTTTACCAAGGATTCTGTAGATGTTGGTCTTAATCCAGGTAGAGAGTAATGGGTGTTTTGTTAGTTCAATGACAGCCCATTAAGGGCTGATATGGAAACTGAGTTTCCAACACCGAAACAAAGAGATTTTTATATATTGAATGACAAAAAAAGAGTATACCAGAAGCAGGAGTTTCAAAATTTCTTCTTGGTAAAATCTAAGTTTGAATAAAATGGTATAGAAGTCATTATTTATTTAAAAAGGAAAATGTAGCCAAAATAAATGATTTTGAAGATTTGTTATTCATACAACAAATATTTATTGAGCACCTACAAGGTCCTGGTGATACAGAAGTGAATAAAGCAGAAAATAATTCCTGTTCTTCTTGGGATTCAATTCTAATGGGAATATCAAAACGCTTATCATCTCAAAACTACTTGTGCAGGAAGGCCACTGTTATATACAGTTTTAAAAATAAGTAAGAATAAAAATCTTTGGTTACAGTAACTTTGGTTACTGTTTCTCTCTTTATTTCAAAATGGCTTATACCTAAATCCCAACATGATGTGATCTGGGATTCTTAATATTTTTAAGGGCTTGCAACGCCCCTGAATTCAAGTATTAGAATTTCAATCCTTTGGTTGAACTATTACTTCCTGTTTTTAAAACACACATTAGATAGGTTTAGATCTTATTATACAAATATTATTACACAATTTTTATGGTGACATAATAATAATGAATATAATATTACTATGCATTGCCACATACATACATATGCTGTTCTATTTTGTAAATAATATTTAATATATTATTTGAAACTGTTATATTAGTTAACACTAGCAGAACTATAACGTATGATGAAGTAACATTTTTTTTACATCTTTATTGGAGTATAATTGCTTTACAATGGTGTGTTAGTTTCTGCTTTATAACAAAGTGAATCAGTTATACATATACATATGTTCCCATATCTCTTCCCTCTTGCGTCTCCCTCCCTCCCATGAGGTAACATTTGTGAAAAAAAACTGCTTACTCAATCTAAAAACTTAAGAAACAGAAATTAGAAATGCATTTGTAGGTTTTTATCAAGCAATGAATCATGCGTCTTGAATTTTCTTGGATAGTCATGATTTTTAATATCCTATTCCATTGATTCTAAAATTATATTCTGAATTGTCAAAAATCATGAATCTGATCTTTAGACATAAAATATTAGCATTATTTGTGTTTTGGAATCATTGTGAGGCTACTTTGGAAATTATGAATGTTTTATGGAAACAGATACTTTCATTAAAAAATGAAAATTGACTGGATACAATTCAGGATTAAGTAGTTTAATGGTAGAAATATTTTGTTTAAAAGAAAGCCACGTAATTGTTGTAAAGAGACCTGGACTAGAAAGGAGAATGTTAAGAAATTTATAAAATATTATTTGTTCATCCTCACTCTCACAAGCTGACCACCATGAGTTACATTGAGATGTGTGTTACAGGGACATTTTCATTTCCAAGTGACTTTTAAGGTGTATAAATTAGCAGAGAATTGCTCTCTGTGTATGACAGAAGCTAGTTGTACATCGAAAGCATATAAAATGATCCCCATCATATAGGTATTAGCAGATCATTTTTTTAGTTTTACTACTTAATAATATGCAAGTTGAATTTATGCTTGAGCCAAAAACATATTTAAATCCTCTGAGAATTGATGGAAAAAACTAAATATGACCCATTGTCATGAAGAATACAGAATGCTACAAACTGACAAAATGGGATTATCTTAAATATTGAGCTTTTACTACTTTCTGTATGGTCATCAATTAAGCTCTGTTTTCATATGTGAGACTGAACAAATCCATTATTTATACTAAAAGATAAGTGATGCTTTCTTCTCCAAATCTTCAGGCTAACAAAAAATATATTTTTTAAAGGTGTTTTCTTAATGCTCTGCAATTGTTTCAGGAAATTTGCTGCTTTCAATGACGCTTTCAATACTATCCCCCACACCCAACCCTCCCCCCATCAAAACACAAAGTTGCTCTATTTAAAATAAAGATGCAAAAACGTCACTTATTTTTTGAAAGTTCCCTGAAAACTGTAAAGACCTATACCATCTAATACCTAAAAGAGACAACAAAGTCTCAAAGGAGAAGCAAATATAAATAAAGCAAATACTATTTTTATAATGCCTCAGTAATGTTGATTTTATCAAAAACACAAGAAGTGAAGAAAGTAATAGGCAGGATTTGAATTATCACTATCTAGAGCAGAGCTATGAGGAAAGGACTTGGAGATCTGTAATAGCAGAATGTTGCAATTGCCTAGGCAAATGATGATAAGGAGAAGAGAAACAGCAATTGTATTATCAACAGAGAGAGGGGAACAAGTTAGCACAAACAGTAGGCAGGAGATGGTATTACTGTTTATCAGTAGGGTCATACTGGTTGTAGAAATACTGAAATCCTTCCATAGCCTTTGGTACATAGCTACTGGCCCAAGCCCCTGACTTTTATACTCAGCCCACTCCCTGAAACCTCCAGATTTCCCTATGAACCAAAAAAAAAAAAAAAAAAAACTGTAGTTTTAAGAAACTTTAGTAAGGACATCCTGAGTCCTGCTTTAGCACTAAGGCGTATATCCCTCTGATGCAATGATGCCTGTGTCACTCAGATGGTTAAATATTTTTAGTATCCTCCTGTCTTTATGTGGACTTTGCTATTTATCCTGCACAGCACTTGATATGCACTTTCAATATGAGGATGTATCTGTCTATTCAATTCAGGAAGATTCTCAGCTAGTATCTCTTCAATGATTTTCTTCCCTCTCCCTTTCTTCTGTTTTCTTCTGTAACCTCTATTTAAATTCATGAATCTTCTTCATGTCTCTTAGCGTGATTTTCCTATTTTTAATATAGCATTATTTTAAATCATTAACACTTTAATATGCATCTTTAAAAGTCATTTTTGATTATTCTGTGATTTTCATTTTTTCTAGGGAGAATCCATCTTCTGTTTGATTTCATTGCTTCACTTGCAATGAGTTTTACTCATGTCTTTTGAGTTGCTCATCAAGAAGGAAACCTGCTTCTCTTCCTCCTCTTCTTTCTCTTTTCCCAAACTCTACAATGTCTAACAGTTTTGTAAAGCTTCTACCTATCTCCCTAGGGGTCCCAATTCAGATGCAGTCACACCTTCACAGCTCAAAGATCTTGATGAGGTTATAATTTGGGACATTGCAGCCACTGAGAGTTACTAGCTTGTCTCAAGTCTTTATCTGCCAGGATATGTCTCATTTCTTGCCTGAGTTTTCAGCTTCAAGTAGACAGTCATAATTCAGGGTAAGGTTGAGAGATTAGTTTTCTATCTCCTTTAGTAGGTAGAGAAGGGAAACTACAGCCACACATTTCATGTAGGGAGCCTAGATCCAGCCCGCTTTGCCCTCACGTGAAGAATTTTTAACTTTCATTATCCAAAGGAATAGATCTCCTTACTTGCAAGTTTGAGGCTCTATAGATCTGCTTTTTGGGACAGATTATTACTCTGTCCCTCTTTCACTATGAGACCATAGCAGTGCTTATCTTCCCTTTTGGACACCAATATTTCATTTCACTTTTATCATTTTATATTTTATTATTTCTGTGGGCTTAGAAGAAGGGAAGATGGTGCTTTTATCAGTTACTGTTCCAGCAAGAAACAGATGGTATGCTCAAATTAGGATAATTCAAGGCAAGTTTTAAAAAGGGACCACTGAAAAAGATGTTTTCAGGGTGTAGGGAATCAAAATTGGTACTGTCATATTCCAGAACACTGTCATATTTTAGTACGGAATAGGACCTTAAGACATGAGGAAAGGGAATGGTTAATGGAGGAAGAAGAAAAGAGGACAGAATTGTTCTTTGTATGGACAAGGAAAAAAATTCAACTATATCTCCTCTCCTTCACACGTACGCACAAATTTACAGTACCCTCATTTGGGTGATTTTTGCAATTTGCATCTTACCTTACTGTTGGGCTGTACCCCGCCGGCCTGCAAGCCTCGTAGCTGCCCAGCCTCCAGACCGAAGAGCCCAGAGACAGTGACGGAGATATCAGTGGTTTATTGGACGGGGATCTTACATGAAAGGTCCTGGAGCGACATCCACCGTGCACAGCAGGCAGTGGACAGGACATAGCAACAGTCTTTGCTTGTTGAGGGAGAAGGAGGTTACCACTTATAGGGGGAATTGACGTCAGGTGGGCTCATCAGTTACCAGGGACTAATTAAGCCCTATAATTAAGGGAATTGGGTAGTGATGTGAGTGAAGCAGGGACTGGTTGAGCAGGGAATGTACAGAGAGCAAGAGAACAGCCATTGTGAATGGCCTGACTGTACACTTACCTCTAACACTGGCTTATGAAGAGGTCACATGTAGGGATTCTTTATGCAACGAAATGTGAGGGAGAGATAAACTGTGTAAGCTTATGCAACTTTATCACTGTGAAGACAGAACCACCTAAAAAGTCTGAAACAATAAATACACAATATGCATTTGAGAGAATGCATGCAGACTTTTAGTCAAGATGACGCTGTACATTTATGTTTTGTACGTTGGGCCAGATAATTTCTGTTTGCCACTCCTATGGCTGAAAGCAGGGTAAAGAAGTGTGGAGAAGGCCTGAGTGTTTCATAAATAAGCATGCGTGTGTCCGTGTGTGTGTGTGTGTGTGTGTGTGTGTGTGTGTGTGTAGGAAACAGGTGCAGTTGGGTTTTTTTTCCCCTGGCAGTAGTGTGATATCCATACCTGAATGATGACACAACGGAGATTGCTTTTCACCCAAACATTTTTAATGTCAGCTTTCCTCCCTTTTTTCTCTGATTTCTTTTCTTCACCCTTCCTAAACAGAGACTTGACTAGGTTTTCTTTAGTAATAAAAAATCCAGGACATAATAGGCAGAGACAGACCATTGGGCTTGAAGTGAAAGATTTGCTGTTTGCCTTTGGCCATCCAATTTAAGGAATTAAACTCTCTGAATATCAGAATCTTCATCTTTACTGTGTGGGTGTTTATGTCCACCTTTTGTCAGGTTCTAAACCAAAAGACAATAGCATAGGTTAAACTTCAGATTATCATTAAAATGGGTTTTAGTGTTAGACAGGATCAGAGGAAAAGAGAGTATACCCTAGGACCTAAGAGTGGGCCAGAAAGAGAAATGTAAGAGCTAGTACTCTGGCTAGGAAGAAGAAAAACACTTGAAGGTAAAATGTCTTCAGCAAAATGTCTTCCTTATATTTACTCAACATGCCAGACAACCTCTCACATTAGGTTCTTGGCACTGGCTTGTCCCTCTGCCTCAAATGCACTTCCCACAGATACCTGCTTGGTAAACTCCCTCATTTCTTTCAAGTCTTTGTTCAAATATCACCATAATGAGGCTTCCACTAATGGCCTTATTTGATATTGCAGCTATAGCCCCCAGCACTCCTAATCACTTTTCCCTGATTCCAATTTTTACCATAAAACTTATCACATTATAATATACTCTATAACTTACATGTTTATTATGTCTATTGTTTTTTCAACACCTCATCATCCCTAGAACACCTGTGCTAGAGTGCAAGCTCTATGTTGGCAGGGATTTCTGTCTGTTCATGGTTGTATGGCAAGCACATAGGATAGTGCTTGGGACATAGAGTGTGCTTCTTAACCATTTGCTGAATGAATAAATGTGTCACTTTAATAGTTTGAAGCAACTATATCCAGATTCCCCTGGTCACCAGCTGAAGAATGGCATATATCATAATTGGAAGATTAGATGGAACCTGACCACAGGGACCAACCATAGGGCTTTGGAGTTTTCAGTGACTGAGGGACCAACCATAGGGTTTTGGAGTTTTCAGTGACTGAGAACAAGTTAGGGAAGCTCTGTACATTGCTCTACTATACCTTTTTTCTTTTAACCCACCATCAAGGCAATTATATCCATTGTCTGAGTGTACAGTGGAGAAGTTCTTACAAAGGATTGCCATTCTGATGGGCAATCAGATCATGTAACATGAGGAAGACAAACACACATAACTTTACATTCCAAAAGACAGTAATGGGGGACCAGCCTTCAAGATGGCAGAGGAGTAAGAAGTGGAGATCACTTTCTCCCCACAAATACATCAGAAATACATCTACATGTGGAACAACTCCTACAGAACACCTACTGAACGCTGGCAAAAGACCTCAGACCTCCGAAAAGGCAAGAAACTCCCCACGTACCTGGGTAAGGCTAAAGAAGAAACAGAGACTAAAGAATAGGGATGGGACCTGCACCTCTGGGAGGGAGCAGTGAAGGAGGAAAGGTTTCCACACACTAGGAAGGCCCTTTACTGGTGGAGACTGGGGGTGGACGGGGGGAAGCTTCGGAGCCACGGAGGAGAGCGCAGCAACAGGGGTGCGGAGGGCAAAGCGGAGAGATTCCTGCACAGAGGATCGGTGCCGACCAGTACTCACCAGCCTGAGAGGCTTGTCTGCTCACCCGCCAGGGGCGGGTCAGGGCTGGGAGCTGAGGCTCGGGCTTCGGAGGTCGGATCCCAGGGAGAGGACTGGGGTTGGCTGCGTGAACACAGCCTGAAGGGGGCTAGTGCGCCACAGCTAGCCGGGAGGGAATCGGAGAAAAATTCTGGAGCTGCTGAAGAGGAAAGAGACCACTGTTGCGTGGTGCATGAGGAGAGGGGATACAGAGCGCCGCTTAAAGGAGCTCTAGAGATGGGCGCGAGCCATGGCTATCACACAGACCCCAGAGACGGGCATGAGACGCTAAGGCTGCTGCTGCAGCCACCAAGAAGCCTGTGTGCAAGCACAGGTCACTCTCCACATCTCCCCTCCTGGGAGCCTGTGCAGCCTGCCACTGCCAGGGTCCCGGGATCCAGGGACAACTTCCCCGGGAGAACACACAGCGCGCCTCAGGCTGGTGCAATGTCACGACGGCCTCTGCCATCACAGGGTTGCCCCACAATCCGTACCTCTCCCTCCCCCAGGTCTGAGTGAGCCAGAGCCCCCGAATCAGCTGATCCTTTAACCCCGTCCTGTCTGAGCGGGAACAGACGCCCTCAGGCGATCTACATGCAGAGACGGGGCCAAATACAAAGCTGAACCCCGGGAGCTATGCGAACAAAGAAGAGAAAGCGAAATCTCTCCCAGCAGCCTCAGGAGCAGCGGATTAAATCTCCACAATCAACTTGAGGTACCCTGAATCTGTGGAATACCTGAATAGACAACAAATGATACTAAAATTCCGGCAGTGGACTTTGGGAGAAACTGTAGACTTGGGGTTTGCTTTCTGCATCTAATTTGTTCCTGGCTTTATGTTTATCTTAGTTTCATATTCAGAGATTATTATAATTGGTAGATTTGTTTATTGATTTGGTTGCTCTCTTCCTCCTTTTCTTTTAATATATAGATACGTATATTTTTTTCCATTTTCTTTTTATGAGTGTGTATGTGTATGCTTCTTTGTATGATTTTGTCTGTATATCGTTGCTTTTACCATTTGTCCTAGGGTTCTGTCTGTCGGGGTTTTTTCTGTTTTTTAATTTTTAGTACATTTTTTAGTGTTTGTTATCATTGGTGGATATGTTTTTTGGTTTAGTTGCTATCTTCTTTCTTTTTTATTACTTTTTAATTTAAAAAATTTTAATAATCATTTATTATTTTGCATTTTAATAACTAGTTTATTTTATTTTTCCTTTTTTCTTCCTTTTCTTCTGAGCCGTGTGGCTGACAGGCTCTTGGTGCTCCGGCCGGGTGTCAGGCCTGTGCCTCAGAAGTGGGAGAGCTGAGTTCAGTACATTGGTCCAGCAGACACCTCATGGCTCCACGTAATATCAAATGGAAAAAGCTCTCCCAGAGATCTCCAATTGAACGCTAAGACCCAGCTCCAGTCAATGACCAGCAAGCTACAGTGCTGGACACCCTATGCCAAACAACTGGCAAGACAGGAACACACCACCACCCATTAGCAGAGAGGCTGCCTAAAATCATAATAAGGTCCCAGACACCCCAAAACACACCACCAGACGTGGACCTGCCCACCAGAAAGACAATATCAAGCCTCATCCATCAAAACACAGGCACTAGTCCCCTCCACCAGGAAGCCTTCACAACCCACGGAACCAAGTTTAGCCACTGGGGACAGACACCAAAAACAACGGGAACTGCGAATCTGCAGCCTGTGAAAAGGAGACCCCAAACACAGTAAGATAAGCAAAATGAGAAGACAGAAAAACACACAGCAGATGAAGGAGCAAGATGAAAACCCACCAGACCAAACAAATGAAGAGGAAATAGGCAGTCTACCTGAAAAAGAATTAGGAATAATGATAGTAAAGATGATCCAAAATCTTGGAAATAGAATGGAGAAAATACAAGAAACGTTTAACAAGGACCTAGAAGAACTAAAGAGCAAACAAACAATGATGAACAACACAATAAATGAAATTAAAAATTCTCTAGAAGGGGGCTTCCCTGGTGGCGCAGTGGTTGAGAATCTGCCTGCTAATGCAGGGGACATGGGTTCGATCCCTGGTCTGGAAGGATCCCACATGCCGTGTAGCAACTAGGCCCGTGAGCCACAACTACTGAGCCTGCTCGTCTGGAGCCTGTGCTCCGCAGCAAGAGAGGCCGCGATAGTGAGAGGCCTGCACACCGTGATGAAGAGTGGCCCCCACTTGCCACAACTAGAGAAAGCCGTTGCACAGAAACAAAGACCCAACACAGCAAAAATAAACTTAAAAAATGAATAAACTCCTACCCCCAACATCTTCTTTAAAAAAAAAAATTCTCTAGAAGGAATCAATAGCAGAATAACTGAGGCAGATGAACGAATAAGTGACCTGGAATATAAAATAGTGGAAATAACCACTGCAGAGTGGAATAAAGAAAAAAGAATGAAAAGAATTGAGGACAGTCTGAGAGACCTCAGGGACAACATTAAACACACCAACATTTGAATTATAGGGGTTCCAGAAGAAGAAGAGAAAAAGAAAGGGACTGAGAAAATATATGAAGAGATTATAGTCGAAAACTTCCCTAATATGGGAAAGGCAATAGTCAATCAAGTCCAAGAAAGGCAGAGAGTCCCAAACAGGAAAAACCCAAGGAGAAACACGCCAAGACACACATTAATCAAACTATCAAATATTAAATACAAAGAAAAAATATTAAAAGCAGCAAGGGAAAAACAACAAATAACATACAAGGGAATCCCCATAAGATTAACAGCTGATCTTTCAGCAGAAACTCTGCAAGCCAGAAAGCAGTGGCAGGACATATTTAAAGTAATGAACGGGAAACACCTACAACCAAGATTACTCTACCCAGCAAGGATCTCATTCAGACTCGACGGAGAAAATAAAACCTTTACAGGTAAGGAAAAGCTAAGAGAATTGAGCACCACCAAACCAGGTTTACAACAAATGCTAGAGGAAGTTCTCCAGGCACGAAACATAAGAGAAGGAAAAGACCTACAAAAACAAACTCAAAAAATTAAGAAAATGGTAACAGGAACATACATATCGATAACTACCTTAAATGTAAATGGATTAAATGCTCCAAACAACTATTCAGCCATATAGACTGGCTGAATGGATACAAAAACAAGACCCATATATATGCTGTCTACAAGAGACCCACTTCAGACCTAGGGACACATACAGACTGAAAGTGAGGGGATGGAAAAAGATATTCCATGCAAATGGAAATCAAAAGAAACCTGGAGTAGCAATTCTCGTATCAGACAAAATAGACTTTAAAATAAAGACCATTACAAGAGACAATGAATGACACTACATAATGATCAAGGGATCAATCCAAGAAGAAGATATAACAGTTGTAAATATTTACGCACCCAACATAGGAGCACCTCAACACATAAGGCAAATGCTAACAGCCATAAAAGGGGAAATCGACAGTAACACGATCATAGTAGGGGACTTTAACGCCCCACTTTCACCAATTGACAGATCATCCAAAATGAAAATAAATAAGGAAACACAAGCTTTAAATGATACATTAAACAAGATGGAGTTAATTGATATTAATAGGACATTCCATCCAAAAACAACAAAATACACTTTCTTCTCAAGTGCTCATGGAACATTCTCCAGGATAGATCATATCTTGGGTCACAAATCAAACTTGGTAAATTTAAGAAAATTGATATCGTATCAAGTATCATTTCTGACCACAACTGTGAAACTAGATATTAATTACAGGAAAAAATCTGTAAAAAATACAAACACATGGAGGCTAAACGATACACTACTTAATAACCAAGAGATCACTGAAGAAATCATAGAGGAAATCAAAAAATACCTAGAAACAAGTGAAAATGAAAACATGACGAACCAAAACCTATGGGATGCAGCAAAAGCAGTTCTAAGAGGGAAGTTTATAGCAATACAATCCTACCTTAAGAAAAAAGAAACATCTCTAATAAACAACCTAACCTTACATCTAAAGCAAGTAGAGAAAGAAGAACAAAAAAACCCCAAAGTTAGCAGAAGGAAAGAAATCATAAAGATCAGATCAGAAATAAATGGAAAAGAAATGAAGGAAACGATAGCAAAGGTTAATAAAACTAAAAGCTGGCTCTTTGAGAAGATAAACAAAATTGATAACCCGTTAGCCAGGCTCATCAAGAAAAAAAGGGGGAAGACTCAAATCAAGAGAATTAGAAATGAAAAAGGAGAAGTAACAACTGACACTGCAGAAATACAAAGGATCATGAGCAATTACTATAAGCAACTCTATGCCAATAAAATGGACAACCTGGAAGAAATGGACAAATTCTTAGAAAAGCACAACCTTCCAAGACTGAACCAGGAAGAAACAGAAAATATAAACAGACAAATCACAAGTACTGAAATGGAGACTGTTATTAAAAATCTTCCAACAATCAAAAGTCCAGAAGCAGATGGCTTCACAGGCAAATTCTATCAAACATTTAGAGATGAGCTAATACCTATCCTTCTCAAACTCTTCCAAAATATAGCAGAGGGAGGAACACTCTCCCAAACTCATTTTACAAGGCCACCATCACCCTGATAACAAAACTAGACAAAGATGTCACAAAGAAAGAAAACTACAGGCCAATATCACTGATGAACATAGATGCAAAAATCCTCAACAAAATACTAGCAAACAGAATCCAACAGCACGTTAAAAAAATATATGCCCTGATCAAGTGGGGTTTATCTCAGGAATGCAAGCATCCGTCAATATACGCAAATCAATGTGATAAACCATATTAACAAATTGAAGGAGAAAAACCATATGATCATCTCAATAGATGCAGAGAAAGCTTTCGACAAAATTCAACACCCATTTATGATAAAAACCCTCAAGAAAGTAGGCATAGAGGGAACTTACCTCAACATAATAAAGGTCATATATGACAAACCCACAGCCAACATCATTCTCAATGGTGAAAAACTGAAACCATTTCCTCTAAGAACAGGAAAATGACAGAGTTGCACACTCTCACCACTATTACTCAATATAGTTTTGGAAGTTTTAGCCACAGCAATCAGAGCAAAAAAAAGAAAAAAAGGAATCCAAATCAGAAAAGAAGAAGTAAAGCTGTCACTGTTTGCAGATGACATGATACTATACATAGAGAATCCTAAAGATGCTACCAGAAAACTACTAGAGCTAATCAATGAATTTGGTAAAGTAGCAGGATACAAAATTAATGCACAGAAATCTCTTGCATTCCTACACACTAATGATGAAAAATCTGAAAGAGCAATTAAGGAAACACTTCCATTTACCACTGCAACAAAAATAATAAAATACCTAGGAATAAACCTACCTAAGGAGACAAAAGACCTGTATGCAGAAAACTATATGACACTGATGAAAGAAATGAAAGACGATACAAACAGATGGAGAGATATACCACGTTCTTGGATTGGAAGAATCAACATTGTGAAAATGACTATACGACCCAAAGCAATCTACAGATTCAATGCAATCCCTATCAAACTACCACTGGCATTTTTCACAGAACTAGAACAAAAAATTTCACAATTTGTATGGAAACACAAAAGACCCCAAAGGGCCAAAGCAATCTTGTGAAAGAAAAACGGAGCTGGAGGAATCAGGTTCCTGGACTTCAGACTATACTACAAAGCTACAAAAATCAAAACAGTATGGTACTGGCACAAAAACAGAAATATAGAACAATGGAACAGGATAGAGAGCCCAGAGATAAACCCACACACATATGGTCACCTTATTTTTGATAAAGGAGGCAAGAATATACAGTGGAGATAAGACAGCCTCTTCAGTAAGTGGTACTTGGAAAACTAGACAGCTACATGTAAAAGAATGAAATTAGAACCCTTCCTAACACCATACACAAAAATAAACTTCAGATGGAATAAAGGCCTAAATTAAGGCCAGACACTATAAATCTCCGAGAGGAAAACATAGGCAGAACACTCTATGAGATAAATCATAGTAAGATCCTTTTTGACCCACCTCCTAGAGAAATGGAAATAAAAACAAAAATAAACAAATGGGACCTAATGAAACTTAAAAGCTTTTTCACAGCAAAGGAAAACATAAACAAGACAAAAAGACAACCCTCAGAATGGGAGAAAATATTTGCAAATGAAGCAACTGACAAAGGATTAACCTCCAAAATTTACAAGTAGCTCATGCAGCTCAATATCAAAAAAAAACAAACAACCCAATCCAAAAATGGGCAGAAGACCTAAATAGACATTTCTCCAAATATGATATACAGACTGCCAATAAACACATGAAAGGATGCTCAACATCACTAATCATTAAAGAAATGCAAATCAAAACTCCAATGAGGTATCACCTCACACAGGTCAGAATGGCCACCATCAAAAAATCTACAAACAATAAATGCTGGAGAGGGTGTGGAGAAAAGGGAATCCTCTTGCACTTTTGGTGGGAATGTAAATTGATACAGCCACTATGGAGAACAGTATGCAGGTTCCTTAAAAAACTAAAAATAGAACCAGCATATGACCCAACAATCCCACTACTGGGCATATACCCTGAGAAAACCATAATTCAAAAAGAGTCATGTACCACAATGTTCATTGCACCTCTATTTACAATAGCCAGGACATGGAAGTTTTTTAAGTGTCCATCGACAGATGAATGGATAAAGAAGATGTGGCATATATATACAATGGAGTATTTCTCAGCCATAAAATGAAACGAAATTGAGTTATTTGTAGTGAGGTGGATGGACCTGGAGTCTGTCATAAAAGTGAAGTAAGTCAGAAAGGGAAAAACAAATACCGTATACTAACACATATATATGGAATCTAAAAAAAAAAAAATTCTGAAGAACCTAGGGGCAAGACAGGAATAAAGACACAGACGTAGAGAATGGACTTGAGGACACGGGGAGGGGGAAGAGTAAGCTTGGACGAAGTGAGAGAGTGGCATGGACATATATACACTACCAAATGTAAAACAGATAGCTAGTGGGAAGTAGCCACATAACACAGGGAGATCAGTTCAGTGCTTTGTGACCACGTAGAGGGTTGGCATAGGGAGAGTGGGAGGGAGATGCAAGAGGGAGGAGATATGGGGATATATGTAAATGTATAGTTGATTCACTATGTTATAAAACAGAAATTAACACACCATTGTAAAGCAATTATACTCCAATAAATGTGTTTAAACAAACAAACAACCCCCCCAAAAAGCCCCAAAAGACAGTAACAGTTTACTTATTGTTTCATCCTTTTAGGTTGTTTTGAATCCTTACAGTGATAAAGTTGTATAACTTCACACAGTTTTCTCCCTCATGTTTCATCACATAGAGGATCCAAATATGTGATCTATTCATAAGTCACTCAGTGTTAGAGGATGTGAGCTAATCTTTAAGCACACTAAAATTAATAAAAATATGGAAACGTTAAACATGTTCAATGTAAGATGCTAACTGCAAAAAACTAGTGTGTGTGTGTGTGTGTGTGTGTGTGTTGGGGTTGGGGGAATAGAGATAGCCATTAAACCACTGTGTGTAAAACCTTAAATGAAGAAAACTAAGGCAAAGTCTTGAGACTATAGGAAAAAAAATTCTCAAAATTTGAATAAGCTGCACTGGGCAACAGACATTTCAGGCTGTAGCCACAATATCGAGCCCATAGAAGAAGACCCCCTAAGCCGGAGAAAGTCCCAATAGTGTCAGAAACATGGAAGGAGTTAGTGACTCCAAATCAGGTGTGTTTGCCTTCAAACTCTCACTGTATTTGGACCAAACAAGAAGTTGTTCTCCCAGTTTCACAAGACCCCCTTTTCTTCAAAGGAGGGACTAAATTTAGGTTTCCACTACAGAAACGTGGAAATTTGTAAATAATGCTTCCATGTATGTCCATTCAAAGTTACTCTCCATCCTTCCAGAGGGTACCATTCCCTTAAACTGGATGTGAAAACCTGTCCCTATGGTGCAATAGAATCTGTATAGTGGTACAGTGCAGGTACCTGGTTCTCGGGTCCTTCTGATTAACCCTGATTTCAATCCTGGGTATTATAATATATTTTCTTATGCCTACCTCCACTAATTAATGGGAAATATGGCTTCTTAACTTTTTTCCCCCACCACTGAACTGCAGTGTTTATAATCATTGTTTAAATGATCACCTCTTCTTGGAAAGAGGAAAAACTATAGAGAAAGAATTTTTATGAAGAATATTTAAACGTTCTAAATTATCACCTCTTCTTTTAATTCAAAGTCACATGTTTTGTTTTTAAATATGTATTTCTGCCTTATCTTGGTCAATTCTTTTGTCTGCTACAATTGAGGTGGGCATGTGGGCCAAAGACCTGCAAGGAGCTGTCTATCATGGCCTACCTGGAAATTCACAATTGTGCCTTGAGTGACCCAAGTGAGGAAGCTGGCTTCTTTCAAACCAATTATTTGGTTTCCTAATTTTAATGAACCATATAGAAAGAGCTGTAATCGACTAGTTTTCTACTTCTGGCTGAATTTTGAGTCATTTAGTGTCCGTTATACTGAGGCAAAGACAAGGACCTTGGAATGAATCATCCTGAGCACAAGATCTGTGTAGTGGCTGTGAGTATCAAGTGATCTAACATTCTAGAGAAGACACATATTGTAGAAAGGGAATTTCTGTAAGGTTTGTGAAAAGCTATGCACTTGGATCCTTTTATTTGCTTTAAGAGACATGAGAAAAATGGGGATCAGTTTTGAATGCTATATTGCTCCAGACATTCAAATTTGTTATGAATTATATCACACTAAAATTAGATTAGTCATAGATCTTTTTAAATATTATATTCTTTTTTTTTTTATTTTTTGCGGTACGCGGGCCTCTCACTGTTGTGGCCTCTCCCGTTGCGGAGCACAGGCTCCGGACGCGCAGGCTCAGCAGCCATGGCTCACGGGCCTAGCCGCTCCGCGGCACGTGGGATCTTCTCGGACCAGGGCACGAACCTGTGTCCCCTGCATCGGCAGGCGGACTCTCAACCACTGCGCCACCAGGGAAGCCCTAAATATTATATTCTCCATAAAAATTCTTTCTCTATAGTTTTTCCTCTTTCCAACTTACTTATGCTCTGTTATTAAATTCTATTTTCCTTAGGGCTTTTTCTCATGATATATTTTTCTATAGTAAATAATCACATAATACATTTAGTTTTTTTTTGTTTTCCAAAATCAAATATTTATTTCTTTAAAAATATATAATATACACCTATATTTATATATGTTTATATGCACATGTACAAAAATATGTTTGTACATATGTATATTTGTGTATATATATGTATATACACGTACACATGTATAGCCAAGGTTTATCATAAATAACTTGAGTTCTCTGGTCCTCTTTCCCTCCTCTTCCCATCTTCAACCCACTCTGAAACCAATCTCATCACTTTTAGATATTTCTTCATGTATTTAATTGATCAATTCTATAAATATGATTAGACTGTAATACTTTGATTTTATAATATTAGGCATAATGACATAATTTATTGATACTCTATTATGGAAAATTAGGAATGACTCATTTATGACACCACCCTCTCTCTTTCTACACACACATACACAAACCCTTCTTCCTCCAAATCTCAAAATAATGATATCTAAAATTTTGGTTCAATCAATATTTATCATAATAATATTAAACTATGTAAATATAATTCAGCATTAAATTATATAGTAAACTACAAATACATTTATTTCTTGCAAAACTTTACCTTCCTATAAGTTAAAAGTGATCTTTCTTTCTCCTGTGAAACTTTTCAATGGCTAGACCATAAAATATTCCTCAAGCTCTTTGACAGAAGAGACAAATTCTTTTCACTGGGGACAAACACATCAACAAACTAAAGGTTCCACATTCTTCTGTTAAGATATCACTTCCAGAGCTGTCCATATTTCTGCTCCAACTGGATTGATGGTTTGGTAGGCCTCTTCCTTTTAGGAATTTCCTTTGCCTTTTTTTTTTTTCTTCACTGTTTTTTGCCCTGTTTTTGTGGATCCCATTTTTTTCTCTTTCTATATTTACTCTTTCACTTTAGTGAGCACATGCCCACAGGATGGGTAAAAGGAAAGTTAAATTTTTGATTTTTTTTTTTTTGGCCACATCGCGTGGCTTGTGGGATCTTAGTTCCCCAACCAGGGATCGAACCCAGGCCCTCGGCAGTGAAAGTACAGAGTCCTGACCACTGGACCACCTGGGAATTCCCTTTGATTCTTTGCATGACTAAAAATATCTTTATTCTACCATGATTAAATGCTTGGTTATACACAGAATTCTATTCATCAGTCATCTCACCCAGTAACTTTGATATAGACCTTACAGTTATTTTATTTTGGAAATTTCACTATAAATGAGCATTGCTCAAAAATTAGGCATTCTACAAGTTTCTGGGTTTTTTTTTTTTGGTATGGTTCAGGCAGGCACCTTGGTTATGCCTATTTTAAAACTTCTCTAGACTAAAAGTGTTATAAATATGCATATGACATAAACACTTGGGGCATCAATTACACATGTAAAATAATCAAATGTGTTTACTTAACTAGGGACATAGACTGAAATTTTTATATATAGAATATATGGTTATATTTTCTTTATCTAGGTAACTAACTCTACTGGCAAATTATCATAGAAAGAATAACTGCTATTCTAAATCCAACACTACTTTGGGTGTATATTCAGGTTTACAGTCCCTGAGCATGTCGGATCTGTGTAGAACTGACAGGAAATAGGCCATAGGCTGGTATACAAGAGATTTCGGAAAGTTGTACTGAATTTGAGGGGAGTGGCTAGGAAGTTAGAGGCCTTGATGATCTGCTACAAGGATTCACAAAACCCAATGTATAGCTGTACTCATGGTTAAGTTTATTGCAATGAAAACAAAACCATCAAAGGGAAAATGTACATGGGGCAATTAGGCCTTTTTTATTGGCCTAATTCAAGTTACATTTCTGCCCCTACCGACAACAACGGCCCTGACCACTAGAAGGGTCTACTATACCTAAAGAGCATTCCTGGAGAGAAGAAAATTAACCTTGGAATTCAGGCTCTCTAAGTGAAATAATAAGGAAGGTCATGCTAGGAATACATATTCATGAAGAGAACAGAGATAAATCAAGACTATAGGATTAGGCCTACTCTGTCTAAAATATCTCAGGACAAATTTTCTTTTGTTTGGAATTCTGGATCAGGGACTTCATTGCAGGCCTGACTGAACTTGTCCTCCCAGTATTGAGGAGAGGGTCAGGTCTCAGGCCAGCTGTTACCCCAAGGTGGGTAAGAAGTCCAGGCTTTCCTATGAGAAGTCTATATTCTTGATAGAAGCTTCTGAGCACGTGCCTTAAAAATCATAAGAATGCTTCTCAGACAAGATGAATGTCTACTATACTTTTGTTACCTTTATGACCTTTTAAGGTATTTATCTCTATAATAAATCTGAAATATGTTTTGTTGCCTGATGTAGGAATCTAACTACTAAGAGGCAAGAAATTTCCACAAACATACAGAAAAAAAGTATTCTGAATACTTTTAGAAGTATTTTTAAATACGATTTCATATAGTCTCTCCAGATGATCTGAAAGAGAATTCTGTACAACTCTTCTGTAAGTAATAGGAAGAAATTACCCCATTTTGTTTTCGTATCACACAGCAAGCAAGTGTGTCTACCTCTTGGAAACATATTGAGGATGATTATTTCCAAATAATACTTGTTTGTGCCAAAGTGAGTAGATATATTTTGCTCTATTTTCTAACAAAAAGAGCTGATAAATGCAAATTGTGTTTAGGTAGACATCAATATTTTGCTGGGATAAATGCTGGCAGATTTAATTTCTCTTGGAAAATGGCAATCATATGACATTTCTAACTGATTAAATAGAAATTTGATTATTTGGAAGGAATAGCAAAAGTCCATCTTTAATTTAATGCATTTTAGTGAGGAGTCATGCAGTTGCCATGCCAGGTTAATGGGAGTTTTCTTACCTGAATGACAAATCTAAGAATGCACCTCATAATATAACCATAATCGTCGAGATAGCTTTCCATTCACAAACTCAGATATTTAGGTGGTTGAGCTGAACTCTCAAACTGCTTTCAGCAAGTAAATGTTACCATAACTAGTCATTAATTTCGCTTTTACTTTTATTTTGTTATATGTCACTTTGTTATTCCCCAATTTCCTAACCCAAATTACCCTCCTTGCAATGAGATTATGTGCTTTAAGAGTTTATTTCCAAACCCCTTTGACCTCTGTGTCATCCTGGATGCCACTCTGTGGTTGTATCTTTTCCTAAGTAACTTGGAGAACTGCCCTCTTTCTCACTGATGTTCAGGAAAGCAGTTTCTCCTCTAATGTGCTACTGCAAAGTAGCTGGAGCTGGTTGCTGTGGGATGTTCGTGTGTTTGCGTGGTGCACCTTTTTCCCCTGACGACTGCTGTCACATCGACTCACTTTGATAGTCAAAATAAGTCTTTTAAAATGTTTCTCTATACTCTCCAGACTCATCCAGACCTAAAACAATCAAGCTGGCTTCGTTTGCATCTTGTAACACCAGCAACATCAAGAGAGCAGACAACACTTCCAGCTTCAGGAATGATTACCGTTGTTGGAGATGTGAGAGCCTGATAGAAGGAAGCTTCACTTTCGTAAGAGAAATTGTCTCTGGAGGGCTTAGAGTAGCTCGGAAAGAGCTTGCCTGGGGATTCAGGAAGACACTATCAATGGGATAGACTCGAGGTGCCATTTTACAAAGAGCTTCTTTTTTTCTTTTTTTTTTTCCCCCACTCTCTCCACCCCCGCCGATGTTGGCAGAAATTCTTGCAAAGTTGTAGAATGAAGGTGAATAGGAAAAAATTAGTAGATTTCTGTGAGTCATGACAGTTTCAACACAACCCGGAGCTGTTCTTCACGTTAAATTATAGTGTGGGGTATTTTAGCACGTATGGGGATGATTAACCACGAGGCAGGCTCACCTCCAAAGGTGGTACTTTATGTCATTGTGCAACGTAAATTGAAAGAAATAGAGATGGGGGAGGGAGCCAAATGATTTGAATTTATACCATTTTCATATTTTTATCTTAATGGTACAGACAGCAGACTTACTAACTTCAAACTTTCCTATTAACAAAAGAGATCCGTAAGGAGACCTGGGCTTCACAATGCCAGTGCTCAAATGACCCAAGAGACTTTTCTTAAAGACCTGATATTAACTATGGGGGTCCTGACATGACATTTAAAACAAAACAAAAAGAAGTATCTTTCCAGAATGAAGCATCAAAATGATCTCCTATAATCAATGAAGTTTAAGAAGAAAGGATAATACCTTTACTACTTGAGATAGAGCTGCATTCAGACAGGAAGGAAGAATTTTTGTTTTCGTTGTATTAAGGTAGTGGAATAACTGCAGTAGCAGTAGCTAACAATTATTGAGCTCTTACTGCATGCCAGATATTATCCTAATTGTTTGTACCAATACACGATAGACTCACATCCACTCTATGAGTTAAGCATGTACTTAGTATGTCCATTTTATAGACAGAGGAACTGAGGCTTAGAGAGCTCAATTGCTTTGCCTAAGGCCACATTGTTAGTCAGTGGTGAGCCTTTGCAGGTTTTCCCCTCTCTTAGTGGGGAAAAACAAAAGTGAGAGCTGCCTGACTTTGGAAATGTAAGATCATTGACATAATTGGGAGGCAAAACTCCATGGTTCATCTTGCTGCATTTAGTGTGCTAACTAAAATGGGGCCCTGGGTTTCTGAGGCAAGCTCACCAGTATCAAGCACGTTTTTTGTTTGACTGCAGATGAGAAATATGAATGTATTTGTTTCTGTTTGCACACTTTTCCAGCTGAAAACCTCTCTTTTTAGCTGTCAACAATGTCACTTCCACATTTTCATGTGATGGGTTTCTACTGCTGCTTATTTTGAAACAGAGGTGATAATTAATCTTCCCACATTCAAGCACTGCAAACATATTTCAATTTCAAATGAGATAAGACCCAAGCTGAAACGCCTACACTTGTGTTTTAGATAGCTTTGTACCATGCATTGTAACTGGCCTGGATTTTCTCTGTGGCAGTCACATCATCGATGATGAGTGTAGAAGTCTTATTTCTAACGGACAGCATCTGCAGAATAGGGAGCAGACACATTAGCAAAAGTTGGAAGGAAGAAAGGAAATGGGACTCAGGTTAATGTTAGTCGTTTTGCTGACCCTATACATTTCTCTGATTCATCTACTTGTCTTTAAGTAGAAGCCTAATTTTGAAACGTACCTGTAGCATCCGGTGAATACATCTCTTCCTGTATTCAATGTCACTGATTTTGAAGTTGAGTCTGGTCAGTATAGAATCAGAACTGTAAGAGACTTGTCAGTCATATAGTTTATATTTACCTGTATGTGTTTGGATACTGATTTCTTGACTAGGATTTTAGTAAACTTTGGTTACAGGGGACTTCATACCACTAGTTATTATACATTCATCTCAAGCCGTAAGAGTAGAGAATAAAATTTTTAAGGGGTTATATTCTAATAACTTCTGTTTATGTATGTTATACATGGTTCAGTTTTTTCATGCAGTTTCTCTTGAAGAAATCACAAATCCCATCTAGAACCCTATATAACATGACTGTAATTATAGGTACCTATTCCTAAAGAGGCCAGTGCAGGGTCTTACACACATCACACAGTTCTTACACACACACACAGTTCTTACACACACACACAGTTCTTAGCAGGCACACATTCTGGGTTCTCATATTTCACAGGCAACCATGAAAAATATATCCCTCTTTTTCTCACTTCCTTTTGTTTCCTCTGATCTTTTATGTGCTTCCTGGCTGGAAGTGGCTTCTAGGATATCTGCGGCCACTCATGAGTCATGCAGGCTGCTTTGATGATGGTTGGGGTCCCAGCAACTTCATAGCACCTGTACCAGGAAGTGTACCATTTTCTCACTCTGAAAGTTATTATTACCAGAAATTCTTGAGATTTCCTGGTAAATACATTTTTCTTCATTTTATAGATATGTACACATATGTATGTAGACTTATAAATATTGATTTACAAAAACGAAGATGTTCATTCACCTTAGCAACCATAACTGAGTGAAACAAAACAGAAATATTAAGCAAAGGAAAAGGGAAAAGAAAAGGCGAAATAAAAGTTGTGTACTGCCTTTCCTTACTTGACCTATAACCCAATATTTCATTTGTCACATCCTGCTTCTAGATCGAGTTTTAAGATATTCATTTTAGTATAAAACATTATTAATAATTATCTATTTAGGTATTAGGTTTTAAATTTTATTTAAAAATAAATGAGGCAATTCTGAAGAAAAAAACCCCCATTTAGGATTGTTTTTCTTAGCATATTCTGACTTACACTTCTTTTCTCTGTATGTAGAGAACAGTATAAGAAGAGGAACGATATGATGGTCCAGGAAACAAGAAAGGAGTAATTTGGAGAAGAATAAATAGTGAAGTTTGGTAATTTGAGGTACTGGTTTTGATCTAGGAAGACATTCTCAACATAAATTGGGAAATACGAAGATAAATCTTAGAACAGAATTGAGAACTTGAAATGTTAATTTAAAAATCTGTAATCTACAAGAGGTGACATTTAAGGACTAATAATAATGGCTAACACACATTGACCACATTTTGTATGCCAGGGATTGTCCTAAATGCTTCGCATAAATTAACTCATTTAATCCACACAACAACCCTGGAAGGTAGATATTATTATTGTGCTTATTTAACAGACAAGGGAAGGGAGGAACAAAAGGTTAAGTAAATTCCACAAAATCACTTAGCTGGGAAGTGTCAGAGTCAGGGTTTCAAACCCATGCAATCTAGTCACAAAGCTTGAATTTCAGCCAGTACAGAGGATGGTAGAGAAAGAAGAGAGGTGGGTCACAGAATATTATGAGATAATTTGCACTGATGGGCCAAATGAAGTCAGGGAAATGGTGAAGAAGAGAGCAAAAGAGAGCATGCCCTGGAGTCATTAGGAAAATCTGAATTGTGTAGTTTCTCAATATCCAAGATAGAAAAGCATTTCATAAAAGGTGAGATCTACGGTGATGGGGATATCAAGGAGAATGAAGACCTAGTGAGGTTCGTTAGTTCAGGTGATTAGGAGTACGGTCTCTGCAGGAGAGCTACTTCTGGAGCACCTTGGACTGAAGAAAGGTGGTCTCCTCTATGGTCACACTGTCAATGATACAAAGTCTGCATTAGTTCCATAGAATTGAAGATTCTAATGGTTGTAAGCAATCAAAAAATAGCCTGGTTTGCTGGGAAAGTGTTGAAAAAGAAATGAGAAGATAATTACACGGCCCACTTCTTCACTTCTTTCAGTTTTCACTTAAATGTTACTGAGGCCGTCCCTGAAGACACTGAAGAAAATAACTTTCCCCTACCTCCTTATCTCCCTCTTCCCTATCTGCCACTTTATTTTTCTTCATTGCACTAATCACTTTCATATATACTATATATTTACTTGTGTATTTGTTTGTCACTTTTCCCCACTCAAAGCAAGTCCAGTCAGAGAAAGATGTTGTTTTGTTTACTACTTTATCTCCAGAACCTAGAATAATGCCTGGCGTAAAGCAGACACGTAATACATATTCACTAAATGAATGGACCATATAATGATTAGTCCCTGACTTACTGGTGTGGCTCATTGATTTGGGTTCTGTTTTTTTCACAATCTATAAGATAAGGGGGATGCCTGAGATCATTTTTAAGTCTCTTCACTCAATATATTCACAATTCTAAAATTTCCACCCCCTTCTCTCCACCCCATTTTATTTCAGAAATGAGAGGTTGTATCCTGTTTCAGAAAAATTCAAGAGCCCGAAGGCTAAATTTGGATCTCCTCAAGATGTCAAGATGCCTGGATGTGATCTCATGCACCTGTTGGTCCTGAGTCAGCTATGAATAGTTCTGCACAATAGGAAGAGCCATCTTCTGCCGCTGTGTCTCAGGCATATTGTTTCAGCACGGTTTAGTCAAGCTCAATTTTTTGAAGCTGGAGTTGTGATTCCTCTTCAAAAACTATTCATCACTATTGTTCAAAGTCATTTGTAGAGTATAATTTTATTTTTGAAGCGGAATTTTCATTATCGGGTGACAAATCCACTAACTCAAAGTAGCTGGGTACTTCTAAGCTCCCAAGTTCGACAACCTGAGTCGGCAAACTTCATAAAGTGCAGAAGATTAAGGTGCTTTATGTTCTGGGACGTGTGCACTGGGTGCCAAAGCAGTCACTTTTTGTTCTTACGGTATTACAGGTAATTATATCATGAATGCTTTCCATCTTTCTGAAACAAATATGCCCTCTGGGGGACTTCCCTGGTGGTGCAGTGGTTAAGAATACGCCTGCTGATGCAGGGGACACGGGTTCGAGCCCTGGTCTGGGAAGATCCGACACGCCGTGGAGCAACTAAGCCCATGCGCCACAACTACTGAGCCTGCGATCTAGAGCCCGCGAGCCACAACTACTAAAGCCCACGTGCCTAGAGACAGTGCTCCGCAACAAGAGAAGCCACTGTAATGAGAAGCTGGCGCACTTCAATGGAGAGCAGGCCCTGCTCGCCGCAACTAGAAGCAAGCCTGCACGCAGCTACGAAGACTCAACACAGCCAAAAATAAATTAGTTAATGAAATAAATTTAATATATATATATACCCTCTGAAGAAACCAAGTTTCTATTTCCAGGACTTTCTGGATACTGTCTGGATATCCCTTCTCTCTATTTATGTGAGTGAACTTCAAGCAGTTGATTTTGCTTTTCAGGAAAGGAGTAAAAAAAAAAAGAGGGAGGTACCAGGGAACTGTTTTCTGGAAAACGTATGTAATGCACCTATAATTATTTTTCTGCATAGGAGAGGCAAAGAGGGACGATGAGTGTGGTATCGCCAGGTGCTTTTATGTTCCTGTGAAGAACAGAGGAAAGTGGGTTATAGTCTAGGTCTTCTGAGTCTGGAATAAGTGTATTCATCTTCCTCAATCCATTGGCATGATGTATCATGGTTTCTACAGGGTATTTTTAAAACATTTTATTGGTTACTTAAGGACAAAGTAGAAAAGTGTGGACTGGGAGTTGAGGCAATTAGGAGGCTCTGCTGCAAGCTAAAAAATTTCACCTCAGGAATGTTTTTTAATAAATTAAGTCACTCACATTCAAAAGCAGGGTATAAACAAACGAAGAAAGGATTCATGTCATCCTGGAAGAGGCTTTCAGTACTGCATTCTTTAAACCATTTTTTAAAACTTTATTTTTGTACTTAATAAAGACTTAGAGAACTATATTGTAATTATCTCCCCCTCTAGACGGACAGTTATTCAATAGATGAGACTGTTCCTTCTTCATACTGAAATGTCTGGTACTTAATACAAATGATTTTCACTGGACTACCCATATGGACAGTCTGTAAAGAATGTGGAGCTCATCCTTCAACAGCAACCAGTTTTAAGAGGGACACCTGGCTATTGTCCATGACATTAGGAGCATCTTCACAGTCAATATACCTCTTCATAAACTCCCAGCAATTTCTGACACGTATATCTGTGTCAATATGAGAATATGAGGGAAATACAGCAAAGGAGAGAGATAAAGAAAAAGAATGGGCAATTCAATTTATGACTTCAATTCTTATGAGAATACTGGGGAAAATGACTATGCCTATTCGTAAAAGTCAGAAAAACAATATGATTCACTACCTTAACCTTTTTCACTAAAATAGAATGTTTTCTCCCTGTATTTGTGTTCAACTTCAACCAGAGAAAATTAATTTGAATGTCAGATTGGGAGAACACTCTTTGACATAAATCACAGCAAGATCTTTTTTGATCCACCTCCTAGAGTAATGGAAATAAAAACAAAAATAAACAAATGGGAACTAATTAAACTTCAAAGCTTTTGCACGGCAAAGGGAACCATAAATAAGACGAAAAGACAACCCTCAGAATGGGAGAAAATATTTGCAAAACAATCAACGGACAGGGCTTCCCTGGTGGCGCAGTGGTTGAGAGTCTGCCCGCCAATGCAGGGGACACGGGTTCATGCCCCAGTCCGGGAAGATCCCACATGCCACAGAGCGGCTGGGCCCGTGAGCCATGGCCACTAAACCTGTGCGTCCGGAGCCTGTGCTCCGCAACGGGAGAGGCCACAACAGTGAGAGGCCTGTGTACTGCAAAAAAAAAAAAAAATAATAATAATCAATGGACAAAGGATTAATCTCAAAAATATATAAACAGCTCATGCAGCTCAATATTAAAGAAACAACCCAATCCAAAAATGGGCAGAAGACCTAAATAGACATTTCTCCAAAGAAGACATACAGATAGCCAAGAAGCACATGAAAAGCTGCTCAACATCACTAATTATTAGAGAAATGCAAATCAAAACTACAGTGAAGTATCACCTCACACCACTTAGAATGGGCATCATCAGAAAATCTACAAACAACAAATGCTGGAGAGGGTGCGGAGAAAAGGGAACCCTCTTGCACTGTTGGTGGAAAGGTAAATTGATACAGCCACTATGGAGAACAGTAAGGAGATTCCTTAAAAAACTAAAAATAGATTTACCATATGATCCAGCAATCCCACTACTGGGCATATACCCAGAGAAAACCATAATTCAAAAAGACACATGCACCCCAATGTTCATTGCAGCACTATTTACAATAGCCAGGTCATGGAAGCAACCTAAATGCCCATCAACAGACGAATGGATAAAGAAGTTGTGGTACATATATACACAATGGAATATTACTCAGCCATAAAAAGGAATGAAATTGAGTCATTTGTTGAGACGTGGATGGATCTAGAGACTGTCATACAGAGTGAAGTAAGTCAGAAAGAGAAAAACAAATATTGTATATTAATGCATGTATGTGGAACCTAGAAAAATGGTACAGATGAGCCGGTTTGCAGGGCAGAAGTTGAGACACAGATGTAGAGAACAGACGTATGGACACCAAGGGGGGAAAACTGCAGTGGGGTGGGGATGGTGGTGTGCTGAATTGGGCCATTGGGATTGACATGTATACACTGATGTGTATAAAATTGATGACTAATAAGAACCTGCAGTATAAACAAACAAACAAACAAAGAAACAAAACAACTAATACTAAACTTTCTTTGGGTTATTTGTATGGAAATATGTTAATATAAATGTTTCAGACATTACATGAAATTTCTAAAAATCTTGTATGTTCTGGTATAATGTTATAAGTCATAATTCTAGTTATTACTTTAAAATGTATATCTCAGAAATAACTAAATTTCCTTGTCAATTGCATTATTATGAACTTTCATCAAATCTTTAACTGTGGTCATTTTTAAGTCTTTTGTCATTTACAGACAGTTCTGGGTGTACTCTGATGCTTTTGCAAATGTGTTCCTATAAAAGGGTTTCACCTTCAAGGAATTCATGGAAAAGACTCTGACAAGTACAGGTTTCTGGTAACTGACTATACTGCTGAACTGAATGAATAAGCATTTTCAGAACTCTAATGGAAAACTGATGAACTCATAAAAGTGCTAACAAAAGATCAAGATGAAAAAAAATTAATTACATGGGACTGAGTGAACTGATAAGGATGATTATAATTTTTGTGACTTTCTGTTTAAATAAAAAAAAAATCCCCCCCTAAAAGAAAATAACTGCAAAAAACAAAATAGTCAAACAACAATGGGAAGTGAGTGGGTGGAAGCAAAGATGAAATAGGATTGGTAGAATGTTAATAATAGTTGAAGCTGGTGATAGTCATATTGAGCTCATTATACAGTTCTGTTAACTTTGTACATACTTAAAATTTTTCATAATAAAAAGTTTTAAAAATTAAAAAAAAAAATTAAATGCCTTGTACTAAAATAAAATTGCTTATCAATAACATATCTTCAAAGGTGTGCTCTAAAAGGTGTTTTATTTCCACTTCATACCCCTTAGAAACATTTTCTGGTGATCAGACAACTAACACATTTGGACCTTTTCTCTGCCTTTCTATAAACAAAATTGGCAAATGAGAGAACAGAATGAGAAGACAGACTGCTATGAGAATAAGGGGAAATAGCATTAGGCAAAGTAGAAGGGAACAGTGTAAATCAATTAGTGGAGGGATATAGATGGTTTATACTTTCAGAATATACCTCCTTGATTTGCATGAGAATCCCATTTGAACTCTATTACAACCAGTAAATAATTTCTTGCCTTAGATGCTTGTAATATATGGCCAAAGCAGCTAGAAACTATGAATACATAGTTGCTCATGTGCTATCACTTTCTCCAATAAAGTCCTCAAGGTAGCAACTGTAAGCTTCCAAAAATCACAGCCTTTCCTCAGAAAGAACCCACGAAGAATATAAATTACATTTTTAGACTTTTAAATGGAAATAAGTGAATAATTCAATTCACTTCTAGATGACTGTGGATTTGAGCTACCTAAGATTTTCTGGGTAGATACAAGCAATATTGCTATATATCATGAGAAATAATAATATTTTTGGTAGTGTTAATTATAGAGCACACAGGACTTACAAAAATTATACCTGGAAAAAAAAGAGGCTGCTGCTTTTGCTTTTCTGGAGCTTTTCAACAATCAATTTTGGATCAATTCTGAAACCTTTTCAAAACATTAAATACAGGAAAGAAAAAGACTGGTAAGATGGAAATGGATATCACAGTTTCTTTAATTTGAGGGTTCATATATTAATTTGCTACTAGATTTCCTAAAGAACATTCTGAAACTCTTAATTTATAGTATTTGTTTACAAATACATAGGAAAACAATAAATGTCTCAAATACTATCTGCCTGTATCTTCCCTGAAGGGCTTTGCATATTTTCAGCAAGAAACAAGTCTAAGTATCTTATAATTTTCACCAAAATGTTTCATAATTTCACAGCAGCCCTCCTAATGAAGTACAGTATGAGCCCTTATAATAAGCCAAAATGATTCCAAATTGCAGACAGTGCTTCCTAATATTGTGAAAATAGTGAGAACTGCTGGGGAGTAGGAGAGTTGTTTCCTGCTTTGGGCAGAGAAGAAGGCTGAAAGGAAATTTCATTTTGAAAGGGGAATGAGAAAGACTGATATGTGTATCCACCTTAGATGAAGTTCAAGGAATTCAGAAACTTGGAGAAATGAGTCTGAGAGGACTCAATATTAGCTGTGAGCACTGAGATCTAGCAACAATTTTGGGGATAGATACCAGATCATTTCCTCATATGTGGTATATGAACATTGATGTAGAAAATCAACATTTAGATACCTGAAGAAAGGAATATTGGAGATTGCAAAATTGAATCTGAAATTAATTTCCTGGTTTGCCACAGTCATAAATCCAGGCTTTCAACACAGAGGGGAGATAGGACAGCACATGGAAGCTTATTAAGTAAGGTTGGATTCATGGCATCAATATTAAAAAGTTACTCTGACCAAGTGGAAATGCAAACACAAGGACACTAATAGTTATAGCAGCTAGTGGCTCTAATTTATTGAGTACCTACTATGTGTCTAACACTGAGGTAGTCCCCTATATGGTGTCAAATTCTCATTACTCTCCTTCAGGGTAAGCATTACCATCTTCACTTTGCAGTGAAATCTGAAGTTCAGAGAATGTGAGTCATTTGCTCAATGACTTAAAGCTAGTAGACAGAAGTAAGAGAAAGATCTCTGCCACATCTCATGTTCATTGTACACACCTGCCTCTGGGATCATCAAGCCATATGGGCATTTAGTGTTAATTACTCTGAGTGTGGAATGGAATATGTGTACTGAGAGTGAATGATGAGGATATTTTTAGATGGCATTGGCTTCAAATTATATTATTTTTATAGTTAAGTATTTATTTTAATATGTATTATACAAATGTCAATAGCTTACTATAATTCATATCCAGCTACATCATTTTTTAGGACAAAGTAGAAAATAAGGTAGGGGCATTCTAATCCAGTTTACATAGAACACACGAATTACTGGTGTGGTACTGAGGGTGACCATAAATGTTCCAAGTGTTAATTAAATAAAGTTTAGCTGAAAGCTTCTGAGAAAGGTAATTTAGATCTATCTATCTCTCTATCTACCCATTCATCCACCCACCAATTATCATTTATATGTCTATCTATTGTCTATCTAATATGGGTTTTCACTTTCTGAATTTCCAAGCCCTTCACTGTGTCCTTTTCAGCAGTGCATTAAAATTATCTTTAGTGCTAGTCAAATATAGCAAAATTCATGAAAGAGTGAGGGACTGATGTTTGAGCAAAACTAATCTAATCCAGTGTTATTCCAAACTCTGTTGATGTACCAATCAAGAAAATTAAATTATTATAAATCTATATAAATATATGTAATTTAAGACATACAAAAATAGACAACATAATAGAATGTAATAATAAAAAATAAATGTGACCAATGGAACCTCTTTTCACCCTCCTTCCACCAAAGGTATGCATATACTACTTTCAATGCCACTGACTCTTATCTCTTCTATAATTGAGGATAGAAGATACTAATGTGTTAGTAATTTGTATGTGTCAAGTAACATCACATACTTTATCTTTTAAAAATACAAAAATTTATGATCCAGTCTTTTTCTCTGTCACAAATAAAATCACAATTAAAGAAAAGTTTTCTAAGTACCTCATTAGTGTTGAATATTCTAGGTTCTCATAGGTGGTGGGTTACAGGTGATAATTATTCTCTAAACTGAAGAAAGGAAGACATTACAGCTGAAGTTGGAAATAAACATACTGAGCATGAGATGCTATAGTTTGGATTACTAAAGAAGGAAGCATAAAGTAATAAGGGTAAGATATTTGGAATGTGTGAGAACTATATACGTCCCTATAATGAAATCATGAAAACAGAACAGCTTGAAATCGCAAGTAGAGCATTTAAATTGAACTTCCAAAAGGTGAAACATCTATCCAAATTGTGCCAAAACCTGCCAATTCCATATTGGTTGGATTAGTAATTTAATAACAAATAAAACAATCTTAGAAAAATATTACCATCATCTTCAAATAACTATTGATCATCATCTCTATATAAGGATGTATATGTGCTTCCAAAACTAGGAGAACTCAATTAGCAGTTTCAAACATGTGAACTAACTGATATTCCATATATATTGTTATCAAATCAGAATAACTTTAAAATTCAAAGTGATTTTGTAATGTGAAAAATTTTTCTTAGACTTTTAAATGCAAAATTCCCAGGGCTAAATGATTTACTCTTTCATGGGAAAAGTTAGGCAGAAATATTCTGCCTGAATCTGTGGTAGAAATTTTGCCCATGCCATTCTCCAAAATCACTGCAAATTTTAATAAAAGATTAAGTACATGCCAGCTGCAGACTGAAGTGGTGAAAGAATCAAAAGCCCAAACAAAGGGAAAAGTTTTGGTTTGAAATGTATATACAAAACAATCACTACCATAAATAAAAAAGACAGTAGGCAGCATGAGGCAGAGTTCAATTGTAATTATGTTAAGGGAAATTAAATCTCTTCCATCTTTTACCAATGCAAACTTCACTTCCCACATTCTTGAACCTAGTTCACTATTAAATGATGGTGATGAAAAGAAGGTATTGTATGTTGGAAATGAAATTAAATGAATAATGGTGTCTAAAAGAATAAATCTTGTCCTACTGTTGATGAAAATAAACATAAAATACGGTCTAAGGAAGGATTTTTTAATCGTTCTGAAATAACACATGAACTTCTGGGTTCCGATTTGATTTGTACCTCCCTTTTCTCATACACCCTGTGCATATATCCCTTTATGTTCACAGTACTTAAGGAATCAGTAGTATAAGTGTATGTGTCCGTATCCTGCATCAGAACATGACTCCTTGAAGCTAGAGCTATCTTGCCATCTTTGTATCTGTAATACACAGCATAGAGACAAATATACAGGAGAGTGATAAATACTGCATTAGTATTGGGGGAAAAAGTCAACAACCTTTTGCTGCCAAAGCTTCAACATATAATATATGTTCAATGCATTAGATGGATTTCCCCAAATATATTTTGAAGAACTGAGAACTTAAAGGAAGGGGCTGGTATCAAACTGTCTGGAAACAACTTTTGTACCAAATCACTTAAAGCCTATAAATACATTTTTTTAAATTTCACTCTAGAGGAAAAGAGACTGATTTGAATATCTGTAATCAAACAAGGTGTCCTTGAACTAGACTAGTGTTTTTGGTGGTTTAATGCAGTTAGGTTGTTTCTATTCTCCAAAGGCACTCACAGACAACTGAGAAGAGATAGACCAAATGAAGGTTTACAGAAGTCACTCAAAGTTCATGTCAAATAAGTCTGGTCCATCAAAGCAAGGGTTTGAAAAAAATAAACAAGAAACAGAATTTCTTGTCTTAAATATGATCAAAACTCACAGTTTAGATGACAAGAAGCAGGTTGAAGTGTTTAAGTGGACTTGAGCTGCAGTGTCTCAGACTGAGAAACTAGCCAAAGATCACAACTTCCTTCTGAATCAAGTAAGAGAGAGCTAAAGCCAGTTACAAAGAGTAAAAGTACTACCTATGAATTAGGTCTATTGTGGTAATACCAAAAAAAAAAAAAAACCCTAACTCTACTGAAACAAAACATAAGCTATCATGAAAATGAAATCTAATTGTCAGACTCCAGTAAATATAGAATTGTGACATGCTAAGTGCTGTATGACAGTGGTCCCCAACTTTTTGGCACCAGGGACCAGTTTCGTGGAAGACAATTTTCCCATGAACCGGGACGGGGGATGGTTTCAGGATGATTCAAGCGTGTTACGTTTATTGTGCACTTTATTTCTATTATTATTACATTGTAATATATAATGAAATATTTATACAACTCACCATAATGCAGACTCAGTGTGAGCCCTGAGCTTGTTTTCCTGCAACTAGATGGTCCCATCTGGAGGTGATGTGAGACAGTGACCCCCCAAGTGTGTTGCTTATGTCCACTCTACTCCATAAGATGCAGCTTAATTGTCACTTGCCACTCACTGATAGGGTTTTGATATGAGTCTGCAAGCAGTTGGTTTATTATGGTGTCTGTGCAGTCAAACCTCTCTGCTGATAATAACCTGTATTTGCAGCCGCTCTCCAGCGCTAGCATCACCACCTCATAAGGAGCGTGCAACCTAGACCCATTGCACGCGCAGTTCACAGTAGGGTTCGAGCTCCTATGAGAATATAATGTTGCCTCTGATCTGACAGGAGGAGGAGCTCAGGCAGTAATGTGAGTGATGAGGAGAGGCTGTAAATACAGATGAAGCTTCGCTAGCTCGCCCCTCACCCGTTGCTCACCTCCTGCTGTGCGTCCTGGTTCCTAACAGGCCACAGACCAGTACCGGTCCGTGGCCCAGGGATTGGGGACCCCTGCTATACCAAAAAAAAAAAAAAAAAAAAAAAAGGTAAAGGGGCTTATTTAGATTTTAGATATTCACAATGCGCCTGGTTGCTATACCATAAATCTTCTCAAAGTATTTTCAATGTAAAGAATTAAAGTCTTTATATAATGTATTATAGAAAAATTTTAATATGGTAATTATATAAAAATGGTTAATGTTAATTACCAATATTTCTGATTACAAAAGTAATGCATACTCTTTTTAGAAAAAAATGTTGAAATGTATAAAGAATAATATATACCCACTATGATTCTATTAACCATGGAAAATTCCATTAACATTTTGTTCACATTTATATTATCTTTCAGAAATAAATAAAAAGTAAGTACACATATATAATATTATATAATTTAAAAATCCTGCTGCATATTTTATGTCTGGCATTTTTTATTCAATATAAAATGGTTAACAATTTCTCATATTATTAAAACGTTTAAAACATTATTTTTAATTACAGCAAAATATACTATCTGTATGATAATTTATCTATTCATTCTCTACTGGGGGAATTTACTTCTTTTTTCAAATTTTTGCAATAATAACAGCACTGAAATAAATTTCCTGATATAGTAAGTCCCCTACATATGAACAAGCTCCATTCTGAGAGCACCTTTGTATATCTAATTTGTTTGTAAGTCCAACAAACTAAGCCTAGGTACCCAACTAACACAATCAGCTATATAGTACTGTACTGTAACAGGTTTATAATACTTTTTACACAAATAATACATAAAAATCAAACACAATAAATAAAGAAAACATTTTTAATCCTACAGTACAGTACCTTGAAAAGTACAGTGTACAGTACAACAGCTGGCATACAGGAGCTGGCATCTAGTGAACAGGCAAGAAGAGTTACTGACTGGAGGAGGGAGAAGAGGTGGGAGATGGTAGAGCTGAAGGATCGTCAGCAACAGGGGATGGAGGGCAGGCTGCAATTGCACTCATGCCTGACGTTGATGGCACAAGTTCTGGTTCCTTGCTGGATTCAGTTCTATCTATTCTCTTGAAAAAATGATCCAGTGATGTCTGGGTAGTAGCTCTTTCTTTTCTCATCATAGATGAGACGGTAGCACTGGATTGCATCCCAAATGGCTGCTGCAACCTTCGTGTACTGTTCTACATGTGGGTCCTGTACCTCAAAAACTAACAGTGCCTCCTCAAATGAAGAAAATCTCCATGCCATTTCCTGCGTCGTGAATCTCTTCGGTTCTTCAGCTACTTCTTCTTCTTCTTGTCTCTTTTCAGCCTTTCTCTGGGCCTCCAATTCCATCCTTTCGCCTCACTCCACTCTCTCAATTACTTTCACTTTTCTTTCCAACATTATCGCTTGGCGCTTCTTAGCAGTACCAGCTATATCACCGCTGCTTTTATGCTTGCTTCCAGACATCCTGGGCTTGAAATAAAGATACTGTACTACTGAGAAGAGCATGCAGCCGGCTGACACCTGGGAGCCAGTTGGCAACATTCGCCTTTAGTCAACTAAAATGGAGAAATTAAATAATCCATAGGAGGGAGCTTCAAGATGGCGGAAGAGTAAGACATGGAGATCACCTTCCTCCCCACAAATACGTCAGAAATACATCTACATGTGGAACAACTCCTACAGAACACCTACTGAATGCCGGTAGAATACCTCAGACCTCCCAAAAGGCAAGAAACTCCCCACGTAACTGGGTAGGACAAAAGAAAAAAGAAAAAACAGAGACAAAAGAATAGGGATGGGACCTGCACCAGTGGGAGGGAGCTGTGAAGGGGGAAAGGTTTCCACACACAAGGAAGCTCCTTTGCGGGCAGAGACTGCGGGTGGTGAGGAGGAGGGGGAAGCTTCAGAGCCACAGAGGAGAGCGTAGCAACAGGGGTGCGGAGGGCAAAACAGAGAGATTCTTGCAGAGGATTGGTGCCGACCAGTACTCACCAGCCCGAGAGGCTTGTCTGCTCACCCGCCAGGACGGGCAGGGGCTGGGAGCTGAGGCCCGGGCTTTGGTCGGATCCCAGGGAGAGGACTGGGGTTGGCTGCATGAACACAGCCTGAAGGGGGTTAGTGCGCCACAGCTAGCCGGGAGGGAGTCCGGAAAAAGGTCTGGAACTGCCGAAGAGGCAAGAGACTTTTTCTTGCCTCTTTGTTTCCTGGTGCGCGAGGATAGGGGATTAAGAGCGCCACTTAAAGGAGTTCCAGAGACGGGCGCAAGCCATGGCTAACAGCGCGGACCCCAGGGACGGGCATGAGACGCTAAGTCTGCTGCTGCCGCCACCAAGAAGCCTGTGGGCAAGCACAGGTCACTATCCACACCTCCCCTCCCGGGAGCCTGTAGAGCCCGCCACTGCCAGGGTCCCGTGATCCAGGGACAACAACCCCGGGAGAACACACGGCGCGCCTCAGGATGGTGCAAGGTCATGTTGGTCTCTGCGGCCGCAGGCTTGCCCCGAACTCCGTACCCCTCCCCCCCCCCCCACTGCCTGAGTGAGCCAGAGCCCACGAATCTGCTGCTCCTTTAACCCCATCCTGTCTGAGCAAAGAACAGACGCCCTCAGGCGACCTACACGCAGAGGCAGGTCGAAATCCAAAGCTGAACCCCGGGAGCTGTGCGAACAAAGAAGAGAAAGGGAAATCTCTCCCAGCAGCCTCAGGAGCAGCGGATTAAAGCTCCACAATCAACTTGATGTACCCTGCATCTGTGGAATACCTGAACAGACAACGAATCATCCAAAATTGAGGAGTTGGATTTTGGCAGCAATGATATATACATTTCCCCCCCTTTTCTCTTTTTATAAGTGTGTATGTGTATGCTTCTGTGTGATTTTGTCTGTATAGCTTTGCTTTTACCATTTGTCCTAGGGTTCTGTCTGTCCATTTTTTTTGTTTTTCCTGTTTTTGTTTTTTCTTTAAGTATAGTTTTTAGCATTTGTTATCATTGGTTGATTTCTTTTTTGGTTTGGTTGCTCTCTTCTTTCTTTTTTTTAATATTTTTATTACTTAAAAATTTTTTAAATAATTATTTTTCATTTTAATAAGTTTATTTTATTTTATCTTCTTTCCTTCTTTCTTTTTTCTTCTCTCTTTTATTCTGAGCCGTGGGGATGACAGGCTCTTGGTGATCCAGCCAGGCTTCAGGGCTGTGCCTCTGAGGTGGGAGAGCCAGGTTCAGGACACTGGTCCACAAGAGAACTCCCAGCTCCATGTAATATCAAAAGGTGAAAATCTCCCAGAGATCTCCATCTCAACGCCAAGCCCCAGCTCCACTCAGCTCAATACAGTACTGGACACCTTATTCCAAACAACTAGCAAGACAGGAAAACAACTCCATCCTTTAGCACAGAGGCTGCCTAAAATCATCATAAGGCCACAGACACCCCAAAACACACCACCAGACATGGACCTGACCACGAGAAAGACAAGATCCAGCCTCATCCACCAGAACACAGGCACTAGTCCCCCCCCCCCCACCCCGGGAACCCTACACAACCCACTGAACCAACCGTAGCCACTGGGGACAGACACCAAAAACAACGGGAACTATGAACCTGCAGCCTGCGAAAAGGAGACCCCAAGCACAGTAAGAAAAGCAATACGAGAAGACAGAGAAAAACACAGCGGATGAAGGAGCAAGGGAAAACCCCACCAGAACAAAAAAATGAAGAGAAAATAGGCAGCCTACCTAAAAAAGAATTCAGAATAAAGATAGTAAACATGATCCAAAATCTTGGATATAGAATGGAGAGAATACAAGAAATGTTTAACAAGGACCTAGAAGAACTAAAGAGCAAACAAACAGTGATGAACAACACAATAAATGAAATTAAAAATTCTCTAGAAGGGATCAATAGCAGAATAACTGAGGCAGAACAACGGATAAGTGACCGGGAAGATAAAGTAGTGGAAATAACTACTACAGACCAGAATAAAGAAAAAAGAATGAAAAGAATTGAGGACAGTCTCAGAGACCTCTGGGACAACATTAAATGCACCAACATTCAAATTATAGGGGTCCCAGAAGAAGAAGAGAAAAAGAAAGGGACTGAGAAAATATTTGAAGAGATTATAGTTGAAAACTTCCCTAATATGGGAAAGGAAATAGTTAATCAAATCCAGGAAGCACAGAGAGTCCCATAAGGATAAATGCAAGGAGAAACACGCCAAGACACATATTAATCAAACTGTCAAAAATTAAATACAAAGAAAAAATATTGAAAGCAGCAAAGGAAAAACAACAAATGACACACAAGGGAACCCCCATAAGGTTAACAGCTGATCTTTCAGCAGAAACTCTGCAAGCCAGAAGGGACTGGCAGGACATATTTAAAGTGATGAAGGAGAAAAACCTACAACCAAGATTACTCTACCCAGCAAGGATCTCATTCAGATTCAACGGAGAAATTAAAATCTTTACAGATAAGCAAAAGCTAAGAGAATTCAGCACCATCAAACCAGCTTTACAACAAATTCTAAAGGAACTTCTCCAGGCAAGAAACACAAGAGAAGGAAAAGACCTACAATAACAAACCCAAAACAATTAAGAAAATGATAAAAGGAACATACATATCAATAATAACCTTAAACATAAATAGATTAAATGCTCCAACCAAAAGACACAGACTGGCTGAATGGATACAAAAACAAGAGCCATATATATGTTGTCTACAAGAGACCCACTTCAGACCTAGGGACACATACAGACTGAAAGTGAGGGGATGGAAAAAGATATTCCATGCAAATGGAAACCAAAAGAAAGCTGGAGTAGCAATTCTCATATCAGAAAAAATAGACTTTAAAACAAAGACTATTACAAGAGACAAAGAAGGACACTACATAATGATCAAGGGATCAATCCAAGAAGAAAATATAACAATTCTAAATATTTATGCACCCAACATAGGAGCACCTCAATACATAAGGCAAATACTCACAGCCATAAAAGGGGAAATCGACAGTAACACAATCATAGTAGGGGACTTTAACACCCCAATTTCACCAATGGACAGATCATCCAAAATGAAAATAAATAAGGAAACACAAGCTTTAAATGATACATTAAACAAGATGGACTTAACTGATATTTATAGGACATTCCATCCCAAAACAACAGAATACACATTTTTCTCAAGTGCTCATGGAACTTTCTCCATGATAGATCGTATCTTTGCTCACAAATCAAGCCTTGGGGGGCTTCCCCAGTGGCACAGTGGTTGAGAGTCTGCCTGCCGATGCAGGGGACCCGGGTTCGTGACCCGGTCTGGAAATATCCCACATGCCATGGAGCAGCTGGGCCCGTGAGCTATGGCCACTGAGCCTGTGCGTTCAGAGCCTGTGCTCCGCAATGGGAGAGGCCACAATAGTGAGAGGCCCACGTACCGAAAAGAAAAAAAAAAAAATCAAGCCTTGGTAAATTTAAGAAAATTGAAATCCTATCAACTATCTTTTCTGACCACAACACTATGAGACTAGATCTCAATTAGAGAAAAAAATCTGTAAAAAAACACAAACACATGGAGGCCAAACAATACACTATTTAATAACCAAGAAATCACTGAAGAAATCAAAGAGGAAATCAAAAGATACCAAGAAACAAATGACAATGAAAACACGACGACCCAAAACCTATGGGATGCCGCAAAAGCAGTTCTAAGAGGGAAGTTTATAGCAATACAATCCTACCTTAAGAAACAAGAAACATCTGAAATAAACAACCTAACCTTACACCTAAAGCAATTAGAGAAAGAAGAACAAAAAACCCCCAGAGTTAGCAGAAGGAAAGAAATCATAAAGATCAGATCAGAAATAAATGAAAAAGAAATTAAGGAAATGATAGCAAATATCAATAAAACTAAAAGCTGGTTCTCTGAGAAGATAAAAACCGTTGATAAACCATTAGCCACACTCATCAAGAAAAAAAGGGATATGACAAACCCACAGCCAACATCATCCTCAATGGTGAAAAACTGAAAGCATTTCTACTAAGATCAGGAAAAAGACAAGGTTGCCCACTCTCACCACTCTTATTCAACATAGTTTTGGAAGTTTTAGCCACTGCAATCAGAGAAGAAAAGGAAATAAAAGGAATCCAAATTGGAAAAGAAGAAGTAAAGCTGTCACTGTTTGCAGATGACATGATACTATACATAGAGAATCCTAAAGATGCTACAAGAAAACTACTAGAGCTAGTCAATGAATTTGGTAAAGTAGCAGGATACAAAATTAATGTACAGAAATCTCTTGCATTCCTATACAACTTTACAATTTGTATGGAAACACAAAAGACCCCGAAGAGCCAAAGCAAACTTGAGAATGAAAAACGGAGCTGGAGGAATCAGGCTCCCTGACTTCAGACTATACTACAAAGCTACAGTAATGAAGACAGTATGGTACTGGCACAAAAAAAGAAATATAGATCAAGGGAACAGGATAGAAAGCCCAGAGATAAACCCTCGCACATATGGTCCCCTTATCTTTGATAAAGGAGGCAAGAATATACAGTGGAGGAAAGACAGCCTCTTCAATAAGTGGTGTTGGGAAAACTGGACAGCTACCTGCAAAAGAATGAAACTAGAACACCATACAGAAAAATAAACTCAAAATGGATTAAAGACCTAAATGTAAGGCCAGACACTATCAAACTCTTAGAGGAAAACCTAGGGAGAACACTCTTTGACATAAATCCCAGCAAGATCCTTTTTGACCCACCTCCTAGAGAAATGGAAATAAAAACAAAAATAAACAAATGGGACCTAATGAAAGTTAAAAGATTTTTCATAGCAAAGGAAACCATAAACAAGACGAGAAGACAACCCTCAGAATGGGAGAAAATATTTTCAAATGAAGCAATTGACAAAGGATTAATCTCCAAAATTTACAAGCAGCTCATGCAGCTCAATATCAAAAAAAAAAAAACAAGCCAATCCAAAAATGGGCAGAAGACCTAAATAGACATTTCTCCAAAGAAGATATACAGATTGCCAACAAACACATGAAAGAATACTCAACATCATTAATCATTAGAGAAATGCAAATCAAAACTGCAATGAGATATCATCTCACACCAGTCAGAATGGCCATCATCAAAAAATCCACAAATAATAAATGCTGGAGAGGGAGTGGAGAAAAGGGTACCCTCTTGCACTGTTGGTGGGAATGTAAATTTATACAGCCACTATGGAGAACAGTATGGAGGTTCGTAAAAAACTAAAAATAGAACTACTGTAAGACCCAGCAATCTCACTATTGGGCATATACCCTGAAAAAACAATAATTGAAAAAGAGTCATGTACCACAATGATCATTGCAGCTCTATTTACAATAGCCAGGACATGGAAGCAACCTAAGTGTCCATCAACAGATGAATGGATAAAGAAGATGTGGCACATATATACAATGGAATATTACTCAGCCATAAAAAGAAACGAAATTGAGTTATTTGTAGTGAGGTTGATGGACCTAGAGTCTGTCATACAGAGTGAAGTAAGTCAGAAAGAGAAAAACAAATACCATATGCTAACGCATATATGGAATCTACAAAAAAAAAAAAATTGGTCATGAAGAACCTAAGGGCAAGACAGGAATAGAGATGCAGACCTACTAGAGAATGGACCTGAGGATACGGGGAGGGGGAAGGGTAAGCAGGGACGAAGTGAGAGAGTGGCATGGACATATATACACTACCAAATGTAAAATAGATAGCTAGTGGGAAGCAGCCACATAGCACGGGGAGATCAGCTCGGTGCTGTACGACCACCCAGAGGGGTGGGATAGGGAGGGTGGGAGGGAGATACAAGGGGGAGGAGATATGGGGATATATGTATAAGTATAGCTGATTCACTTTGTTATAAAGCAGAAACTAACACACCATTGTAAAGCAATTATACTCCAATAAAGGTGTTAAAAATAAAAAGAACTATAGATGTAACATCAAAGCCACAGTGTAATAGAGATCTCCTAGCCTTCAACAACACCTAGAAGTAGGTGCTTAATGCATTTTTTCCACTATAATACTCGTAAAATCAGATATTATACCAGAGAGTAACACTAAATTCCTCAATATTTTATGGTAAACATGGTAAATTATAAAATTCAGAATAATAATAAACAGATGCTATTCAATTTATATTTTTAAAACATCATATTCCTGGCTTAAATAAAAGAAATGAAGAAATATTCCAACATAAAATAATCTACAATTCAAATGACTAGTGATAATCATTAGATTTCTATAAAAACAAGGTAAATGAGTGATTCAAAACAAAATTATCCCTCTTTACAGTCCTTTTGTATTCTATTAAATAAGTATACTGTATTGAGTGTGTCATCTTTTAATATAAGTCAATAAGGACGCAGTAACAGCCTAAGCAGACTTGCTTCTTAGACCCACTCAGTGGAAAATTTACAGAAAATGAAGAAAATATACATCAAGAATATGTAAGCGAATAATATCCCCGTATGAGTATACTGGAGTAGCCAGAGTAGAGTATCATGGAAAAAATGCCAATAAAATTTTATTACATTTATGGAGGGTAATTTTAGGATTACCCAGGGTTTTAATTCCTATTGTCTAGTTCTAGGAAGATATTCTTCTTAGGATGCAATTTAAAAAGTATGGATTTTAAAGTCAAATAGACATGATTTCAAATTTGACTCTGCTCCATCTACTAGTTATTTTATTTGTAGAAATTTGTTCAGTTATCCTGAGCCACATTTTACCCATTGTATAAAATTTATTAATATGTTTTGATTATTAGATTCCTATTAGAATTAAAAGCACTAATGTGTGTAAAGAGCCTAGTAGAATAACTGATTCTTAGTAAATCTTTATTGTTAGCTCTCTTCTCTTTGTTACTGAAGGCAAGAATTCTAGCAGAAGAAAACATACCACTTTCTACTTATTCCACCTAATTTATTTCATCCATGGAAGTAAAATGATTTCATACTAAATATTACATGTTTTAAGAATTACCTTTCAAAACATCAGGGTAGCAGGATTTTATCAAGAAAGGTTGGATTTCCAATGATAGAGGTAACTGTAATACATCAAATTCAATAAGCCTCAATATTCTATGCAAATAATCATAATTCTCCAAACTCCATGTAAGTCACACTATGCCCTTTAAGTCATGAATTGCTAAAGATCAGGGCTCATATTATCTTTTGCTGTATCACTAAGTGGCACCTAGAATATATCCAAGATAATGAAGCACAATATTATCCTCTTTTCTCTCTCATTATATATATATATATATATATATATATATATATATATACACACATCTAGATTTACAAATCATTGATTACATGGAACTTTCCCCATATATTCCAGCAATGTTTCAATTCATTTTAAAAATAACCTAAAAGAAAGAAAGAAAAACTACTTTACTTATAGTTTTATAGTAACTAATTAGCAAATCAGACACCTGAACTCAGACTCACTGTGTCTGTACTATAACATGCTGGTAGAGCCTAGCCGCAGGGCTGGAAACTTTGCCTAAAAGAAAGTGTAGACATTCCAGATTTGTTACTCCAGGCTTGGTGTCTTGCAAGGAAAACCTTTAAGCAGTTCAGATAGTTTAGGAAAAGGGCAGTCAGCTGAAACAATGCTGACAGAATAGGCCACTAAGTCCAAAATATTAAACACTGGGGTAAGGGTGAGTTAAAAGCCAGGCAAGTAGGTGAGGACAAATGTAGGCAAGAATCTGAATGGAGGACATTCATAGATACTAAACATCCAGTGGATGGCACGCGGAGTGCACGTTAAATAATGATTATGCAGATCCTGGTACAGAGGAAACATGTTATCTCAACCAGGAGGATTTCTGCTGGGACAGGAAAAAGTGTCTGGGCAAGCTGACAATTTCCTTCTATAGGAGGGGGCTTTGTGGTGTACACAGCTTGTTAGGGAAGCCAAATGTTCAGACACAACTGGGATGCTTTGAGCTGAGCATCTAGCATCAGGAACAAAGCAATTATGAAACCCACCTAAGTTCTCTTACCTCTATTTTTCTGAGCCAGAAGTGCTTGGGCTGAAAAGATTTTCTGCAAGATTAGTTCCATTTCTAGATCTTGAGGACTTACCTCTAGTTTCTTTATTTTCTTTGTTAAAGGTGGTTTACTTGACTAAAATCTCCTTGATGGCATAGATAAACTTCTCATTTTCACTTTTTACTGTGAGTGTCTTGTACGATGATGCCTAGTGTAGTCATTGCTGAAAACATATTATTAAATAGAATAATTATTTTTGACAAGGAAAATGTCCTCTTATCTCTTGTACTTTATGCATCTAAATAGAGGTCTTTGATTGGCTTGAGGGAGTTCAAAATAGCTTCTTTGAGTATGTTTAGGTTATTATAAAATAAAAAAATCCCTGCATTCATTTTTTATGTAGCATAAGTGCAAATGCTTTTTGGTATATGAAAACTAAACACTGGTACTCTGACACATAGGAAAAGCCAGGTCATTTATATCCTACTTAGTAACAATATAAATAATGAGATGCTAAATATTCACACACACAAAAGATAAAAACCTTAAAAGAGAAATTTGAAAAGAAGTCTTAAAGGATTTCTATTCTGCCTCTCTTAGAGAAAAGTGCTGTTTATTATGTTTGTGAATTGTTTTGGTGATGAAAATAGAGTTGGAAAAAAGATAGGGCAATGTACAACATAGTGTCATCTCTTTCTGTGATTTATTTTCTTATAGGGGCGGGGAGAAACAGGAAGGAAAATCATACAAATATTTTAGTAATAATAAAAATATGATTTATTTCAATCTCTTTTTAAAATGCCACTCTGCTTCAATCAGAGAGTGAGATGGTCATGCAAACAAATTCGGAACTAGATGATACAACTTTTCAAAAAGAAATGATTGCTACAGGCTAAATAAATGCACACATTCATAACACAAGTTGTCTTGTGTTTTCTCTAGCTATGAATATAGAAATTTATGGTGAAATATTATAATATAATATTTATAAGGCCAGACACTCAAACAGAATTGCTGAAATCACAGGACACTGCAACCTGCACTGCTGCCTTGCATTTAGGCCAACATTTTGGGGCTTAAGATGGTTAATTTTATATGTCAACTTGGCTAGGCCATGGTTCCCAGATATGTGGTCACACATGAGTCTAGATGTTTCTGTGAAGGTATTTTTTAGATAAGCTTAACATTTATTCAGCCAACTTTGAGTAAAGCAGATTACCTTCCATAATGCTGGTGGGCCTCATTCGATCTGTTAAAGACCTTAAGAGAAGAAGACTGAGGTTCCCAGAGGAAGGAAAAATTCTGCCTACAGACTGCCTTTGGACTCCAGCTACAACATGAATTCTTTCATTAGTCTCCAGTCTGCTGGACTGCTCTGCACCTTTGGGACTTGCCAACATGTTTCAGAATGGAATGACACATTTGAAAGTCACTTACACATTTTTCTGTTAACATTGGTTCTTGGATATGAATCCTCCCATTCGTTAAATTGACTCATTATCATTCAGAACTCCTTTCCTTTAGTGCTTTTGGAAATTTTGACTATGAGCTCATCTTCAGCAGGAGTTATTTTTGTGGTGGGGATTCCTTACACCTTGTAATTTCAAATTCAAAGTACCCTTACAAGGCATTTTCCAAGTTTTCCCTTCAGAACCTAAGTGTTTTTACTGGTTCCAGACCAGTTTTTATATTAACCTTTATTCTGGGATAAATAGTATCAACTGAGACTTCAAACTGAGGCATAGCCTTGGCATTTTGATGTTTCTCAGTTGACCCTATTACCATCTCTGTATGTGTAGGATTTAGCCAATTTCTCTCACAAAACTTTCATTCAAAATGGTGCACAGATATTAAGGGGACACACAACTCTATATATTTCTTTTTGATAAGGGACATTTGAGAAGAATGGAGAAACCTACCACGCAGACACCTGGGTTAAGAGCTCTAAGGCAGAGGGCACTACAAGTGCTTGGAGTGTTGGAGGAACAGCAAGGAGACAAGTGTGGCTAGGACATAGTGAGAATGAGTGTGAGATGGGTGAGACAATGTCAGAAAGGCAGTAGGAGCCAGTTCATGTAAGGTGTTGTAGGCCTTCCTTGTATGCAAGGATGAGAGCAGAGACAGAAGATGGTGGCTTGGAGGAGGGTGGTAACAGTAGAAATGGTGAGAAGTTTTCAGATACTGGATATAGTTTAAAGTTATAATTTGCTGTTGGGATGATTATGAGTTTTTAAAGAAAAGAGAGGATTTAATTTTAGGAGTTTTATAGCTATGTGACCTTGGGTTACTAACTTTACCTTTTGTAGGTATATTTTCTCATATATAAAATCCATTTTACAGTAGCCATTAACTACATATAAATATGGCTATTTACATTAAAATTAAAACTAATTAAATAAAATTAAAATTCAGTTCATGAGTAGTATTAGGCGCATTTCAAGTGCTCAGTAGCCACATGCATAGAAGGTTTCCATCATTGCACCAAACTTTATTGGAATGCGCTGGACTATTTTTAAAGACCTTTCTACTCAAAATTTAATAATTAAATAATCTTAGTGGAAACATAGTGGACGTATATTGTTACTATTTGTCAGTTAACTTATTTTGGCCAATAAGCAGTCTTGCTTAGGTCGTCAGTAAGTGCTTACTGAATTCAACTGAGCCGAGACCAGTACAGAAAACCATAAGTGACACCTCTGACCTGAACAGAAGGCTAGCAGCTGCAATAGAAAAAAAACCAAAAAAAACCCCAAAACGGGTGGGGGGATGTGAGACATCAAAAAGAAGAATGGTCAGCTCTTGAAAACTCATTAGTTAGGAAGTTGAGAAAGAAGTAGAGGACAACTGGACATTTAAAACAGCTGTGGAAAGGAGAAAACGGGTCAGAAGAAAGAGCAGTAGTGGGTCAGATGGGAAGTTGTAGCCCTTACAGTGCAAGCAGGTACTCTGGTGTGCATAATAAGATACTTGGAAAAAGAGATTAATCTGGAAACAATTTTTGGTGTTTATGTATTTTTCTTCTTTACATTCCTGTGTATTTAATAACTTCTCTACCCCTTAAAACACATAAGAAAATATATACATTGTATAAATAATTGCTGAACTAAATTGAAAATGGATTGATTGAATGCAACTATTTTTGCACTTTTTCCTCAAATGTACACAGAGTTACGTGTGGAAATATTTTAGTCTAACAAACAAGGAATAACCCTGGAATCTTTAAACTAGCTTATGCATATTAGCAATAAATTATGCATTTCCAGTTGGCATCTGTTTATTAAATAATTCACTTAGCTTAAATTTTGTCTAAATATCTTTCCCCAATAATTTACAAAATCTCCTGTCAATGAAATGAAATAGACCAAATTCATTTTTTCTCCCTCTTTCCCTCCCTCTCTTCCTACTTCTCTCTCCTTTACTTCTACTCACCTCTCTGCCCTCCAAGATGATAATAGGAAGGGTCTGAGATATACCAAAGATGTTATTAATTTATTCTGTTATATAGCAGTCAGAATTGATAGAACATTTTAGATGAGTGAAATACAAGATTTATATGTTTAAGAGCCCTGGGAAGTTTTTAACAGCACTCTAATTTAAAAAAAAAGACTATTAACCCGCGTTCCTTTCTTTTTCTGCCATCCGCTCCCCAGTTCCTTCTACTGATACTGCTGCAAAAACTGAGGAAAACACTTTCTCACTGAGATCAAGCAGGGCTCTCTTGTAGTCCACTTTTATTGTCTTGATAACACAATTCTAGAATATATCATGTGTTTTTGGTCTTCAGTTACTTTGAGGGGAGGCACACTTGGTGAATTCGCTGTCAAGTGGTTTTCAAAGGAGCCGCTGCTTGTGCCTGATAGAGACCAGAGTGCAGGACCCAAATGGTAAATATTTAACAACGGGGAATTATTCTTCACTTGCTTGTACTCTGGCACAGATTTGTAATACTAATAATCAGCTTTAATTAATAGGTGGCTGTGCCTGAAGCCACAAGTCTCCCAACAACAAATTACATACACATCTTATTAAAGCTTTTATTGTTGATGCCTCTTTTGCTGCAATAATGCACTCATCCTTCGATATGAACACCAAAAACATTGCCTGATCCATCATAGATGCTAAAAAAAATCGTTGATTGAACAAATGTATAAATAATGAAGGCTGAACCCTGCTATATCTTTCTGAGTGATTGTATTCCATTGTTTATGTAATAATATTGCCAGGTTTGATGAGGATGATAATAACAAGAAAATCCCCTGCATTTTAGATTGTATTGCAATTTGCAAAATCTTTTCACATATATTGAGTCAACCAATTTTCACAGAGAAAGGAGAGTTGAATTCACTTATTTTTTACAGGTCATTAGTATTGGTAACTCCCATCCGGGTAAGTCCCTTTGTCATTGATTCTAGGACTTCTTTAATTATACTGAACTGTGACCATAATGATTTATCTTGAGCTGAAAGGTATTGAGGAGCAAGGAGGTTTCATGATGTTAAACATGTAAGGTTTTATCTAAAGGAGGCATTAGGAGAAAAGAGAATATTGTTATCAAAGTATTAACAGTCTACTTCTATGATGCTGTGTAAACACTATGCCAAAGAAATATATTCCTTAAACAACTTATATTCTACGACCAGGATCATACAACCAGGGGCAGACACAGAAGAATGAAATAAAAGTTACTTGTGAAAGCAATAATTGTATCCTTCAGTGTTCTATCTCTGGCAGTTTAATTAATATTTGGCTTGAGAGATAACTTGTTTGCTCTCAGAAGTTTAAAGCATCATTTCCTAAAGTGTATTATGCAGGATGGAAATCGGTGTAACTAAATGTGATCAACATGGAGATAGGCTCTCTTCAAGGAAGGACTTGTGTCTGGGCTACAGGAAGTTGTGGAGGGCAGACAGTGGTCATCAGACTCTCTCCAGTTCTCAGCTCCTTCAGGGCAGGCCTCAGCTGCAGAGAACTGCGTTCTTGGTCTCCCTCATCTGGTGACTGAGGTAGGACATTTCCCCTGGCACCCTGGAGCTCCATCTCAATGTCTACATCGGGGAGCACAATCCAGGACACCAGAAAAATGGCTCCCTACTAAACGTTTGGGAAATCATCCAGGTTTTTCCTTCTGAATTCTTAGAGCCTATAAATGCCCTTATGCAACAAGAATCTTTGAGACCAGACTCTGCTGTACAGCATTTCCCGAACTTGATAGTCACTTTTTTCCCCAGGAACATTTCACCAGACTATTGTTCTGCAGAAAATGGGTTAGAGAATTGGCATAGCAATTCTCCTGATCCACTGTAGGTTGATTTCTCAGCCATGAACTCAGATAAATATTTTTGAACATATTACATTTTGCTGTACCACCTGTTGGGAATAATGAGTTTTCTTTCTGCCCATTAAAAAAATTATATCTGATTTTTTTCCTATATCTATTTTTTGTAAGTCACAAGGGGCCCTTCTTCATCTTATACCTCTCCTATTTCCCCAGGATGAATTCCGATTCTCCTTAGATGCTTCTTTGTACTTCAAGCACCCTCTAACTCCCTTCCTCACTCCTCGGTTGCAGCACTGCTGAACTATAGCTATATTTACATTGTCTTTACTACTATCATAACTTTAGTTTTTATTTGTAAGCTTTAATTTCAAACTTACAGAAAAGTTACAAGAATAGTATCAAAAAATCCATATACCCTTTTCCCAGATTCACCTATTGCTAATCTATTGCCCCACTTGCTTTCCACATGCCCACTCTCTCTTTCTCCATTATTAAATATGTATGTATATGTGTGTGTATATGTGTACATATACGTGTGTGTATAATTTTTTCTGAACCATTTGAGAGTAAATTGTTTACATTATGATACTGTACCTTAAATATTTGAGTGTGAATTTCCTAAGAGTAAGCATTTTCTTACATACCCACAGTGTAGTTCCCAACTTCAGTAAATTTATCATTGATCTAGTAACTTTCCCTTATTTGCTATCTGTATTCCAATTTTGTCAGTTGCTCCAGTAATGTCCCTTAGAGCATGTTTTCTCAGTGAGAAGGCCCTTCCTGAACATGGAAAAATGAGCAGAGACAGGGATAGTAATTTCATTGTGTATATTTTTTTTAATATTGGATCTGGAGTGAAACCAACACCAACTAATACTCCTTGAACAGTTGGCATATACTAGGCACTTTTACATAGATAATCTTGTTTAATCCTCTCAATAAGGCTATAAAGTAGCAGTATCCTCATTCAGCAAATGCTAGAACTGGAACTCAGGGAGTTTAACTGACTAGGCTAGAAGAGCAAATAAGAGATGGCTAATCCATTAAGCTAGCCCTCGGGGACTTTGTCTCTTCATCTTTGAATATGACACAGGCTCTACAGGCATAAAAAAATTCAATATTATTTTATTATTTGTTAAATCAACTGACTGAATGGACAGCTGGATGAAGAGACAGTACGAAGGTGAGACAACGGATTCTCGGAGTCCAAATTCAGCAATGACATGCAGTTAGAGGAGGCCTGTATGCCATTTTCTGTGTGTGTTGCAGTATTCTGGTATATAATGATGATACTTCGCTGGGAAAAATTATGTTAACCCTTGAGAATTCTCTACCAAATTTTGTTTCTTGATAATGCCTTATATTTTATGAAGAATTACATTTCCTGGCCACTGGATTAATTTAATGTAGTTGTCATGTTCTTGTTAGGACATGCTCCAGCCCTGTGGATAATGAAAGCTCACTAAATAGAAAACAATAAAATAAAATAAATTGGAATAGGGTTTAAGAAGGAACAAATTAATGAGACTCTTACAAGGGGTATAACTCCTCGGAATGGAGAGCCTTTTATTTTTGTAAGGAGGCATCATTAATTATTCTAATCATGTGTACTCAAAGAAGAATATTCAAGAACCTTTTAAAGGAGGGTTCAAGCAAGTTTATATCTTATTTTTTTCCTAAAGAATCTAGAAATTCCACAAATCAGCAGCTGAAAAATGTGTGTGTGTGTGTGTTAAGGTAGTTTGCACAAAGCTCCATCATTATTGAGGAGGTGACGATGTTAGATTTGTCTCAACAAGGGATTAGTTAATCAATTGGAGCTATCTGAATTTCCAGAAATTACCCTTCTGCTCCTGGATCCAATCTGGCAGTATATTTCCTTAAATGAGTCAGAACCTTTGCATTCTTTTCTTCCTGTTCTAACCTAGAGCTCTGTATGAGAGTGGAACTACAGTCATTTCTCTTCAACTGTTCTGAATATGAGTAAATTGAATTAAAAACCCCCACTGTTGTACATCTCTGTAGCTGTGCCCCTTAGAAACAGCACTCAGAAGCTCTTGTTTTTGAGACTGTTCTTCCAGCATTCAGCTTTAGGTACAGCAGGGGATGGAATAAGCAATTTTCAGATTCCATGGTGGGCTGGATTAAATTACTCCACAGGCCATATGTCTCACAGACCTACTAGAATGGATTAAGTGTTTTGCTTCCTCTTTGCATTTGAATATTTTTTCATAAGAGAAAGAAAATGTTAATGCAGACCTAGTAGGGGAGAGACAGACAAACAAACAAACAAATTCAGTTAGCAAAGAAGCATCCTGGATATTTCCTGTTGGTGCAGGTCAGCCAGGACCAGATGGATTTGAAGATGAAAAGGTTGAAGCAGGCCATTCTGGTTGGAATTCATTAACAATTAATACATGTTCCATCAAGGACCAGGAGTAACCAGCAGGTTTGGGTTTCTTAAAAGATTTGTTTGTTTTGAATTCCTTTCTATAGTTTTATGACCTAGACTATTAGAACTTAAAAATGAAAAACCTAATATACATATAATTGCATATGGAGGAAAAACATAGGCAGGTATACGGAGTTAAAAAGACTTGGGTTGTGATTCAACAATCATATGAACTCTGACATGATATTTAATACTTTGAGTCTTTATTTTTCGATAGTAAATTGGAAATAACAATAAATGTCATAATTAACCTTTGCAGATATTACTAAAAGAAAATTTGAATCCTGTTTTTTTTAACTGTTGAACACAGGTTCTCAACTACAATCCTGTATTTCCACTTCTGTAGAGAATGAAAATAAAGCCTTAGAACCTATGATGTTAGCTTCCTTTCTTCTTCTTTTTTTTAACATATTCATTGGAGTACAATTGCCTTACAGTGGTGTATTAGTTTCTGCTGTATAACAAAGTGAATCAGCTATACATATACATACATCTTCATATCTCCTCCTTCTTGCCTCTCCCTCCCACCCTCCCTATCCCACACCTCTAGGTGGACACAAAATACTGAGCTGATCTCCCTCTGCTATGTGGCTGCTTCCCACTGGCTATCTATTTTACATGTGGTAGTGTCTATATGTCCATGCCACTCTCTCACTTCGTCCCTGCTTACCCTTCCCCCTCCCCATGTCGTCAAATCCATTCTCTATGTCTGTGTCTTTATTCCTGTCCTGCCCCTAGGTTCTTCAGACCCTTTTTTTTTTTTTTTACATTCCATATATGTGTGTTAGCATGCAGTATTCGTTTTTCTATTTCTGACTTACTTCACTCTGCATGACAGTCTCTAGGTCCATCCACCTCGCTACAAATAAATTAATTTCGTTTCTTTTTATGGCTGAGTAATATTCCATTGTATATATGTGCCACATCTTCTTTATTCATTCATCTGTCGATGGACACTTAAGTTGCTTCTGTGTCCTGGCTATTGTAAATAGGGCTGCAATGAACATTGCCGTACATGTATCTTTTTGAATTATGGTTTTCTCAGGGTATATGCCCAGTAGTGGGATTGCTGGGTCGTATGGTAGTTCTATTTTTAGTTTTTTAAGGAACCTCCACGCTGTTCTCCATAGTGGTTGTATCAATTTACATTCCCACCAGCAGTGCAAGAGGGTTCCCTTATCTCCACACCCTCTCCAGCATTTATTGTTTGTACATTTTTTGATGGTGGCCATTCTGACCGGTGGGAGGTAATACCTCATTGTAGTTTTGATTTGCATTTTTCTGATGCTTAGTGATGTTGAGCATCCTTTCATGTGTTTGTTGGCAATCTGTATATCTTCTTTGGAGAAATGTCTATTTAGGTCTTCTGCCCATTTTTGGATTGGCTTGTTTGTTTTTTTGATATTAAGCTGCATGAGCTGCTTGTATATTTTGGAGATTAATCCTTTGTCAATTTCTTCAGTTGCAAATATTTTCTCCCATTCTAAGGGTTGTCTTTTCGTCTTGTTTATGGTTTCCTTTGCTGTGCAAAAGCTTTTAAGTTTCATTAGGTCCCATTTGTTTATTTTTGTTTTTATTTCCATTTCTCTAGGAGGTGGGTCAAAAACGATCTTGCTGTGATTTATGTCATGGAGTGTTCTGCCTATGTTTCCCTCTAAGAGTTTGATAGTGTCTGGCCTTACATTTAGGTCTTTCATCCATTTTGAGTTTATTTCTGTGTATGGTGTTAGGGAGTATTCTAATTTCATTCTTTTACATGTAGCTGTCCAGTTTTCCCAGCACCACTTATTGAAGAGGCTGTCTTTTCTCCATTGTACATTCTTGCCTCCTTTACCACAGATAGGGTGACCATATGTGCGTGGGTTTATCTCAGGGCTCTCTATCCTGTTCCACTGATCTATATTTCTGTTTTTGTGCCAGTACCATACTGTCTTAATTACAGTAGCTTTGTAGTATAGTCTGAAGTCAGGGAGCCTGATTCCTCCAGCTCCGTTTTTCATTCTCAAGATTGCTTTGGCTATTCAGGGTCCTCTTTGTTTCCATACAATTGTGAAATTTTTTGTTCTAGTTCTGTGAAAAATGCCATTGGTAGTTTGATAGGGATTGCATTGAATCTGTAGATTGCTTTGGGTCATATAGTCAATTTCACAATGTTGATTCTTCCAATCCAATAACATGGTATATCTCTCCATCTGTCTGTATCATCTTTAATTTCTTTCAACAATGTCTTATAGTTTTCTGCATGCAAGTCTTTTGTCTCCTTAGGTAGGTTTATTCCTAGGTATTTTATTCTTTTTCTTGCAGTGGTAAATGGGAGTGTTTCCTTAATTTCTCTTTCAGATTTTTCATCATTAGTGTATAGGAATGCAAGAGATTTCTGTGCATTAATTTTATTTCCTGCTACTTTACCAAATTCATTGATTAGCTCTAGTAGTTCTCTGGTAGCATCTTTAGGATTCTCTATGTATAGTATTGTGTCATCTGCAAACAGTGACAGCTTTACTTCTGCTTTTCCGATTTGGATTCCTTTTATTTCTTTGTCTTCTCTGATTGTGTGACTAAAATTTCCAAAACTATGTTGAATAAGAGTGGTGAGAATGGGCAACCTTGTCTTGTTCCTGATCTTAGTGGAAATGCTTTCAGTTTTTCACCAGTGAGAATGATGTTGGCTGTGGGTTTGTCATATATGGCCTTTATTATATTGAGGTAATTTCTATGCTTATTTCTGGAAGGTTTTTTTTTTTATCATAAATGGGTGTTGAATTTTGTCAGAAGCTTTTTCTGCATCTATTGAGATGATCATATGGTATTTCTCCATCTATTTGTTAATATGGTGCATCACATTGATTGATTTGCATATATTGAAGAATCCTTGCATTCCTGGGATAAACCCCACTTCATTATGGTATATCATTGTTTTAATGTGCTGTTGGATTCTGTTTGCTAGTATTTTGTTGAGGATTTTTGCATCTATGTTCATCAGTGATATTGGCCTATAGTTTTATTACTTTGTGGCATCTTTGTCTGGTTTTGGTATCAGGGTGATGGTGGCTTCATAGACTAAGTTTGGGAGTGTTCCTCCCTCTGCTATATTTTGGAAGAGTTTGAGAAGGATAGGTGTTAACTCTTCTCTAAATGTTTGATAGAATTCACCTGTGAAGCCATCTGGTCCTGGGCTTTTGCTTTTTGGAAGATTTTTAATCACACTTTCAATTTCAGTGCTTGTGATTTGTCTGGTTATATTTTCTATTTCTTCCTGGTTCAGTCTCAGAAGGTTGTGCTTTTCTAAGAATTTGTCTAATTGTTCCAGGTTGTACATTTTATTGGTATATATTTGCTTGTAGTAATCTCTCATGATCCTTTGTATTTCTGCAGTGTCAGTTGTGACTTCCCCTTTTTCATTTCTAATTCTATTGATTTGAGTCTTCTCCCTTCTTTCTTGATGAGTCTGGCTAATGGTTTAACAATTTTGTGTATCTTCTCAAAGAACCAGCTTAAGTTTTATTGATATTTGCTACCTCTTCCTTCATTTCTTTCTCATTCATTTCTGATCTGATCTTTATCATTTCTTTCCTTCTACTATTTTTATGTTTTTTTGGTTCTTCTTTCTCTAATTGCTTTAGGTGTAAGGTTAGGTTGTTTATTTGAGATGTTTCATGTTTCTTGAGGTAGGATTGTATTGCTATAAACTTCCCTCTTAGAACTGCTTTTGCTGCATTCCATAGGTTTTAGGTCATAATGTTTTCATTGTCATTCGTTTCCAGGTAATTTTTGATTTCCTATTTGTTTTCTTCAGTGATCTCTTGGTTATTTAGTAGTGTATTGTTTAACCTCGTGTTTGTAATTTTTTACAGATTTTTTCTCGTAATTGATATCCAGTGTCCTACTGTTGTGTTCAGAAAAGATACTTGATACAATTTCAGTTTCCCTAAATTTACCAAGGCTTGAATTGTGCCCCAAGATATGATCTATCCTGGAAAATGTTCCATGAGCACTTGAGAAGAAAGTGTATTCTGTTGTTTTTGTTTAATGTGTCACTTAAAGTTTGTGTTTCCTTATTTATTTTCGTTTTGGATGATCTGTCCATTGGTGAAAGTGGGGTGTTGAAGTCCCCTACTATGATTGTGTTACTGTCGATTTCTCTTTTTATGGCTGTTAGCATTTGCCTTATGTATTGAGGTGCTCCTATTTTGGGTGCATATATATTTACAATTGTTATATCTCCTTCTTGAATTGATCCCTTGATCATTATGTAGTGTTCTCCATTGTCCCTTGCAATAGTCTTTATTTTAAAGTCTATTTTGTCTGATATAAGAATTGTTACTCCAGGTTTCTTTTGATTTCCATTTGCATGGACTATCTTTTTCCATCCCCTCACTTTCAGTCTGTATGTGTCCCTAGGTCTGAAGTGGGTCTCTTGTAAACAGCACATGTACATATCCTGTTTTTGTATCCATTCAGCCAGTCTGTGTCTTTTGGTTGGAGCATTTAATCCATTTACATTTAAGGTAATTATTGATATGTATGTTCCTTTTACCATTTTCTTAATTGTTTTGGGTTTGTTATTGTAGGTCTTTTCCTTCTCTTGTGTTTCCTGCCTAGAGAAGTTCCTTTAGCATTTGTTGCAGAGTTGGTTTGGTGGTGCTGAATTCTCTTAGCTTTTGCATATCTGTAAATGTTTTAATTCTCCGTTGAATCTGAATGAGATCCTTGCTGGGTAGAGTAATCTTGGTTGTAGGTTTTTCCCTTTCATCACTTTAAATATGTCCTGCCACTCCCTTCTGGCTTGCAGAGTTTCTGCTGAAATATAAGCTGTTAACTTTATGGGGATTCCCTTGTATGTTATTTGTTGCTTTTCCCTTGCTGCTTTTAATTTTTTTTTTTTTGTATTTAATTTTTGATAGTTTGATTAGTACGTGTCTTGGCATGTTTCTCCTTGGATTTTTCCTATATGGGACTCTCCGTGCTTCCTGGACCTGACTGACTATATCCTTTCCCATATTAGGGAAGTTTTCAACTATAATCTCTTCAAATATTTTCTCAACCCCTTTCTTTTTCTCTTCTCCTTCTGGGACCCCTATAATTCAAATGTTGGTGCATTTAATATTTTCCCAGAGGTCTCTGAGACTGTCCTAAATTCTTTCTGTTCTTTTTTCTTTATTCTGGTCTGTGGTAGTTATTTCCACTATTTTATATTCCAGGTCACTTATTCGTTCTTCCACCTCAGTTATTTGGCTATTGATTCCTTGTAGAGAATTTTTAATTTCATTAATTGTGTTGTTCATCATTGTTTGTTTGCTCTTTAGTTCTTCTAGGTCCTTGTTAAATGTTTCTTGTATTTTCTCCGTTCTATTTCCAAGATTTTGGATCATCTTTACTATCATTACTCTGAATTCTTTTTCAGGTAGACTGCCTATTTTCTCTTCATTTGTTTGGTCTGGTGGGTTTTTCCTTTGCTCCTTCATCTGCTGTGTATTTCTCTGTCTTCTCATTTTCCTTAACTTACTGTTTTTGGGACCTCCATTTCCCAGGCTGCAGGTTCATAGTTCCTGTAGTTTTTGGTGTCTGGCCCCAGTGGCTAAGCTTGGTTCAGTGGGTTGTACAGGCTTCCTGGTGAAGGGGACTGGTATCTGTGTTCTGGTGCATGAGGCTGGATCTTGTCTTTCTGGTGGGCAGGACCACATCCAGCTGTGTGTTTTGGGGGTGTATATGAACTTATTATGATTTTAGGCAGCCTCTCCGCTATTGGGTGGGTTTGTGTTCCTGCCTTGCTAGTCGTTTGGCTTAGGGTGTCCAGCACTGTAGCTTGCTGGTCGTTGAGTGTAGCTGGGTCTTAGCATTGAAATGGAGATCTCTGGGAGATCTTTCGCCATTTGATAGTACACGGGGCCGGGAGGTCTCTGGTGGACCAATGTCCTGAACTCGGCTCTCCCACCTCAGAGGCTCAGGCGTGACACCCGGCTAGAGCACCAAGACCCTGTCTGCCACACAGCTCAAACATGGGAGAGGCGCCCTTGCTTGGAAATGTGCAGCTGAGGAGCTTGGTGAGAAACTTTGCCATATACGAGTAGTGAGACAGGGGCTCTCCCGAGGCACTGGATCTGCCCTTTCCCTGCGTGAGAGCTCAAGCACCAAGGTCTCACCCACGGCTTCCTTTTTTTTTTTTGCAGGCACAGACCCCTCACTGTTGTGGCCTCTCCCGCTGCGGAGCACAGGCTCCAGACACGCAGGCTCAGCGGCCATGGCTCACAGGCCCAGCCGCTCCGCGGCATGTGGGATCCTCCCAGACCGGGGCATGAACCCGTGTCCCCTGCATCGGCAGGCGGACCCTCAACCACTGCGCCACCAGGGATGGCTTCCTTTCTTTTATCAACTTTAAAATGGTAGGATGCTGTGGGAGTGGGAGAAGGAAAAGAATGTGAATAAAACTGAAGAAGATTTTGAAATTTCTGGAAGCCTCTGTTATTCCTTTTCTTTTAAAACCCAAGAAAAGACAGTAAATATGAGTTCATCATTACAAAGAAATAAATCTGAAATCACAACAAAGCATTTTCCCTGTGGCCCTCTGGCTTTCCAAGGTAATTGAGTCTAAAGAACAAAGTAGAAGCATATTATAAATAGAAACTAATAGACTAAATAGAAATAGAATTTGGATTTGTTTTTTAAGAAAAACTCATATTGATGATATAATCTATTGTGTTAATGAGTGCTTATATACTTACAGAGAAAGTCAACCAACCCATTAAAGGACTCTCCAGTGTGGGCTCCTCCAATATTATCCCTGTGTTTAATACATCATATTTTAAAAATGAACCTGATGATGTCATTTAGACATACCCTATCTGTGACGACCAGACATCCTTTGGTGGGGCACATATTAAGTCTACTTTTTGGATCAAGAGAATGAGAGGTATTCCTAGGATTACATAAATAGAGAAGGATATTTGCATCTCCTGAATACTGTGTCTGGGGCTTTACTTTTGTCTCCCATACTAGCTCTCAGAGAGCATTATGTCAAAAAAAGCAGTATTTCTCTTCTGGTTCATCTGAAGAGATTTGTAAGGTCAAATACACACACCTAATTAGTGGAAAGTGAAATAAACACTCTTCAAGGTCCCTTAGCCCTATGATGGGGTAAGCTGCCAGCCAGAGCGGTGTATGACTGACGACACAACTAAGCAGAGCGTTTAGACAACTGTGTGCACTAGGTTTTGCTTAACAGCAAAGGAAGTACTAAATAAATTGAATTTTAAGTCATCTGCAAATTAGACCATTAGTCACAGAGGCAGCTAAGTGGGCAGAGACACGGACTGTGCATATATAATGATTTTTACTTTACTACCAAATATCCCAAATCTTCTTCCTTTGCTTTAAATTCTCACAATTGGGCTGAATCTAGAGGATGGCAAAATGCTATTTGGTTAACCCATTGCTTCCCAGTCTTTTTAATATTATAGAAAATACAGATATTGCACATTAAAAACAGCACATATGGGCTTTCCTGGTGGCACAGTGGTTAAGAATCCACCTGCCAATGCAGGGGACACGGGTTCGAGCCCTGGTCTGGGAAGATCCCACATGCCGCGGGGCAACTAAGCCCATGTGCCACAAATACTGAGCCTGCGTGCCACAACTACTGAAGCCCACGCACCTACAGCCCGTGCTCCACAACAAAAGAAGGCACCGTAATGAGAAGCACGTGCACTGCAACGAAGAGTAGCCCCCGCTCGCCGCAACTAGAGAAAGCCCGCATGCAGCAACAAAGACCCGATGCAGCCAAAAATAAATACACTTATTGAAAAAAAAGTGCATATTGTCCCAGATATCACTCATGAAGTAAGTTTGAATGCCACTGAAAGGGGTCATCAGTTGCAAAATGAAGTGCATATTTTAAATGTGAAGATTTATGCTCAAAACAGAGCATGCTAAGAGCCCTGCCTGGACTCTTACTGTCCCCTACACCTGAACCCAACTACGCATACCTCAGGTTGAGCACAGCCCTCCTTAGATTGGAACACAACTTCCTTTAGCAAAGTCTTGACTGCCTTGTTTGAGCGAAGATGGTTCACCTTCAGCACTGAGGTGCTGCAGTAGAGTCACGCTGTGTACACCCCTAAGGAACAGTGAATGCTGAACCCCGCTTTACAATGCCTGCTGCCTGTGAGGACAGCAGGGTGCTGTTGGTCCACTATCCAAGAATTCCTTGATGAGTCTGCTTGTAACCAACCTAGGGTTTCTGCGTACCTCAGGCCCTACCCAGAAGTTCCAAAGATGCACTGACTCAATATCATGTACCATCCCTTTAAAGCATTTGCAGAGCACCAACAAGAACATGGATCCCTTTCATGAAGCATCTGCTTTGCATCTTTCTAATTGCCACCTTAAAGACAGAGTAACAATGTCAAGAATTAGCAAATAAAATCAGCTCTCCACTATCTGGTCTGTTCCATAAAGGATCTCTTGTACTAAACATTCTGTGTGGAACAATAACAATGGTAGCTGAAAAGCCACAGAACTTGAAACTGGTTCAGGTGAAGGAATATTTTATGAATTGCTTCTATTATATTATAGTAGGCAGTATGTCACCAGAACCTGACAAGGTTAGGAATAATCTCATAATTTACACTCTAGGAGAACTCACAAAAGCATTTTGAGGTTAAGAATTCATTGGAACAGAGAAATAGTTTCACTTACAGTGATGTGAGTTAGAGGGCTATAAATCACCAGAGAAGTTAGCAAATTATTTTCCAGAGTATGTCAATTCACTTGGATAATATTTATTAATAATACTTTCCTAATTATAGGAAATTGTGTAAATAGAAATTGAAGTTAATTACATATTACTCATAATTCAACCACCCAGAAACAATTACCATAAATATATTGGAGCACATCTTTCTAGTCATTTTTCTATGAATATATAAATATGTATACAAAATATTAAGATATATTTTTTGTAAGTAAAAGTTCTAGCCACCAATTCCAGTGTGTGGGGGGAGGGTTTCCACAACACCAAGCAATTCTGTGACACCAGCTGGGTGTCCTACAGTTCAACTCAGTTGAGTTGACAGTATCCACTGAGAGAAAGCATCAGATTCCACAAGGTTAAGGGTTCAGTCCCATAAGACTGCCCCCACCCGTGCTTCAGATGCCAGTCACAAGGTCAGGTAATCACCACCTCTGCTTCTAACTGACCAGCTGTAGATTGGAAATTCCAATGACCTCTTTCTTGGTTTCAATTAATGTGCTAGAGAGGTTCGCAGAACTCAGAGAAACATTTTACTTACTAGATTACTGGTTTATTATAAAAGGATACAATCAGAAACAGTCAGATGGAAGAGATGCAGAGGGCAAGATATGGGGAAAGGGCACAGAGCTTCCATTGTGAAGGAGAGTGGGGCTTCTCTCCAGTTGCCCCACTCGCCTCAGATATGCATGTGTTTACCAACCTGGAAGCTCTCCAAACACCATCCTGTTGTTTTTTTTATGGCGGCTTCATCATATAGGCATGATTGATGAAATCATTGACCACTGGTGATTGAACTCAATCTCTAGCCCCTCTTCCCTCTCCCAATGTTGGGGCGTGGGACTGAAGGTTCCAACCCTCCAATCACATGGTTGGTTCTCTAGCAACCAGCCCCCCATCCTTAGGTTACCTAGGAGCTTTATAAAAGTCATCTGATTAACATAACAAAAGAAGCCTTAGGAAATTCCAGAGGTTTTAAGAGCTCTGTGCCACAAACAGTGGACGAAGACCAAATATGTATTTCTTATTATAAATCACAATATCACGGTAAGCTGTTGCTTTTAACTAGTACATGTTTCAGATATCTCCCCTCCTCATTACTTTTATAATAGTGCTATGGACTGAATTGTGTCCTCTCCGACAAATTCAACATGTTGCAACCAAAACCCACAATGTGTCTGGAGCTAGATAGGTCTTTAGGAGGTAGTTAGCATTAAATTAAGTCATAAGACTGTGGCCTTGTAAGAAGAAGAAAAGAAGAACAACAGATTCTCTCTCTCTCTCTCTCTTTCTGCCATGTGAGGATGCAGTGAGGTGGCTGTCTGCAAGTCAGGAAGATGGCTCTTACCAGAACCAGACCATGCTGGCCCCATGATCCAGACTTGCAGCTTCCAGGGCTGTGAGAAAATACATTTCTGTTGTTTAAGCCACTCAGTTTATGGTATTTGTTATGGCAGCCCAAGCAGAGTAAGACATAGACAGACTTCATTTGTATATAGTTTCTAGTTATCTTTGGTTATCACTTTCCTTTTCTAGTTCCTTTTCTTCCCTTCATACCTGACTGTTGCACACTGTCGTGATACTCAGGAACTGTATATGTTCTTTTTTTCAAAGAAAGAACCTTCCCAAACAGCATGAGGTGTTGAAAGGAATATCTTGGAACTTCCTTGAAAATGAATTGTGAGTATCTTCTAGATGAGAGTTATGATACCGCACCTAAAACATGAGAGTGAGTCTCCTAAATCATAGATTGTTAGTGCTTTTCGCTTTTAGCAGCATACTTGACAGATAAAAGGAAGGTATTTATATGTCAACTTTAAGCATATTTGTTAGCTGAAGTATGGAGAAATAACAAAAAATATTATGGAACATGTGAGAAAAGAAATGAGAGTGACTTCTGATGGGAAATCACACATTTGTAGGACACAAACTGTAGTTCCTTGTAAAACTTTCAATAGTGCTTGTGAATGGTGGGCTAGAGCCAAGAGTAACCCTTAACTATTTTATTTATTTATGATTTGCTTATTAAGAGTATTTTTATATTTCAAGTAGTAAAATGAATCTGCTTTCCTCAGTTTACATCAAATGGTGTGGAAGGAAAGCAATTTCCAGAATGTGCTGAGAGAATGGGCAAAGGAAAATCATGCCAAGATTTTAAAACACTCCAGAACAAGGTACAAAGTAAAATTTCTCCTTAGGATAGCAGATGCATTAGCAGTAGGCACATTAAAAGTCTGTTCCCAGTGACAGGGTCTGTTTCTCAGGTATACATCATGAAAAATAGGGAAGAGAATGAACGTTGAAGGAAGTATGGAGAGGAGAACTAACTGTCTATAGGTCAGAGCTTATGAGGAGTCCTTACTCTGGAACTGAGGCTCCTGAGGGAGATGTCAGGCCATAGTCTGCAGTTCTCAGAAGTTAAAATGGAGGAAAGAGAATCCCAGGTTGCTAAACAACTTTTCCAAGGTCACCCAACTAGCAACAAATCCAGAGCCAGTATTAAACTCTTCAGGTGCTTGAGTTTAGTTTTCTTTCCACTCCACACAATGACAACCATAATATTCCATACCTGCAAGTATGACAGTTTTCATTTGTAAGATTTCGAGTCTACATTTACCGTATACACCTAATCCTTAAATCAAAATAGGAAGATAACCTAAAAATAAAACTGACATTATTTCTTATTTCCAATCTCTCTTCCTCCTTTTGCTTTTTGGTCCCTAATTTTTATGCTAAAGACATTTATAGAGAATGTTACATTCTAGGGGAAAATATAATACCTCCAAATCCCTTAGTGAATATTCTTCATCAATTAATTTGGTTTCATAAGCACTCCAGAAGGAATACAAATAGCATCTGTATTTAGAACTGATTTTTTTCCTGCAGTGCCTTGGCAGGAGGGGGAAGTTGAAAGAGTGGGGTTATATGGTAAAACTCTTTGCCCTTTTCTTTTTGTAAATGTTGTCTTTTTTTGTAAATGTCAAGTCCAAATTATAGGTGAGTATTGGCAGAGTTGCACAGACTATCTGAGACCCATTACAGCCTCTGGCATTTGTGCTGCTAAATTTGTAATGAGTTGCAGGTGTTTGTGATTGAATTTTGTGTTGCCTTTGTGATTGGCTCACTGCTTCACAGTCCATTAAGGCTACGCTTTTTTTTTTCTCTTTGGTGATGTTAAAATTGTGGTGATACAAAAACTCCAGTTAAAAAATAAGGTAGATACTAATAGTTTTAACAGAGAGCAAGGTCTGTATGTTTTAAAACATGTCGATTTTCACAATAATCCATGGGGGCAGTCACCAGTTCAAGAATATATCTCAAATATAATGATAATAGTTTGACATATTTCATTGAGATTGAAGTTGAAAGATATCATTTAGGCCATCTTCTACCCGAGCAGTTCTCAGCGCTTCAACGTGGATAAGAATTACCAGGAAGAGATCCTTCTTTAAAAAAGAGGTCTGTTGCCTCCTTTTCTTTCTCTAAGATTTAGACTCAACAAATGTGGGCAAAGAGGCCAGCAATCTGTATATTAAAAACCAAGATCTTAGGTCATTCCTAAATATGTGTTTCATATATGACTCTTTCAGAAGCACTATATCTAGCTCATTTCCTTTGCTTTATAGGTGAGGGATGAAGACCAGAGATTATAGAAAAAAAGATCTATTTGTGTTTCCTGAAGATTTCATGGAAGAGGCAAGTTTAGTAAGATAGCATCATTCCCACTTCAGAATTATTGTTGTTTTTCTATTAGTTTAGATTTTCCACAGACTTCACTGGGGCTTGTAGAGCTTAGTAATTATCCTGAATTAGTACAGAGGTAGCATATACTATATTTGGTCTATCAAGTCCCTATATATAATCTGAAATATATATTTATATATTTTATAGGTATGGGTGTGTGTAGAGTCAACAAGGCAAATAAGATGATAATATAGAGTAGTTCGTAGAATGTCTGATATAGAAAGGATGTCAAGTGTCATATGCTATTGCAAATATGTAGACAACTTTTAGATATATGAATATCTTTCAGGATCTTACCCAGTTTCAGGATTATCACTAATAACACATTACTAATAAGTATTTTATGAACACTTACCATGCTCTTTTGATGAGCATTTAGTATGTATTATTCCAGTTTACTATCACAGTAGCCTTATGAAGCTGGTACAATTATTTATTTAACCTTTTTTCGATAGGTGAGAAAATTGAGATTTGGAAAGTTTAAGTAACTTATCCAAGGTCAAAGAGCTAGTAAGGTGTGAAGCTTGGATCTGAACCTAAGAACTCCGATTCCAGAGTCAGAGCCCTTGAGAACCAATGCCCCAATGCCACCCTGCCTTGGATATGTAGAAACATCACTACAGTATGGACCTACAGAGAGCTGATTACCAGGGAGTGCTGCTTGATGAAACAAAAAGTAAATAAGCACTATTGTATTTGCCTCATCTGATTCAGTACTGCATTTGTAGATCATGCCAGTGAATGCATAGCTGCTATATATATATATATATATATATACACTCATACCTGCAGTCTGATAAGCTGCAGCTCTGAATAAAATCAAGTATAAATAAACCTATTTATGTATGTGGGTATATGTGTATATATCTATTTTCTATTTCCAGAATACGTGTATAAAATTAACGGAAACTCTAACAGAAACACACCAGAACACAAATCATTTGCTGCATGATTTTCTTAACCTGTATTTTAATTTGGTGGTGCTTTACTTTGAATTTTAATTTTGCCTAAAGCTTGCTATCTTATTAAAATAGTTACATAGGACTCAGGTATATATGTCAGATACAAGTAGTGTTGATTGGGTGCTTAGTGCCTGATATACAGTAGGCACTCAATATTTGAAGAAATAAAGCATGTGTTAGAAAGCATAGAAAATGCTCATATACAATATCTGTGTTAGTCATGGTCCTGGCAGGAAACAAATGCTCACCTAAGGATTTAGCTAAAGCTACCCAAGAAAAGGACTATTTACAAAGGTTTGGGCAGTGAGGTATTCAGGCACTAAAAACAGCAGGAAGACATTACTACCTGTGAAATGGCAAGAGGAAGAAATGGAGTTACCAGTGCCTGATAAAAGCTGGGCTAAGAAAAGAAGAGAGCTGCCAGGCAGAAGCTGTTACCATGGTCAGCTAGTGAAGAAACCATAGCCACACAGGGAAAAGGATGGGGACCTGACAGGAAGAGGAATTTCCTCTCATTGTTGAATCTCAAAGAGAAGCTTAAGGGAAAGTGAATCTAGGTGATACATATCATGGATGTCAGGCATGGCCAAGAGTAGAGTGGAGAGGGGTACAAAATAGATCTGGGGTATAAGCTTTATATCATTTCATGCCATCTTTTCAACAATAATGTATCTTAGTAATTATCTCCATCACAAATAAAATTTTTATTTATTTTATATTATCAAAATTATGTATTATGTCACCCAATATCTAGATGTTGGGGAAAAATTCACTTAACGGGAAAGTCAAAAGTCCATGCTCTTGCTGAGATTATCTTTTAGAAAATAAGAAGACAGAAAATAAGACAAATGATGGAAAAAAGTCATTTCAGATAGTGGTAAGTGCTGTAAAGACAATGCAATATGGTTTTCCAATGATAGTTACTGGGAGAGGAGTAACTGGGAAAGAGATGACTTTAGACTGGGTGAGAGGAAAGGACTCTCTGATGAGGTACTATTTAAGCAGAGATCTGTAGGATATGAAGAGTCTATGGAGAGGACAGCCTTTTAAAATCTGATAGAAAAGTGCTCCAAGAAAAGGGAACAGAAAGCACAAATGCATAAGACAGGAACGAGCTTGGTGGGTTATGTGAAGAACAGCCTAACAATGGCAGAGAGCCACGTGTTTGGTGAATATGGAGGAGAGTAACACAGGAGGTGGTGGGCAAGATAACACAGGTCCTTGGGATGAGTTCGGATTGCATTTACAGGACAACATAATTCCCTTGGAGGATTCTGAGCACGGAAAAGACGCTATCTGATTTACGTTTTTAAAAGATCCCTCAGGTTGCTGCACTGAGAATAGATTATAAAAAAGAAAATGCAAGAGAACAGGCATGGAGACCTACTAGGATCTTTAGCATAGGATATGGTAAGGAGTCGATAGAAATGAGATGTATTTTTTTTTTTTAGCGTCAACATTCTTATGCAAATAGTGAAGAAAAAGGGGGGTGGGGAGCAAAATAATCACTACGGCTTTGGTTTGAGTAACTGGGTGAATGACAGTGTCACTTACTGAGAGGGGGGAGACTGAGATGGTCGTGGGTGGGAAAATGAAAAGAATTGGTACATTTTATGTTTGAGATGCTTACGAGATATCCATGTGGAGTTTAAAGCCATGGAGCTGGACTGGATTATCTAGAGAGAGTGTGTAGACGGAAATGAGAAAGTTGAGCACACAACTGACTCAAAATTAAAGTACTTTTAATATATGGCATTCTTTTGGATACCTGAACTCAAATTGATGGCTAAGAAAGATTTTATTTTTCGCTAGAATGTATTCAGCCTATAAATCAGTGTTTTTCAAATTTATTTATGTTTTTTTAGCATCAGAAGTACTTTGCAAGCCAAATCTTGTGAAGGAAAACACTACATAAACATATTGAAATGTTGATTATATAAAGCTGGGTATGTATGGGGGGTTATTATAATGTTCTCACTACTCTTGAATGTGTTTAAAACTCTCCATTAAAAAAAAAAAAGCATGAAAGAAACTGAGTGGAACTGTCCTATTTAAAGCAAGGGATGAGAATCTCAGGCCCGTTTCCTCATCTCCTTAGATGCTTTTCTATGGAATCCTTATAATTCCTCAGAATAAACTTTAAAGTTCCTGCCATTGATGAATACTTTTGAAATCTCTATGATAAGTTAATTAATTATGAGTTGGAAATACTGCATAGTCAATTACTATGGAAAACACTTTACAATTGTTATCTTACTAATGTTTAAGACCATCTTATATAATGGGTACTATTAGCATCCCCCTTTTGCAAATGGAGCAACTGTGGCTTAGAGAGGTCACGTAATTGGCTCAAGTTCAAGTAGTTGGTAATTGGAGGAGCTGTGATCCAAGCTCATGCTGCCTGACTTCACATTAATAACTACATTAATTACAGCAGTTGGCACTCAAATTAACTTCAACAAAAAAATAACCACCACAAATTCAATCAGTCCTTTATGTAGGATGAGAATTTTCCAGTTAAGAATAGTAAAGATGTTAAATCCTGTCTGTGCATTTCTTCATGAGCTTTCTCTGCATTGTGTTTCTCAGAGCCGCAAGTTTTTACTCATTTCTCTTTCTATTTACCAAATATTAAGCATGGAAAATGAATATCAAATAAAGTAACAGTGACTGGCATTTACTCCTAACTTAGTGACAGCAGAATATGGAAGTTCAAAGAAATGATTAATTAACTCAGTAAAGCACCAACCATGTATGGTAACACCAATTCGAAGGCATTTTTACCAGGTTGCTTTTTCTTGACTAGACTATTATCACTTTATTTTAGCTGAGATTTATGTCCAAATCAGGGAAAACTTTGATCCTGATATTTTTTTGGAGATCAAAGTTTCACAAGTAACACTGAGCTTTACAAGGTCTCAATGCAATGCATACTGCTGTAAAGTATTAAACTAATGCAAAAGAATAATTTGCATTGGTGCTGGGAAATGTACCTTAGATATATGCAGGTACTCCAGTGCTCTACTGTAAACAATAATCAAGTTGAAATATGGAAAGAAAAGTGAATCTTGTATGACAACACACCTCAATCCACTCTTTTTCTTTTTTTCTGAGTATTTTGCTCCTAGATTTTAAAAGACCAGTTTGCCTGTTTGTGTAAGTAAATTTGTTTGTGCATTTTATTGTTTTTTCTTAGTATTTGTTGGGGAAAAGGGAAATGTAAAAGCTATTTTCTTGGTCTTTCTTGTTCTTTTGATTGCTGAATGATGCAGAATATATATTACTATTTTTTTAACACAGGCTCAATTCATGTGTATGACATCCAAGCAGATGCTATAAACATTATGTCACTTCCAACCTCATAGGTTCAGCCAGCAGAATGACATTTAAAATCATGGTGATCAGAGCAGAACTTTGATTCTTCACTTGTGAAAGGAGGTAGAGAAGCCCTTCCCATCTAAAGTAATTATAACTCTATCTGAACACTGATTTTGAAATAAAACTACATATGAAATGATACCTTTCTAATTAAAATGATTCTGTGGCCCTGCCCTTCTCTCTCCCCCTTTCCTCCTCTCTCTGTCTCTCTCCCTCCCTCCATTTTCTTCACTCTGTTCCTTTCTCTTCCTTGTCCTCCTTCTATTTCTCTCACCCTACATTTTTCCATCTTTTCTCTTTTTTCTATCTTTCTTCTCTCCATTGTGGTATAAAGTACTGGAGAAGCTTTGACAATTACAATATTAAGTCTTTCATCAATGTGGTATATGTCTTCATTTATTTAGTTCTTTAATTTTATCAAATGCTTTATAGCTTTCTACATTTATATCTTATACTCTTCTGGTAGATTTATTCTCAGGTATTTGATAAATTTCATGCTATGGTAAAAAGTATCTGTTATAAAATTTTATTTGCTAACTTTTTGTTAGTGGTATATAAAATAAATTGTGTTGAGCAAACTTGTTAAGTTCAATAATTCATTTTAATACTGTGCTTGTGGATTTTTAAAAATTTTCTATACCCACTCATATCTTCTGCAAATAATGAGAGTTTTACTTTTTCCCTGTCTAATCCTTATACCATATGTCAGTTTGCTTGCTTGTTTGTCTTTCTTTACAGCATTACTGGGGCCTCAAGTTGAGTATTGAAAAGGAATGGTGGTCCTGGGCACCTTGCTTTTTTCCCCCTAATTGAAAGAGAAAGTATTAAATATATCCAGTTAAATATATGTTATGGATTTTTGGTGTAGATTTTGTAATATGTGATACAAATTTTTTTGTAGATTTTTAACCCATATCCAGGAAATTCCTTTCTACTCTTAATTTTGTATGCATTCTCATGTTCAGAAAAATATACCGAATTGTATCAGATGTTTTATCAAGCATCAGAACTGGACTCAGCCTGGAAATTTAAAACCTGATAGAAATTCCTACAGTAGCCACCTGTGCCTCAACTCTTTTTGTGTGTAAATATTCTAAATTAAAGAAACAATTTCTCTAATAGTTGTAAGATTATACAGATTTACCCTATCTTCTAATTTCAATTTTGTTTATTTTCACTCTTAGGAATGTTTTTAAAATTTACATTTTAAAATTTATTACCATTAAGTTATGTATAATGTCATATTATGCTAGTTTTAGTAACTATAGTATTTTTAGTAATGTCCTTTAAAAATTCTCAATATCAGTCATTTGTATGTACCATCTCTTTATTTTTCAATGATCAGTATTCTTGGGAGCATATCCATTTTATTACTCTTTACAAATATCCAACATTTGTATTTGTTGATTTTTTCATTATATACTTTTTTAAATCAGTATTTTCACTCTATTTCCTTCTTTCTTTTTTTTTTTTTGCGGTACGCAGGCCTCTCGCTGTTGTGGCCTCTCCCGTTGCTGAGCACAGGCTCCGGACGCACAGGCTCAGCGGCCATGGCTCATGGGCCCAGCCACTCCGCGGCATGTGGGATCTTCCCGGACCGGGGCACGAACCCGTGTCACCTTCATCGGCAGGCAGATTCTCAACCACTGCACCACCAGGGAAGCCCTATATAAGTTGTTTTGACGTTTAAAATATTTTATACTTTAGCTGTTATTGTTATCTCAACATTCTGAAGTATTTAAGAAATTGTAGTCATTGAATTAAAAGTTGGAGTTTTGTTATCAGAAATTTCCTCAAACATTTGTGATTTGAACATACCCTCCGGAGGCTAATAAATTAATGGACTTTTATATTATTATTTTTAGTATATTCTTGATTCTTACTTAAAAGTGTCTTCTCCCACCTTGATACTTCCCAAAGAATGCTACCATGTTGCTATTTTTTATTGCTTGGGGTTATTTTTGAAGACTTGGGTATATATTTCTTGGTTGGATCATGGCATACTCAGCTGTGAATGTAATGAGATCAATCCTAGGCATCCAGACCATACTTCTGGTAACACACTGGCTTTTGATAAACGGATGTTGATAATAGTGAGTGTTGACCTGGGCCAACAATATTATTTTCAGCTAATTTTTTTCAGCTATTTGAACAAGATAAGGAGTGTGTCGCCACACATCAACAATAGCCAGAAGGAGAAAGATATGTTCTGTTACTCACTAGAGTCACTTCAATGAGATGTCAATCAAAGTATGTTAGTCTAGTTGTCAGTACCCACACTAATACTGAAAGAAGCATTAAGCTTTACAAGACAATAAAGACAAGCTGGAGAGGTACCAGAAAGTCATTGGTTTTAATCTTAGTTAGATTAAATATTCATTTTGACAAACTAAAAAAAAATACATCTTAAAAAGAATAACAGAAAAGCTGTTGATTTTCAGGTCATTTCTCTAAAGGATCAAGGGAGGAGGGACTGGCAACTATTCTCCTTAAATGCTACCTTAGTGTTGGTAGTTTGCAAATATGGAGCATTTATTGTTTGATTTTTGTGCCTTCCTTACAACCTAAGTTTGGCAGAAACCCTACAGCATATTCTCAGGGAAAAAGAAAAAAAATTTAGACATTTCAACCATCTGCCAGATATACCTATCAAATTATTCATTTCTCAGGCTGCTTAAGGTTATTTAAATTCATAGCTTTTCAAACTACTGACAAGGTTTGCACACTGTGAAGAAAATGAATATTGTTAAGGGTTAAATGGACAGCTTCACACTTTAAATGCATTATATATTCACCCCAGGCACTCTCCTACTGATTTTTCTCTTTATTGTTTTATTTTACGATCAGGAACTCTTCCTAATTGTGGACCATGCTGACAATCTGCATGACAATGGAAAGATTCAAACAAAAGTGACCCAGGTATAGGACAACAGTTGCATTATACCTAAGGAAACAAGATTTCACATAAATTTTAGATATACAAACAGGGCTTTGAGAAAGAAAGGTACACAAAGTTGAATCCACATTCTGCCTTGCTGGGCATATATACCCTACTCTATGCAATTTGCATGACTTGACATGTAGACAGGCAAGATCACCTTTAGAAGTGGTCGTCATTAAAATGCAGACTGTCTATCAAGAGAAATGGTCTCCCAGAAATCAATACCTTAAAAACCCTTGTGGCTAACTGTTCTGCCAGGCACTTTCAAATTTTTATAACACTGAAAATAGTGTAGAGTAAGTAGAGGTTTCATTTCTTTGATTTCTTTTTATCACATTCTGTCAGTCCTCGATCAAATTTCATAACTCAAAGACATACATTTACCACCAGGGGTAGTTCAAAGGGATGTTGACCTTTGATTTACAAAACCCCTTAGATTTACTCTGTGCTTTTCCTGAGAGGTTCTCCCTTTCCACATACCACCAGAATTTCTTATACAAATAAGAAAAAGCCTGCTGAGTTCAGGACATGGCTAATGGCTGAGCTGGACCTTAGTCCCCCTGGTGGCCAAGGGGTCATACTTCATGATCCTGCTTTTTGTTGACTGGTTTGCAAAACTGGTTTGGGGAGAGATTGCAAAGTATTGTAGTAAACTCTGATGCAAAGGGGCAATCATGCTGTGAGTGTCTGACAAGTATTGCATGTTTGTAAATAATTACACTTGGACCACAAGATTTGGATTATGATGCCCTTATCATAAAACCTTGCTCTTTCCTGTTAGACACACTTGGCAAAAGACATTCTAATCCTCCTTCAGAACTAAATAAATCAGCTTAGGCCAGTTACTTAACTTTTCTGAGCCTTGATTTTTCTTACCTGTAAAATAGGGCTAATAATTCGCTCCAGGTCATAGAATTCCTGGGTACAATAAATGAGAGAATATATTACAAGGACTTGGATCCATGATTTTGTAGACTGTTGAAAATGAGAGCTGTGATATGATCGTTGATATGATGATATCATTTTTCAAAATAATTGCTATAATGATTACTGATAGTTGTAAGGATAGTTCTCATCAGTTTCATGTAAAATAGAGTTACATTCTTAATTTATGAATTATGAATATTGTTCATTTATTAGAAGTCCTCAAGTTCAGATATACAGAAAGTGGGAATTGTTTTTATTTTTCCTTTTGTCCATAGAAAGAAGATTACAATTATGAAGAGCCAAGTCTAGGCAAGCTCACACAAGTCTGAAACTAAAACAATGTCCCTTTGCACTGAAAACAATATAAAACTGTGTGGTTATGATAGCACTCATTAAACCAAAATACTCAAATTTTATATAAAATATGCAGTGTTATATTAGATATTGTTGTTTCAGTAAAATTTGCATTACTTAGAGGATAATAAATAAACAAAAATGAGATTTCTACAAAGATTGGGGACATTTGGTTGCTTGCATAGACCTTGAAGTTCAGAGGCAGTAGAGCATACATGGGTTCTGGTGTCAGATGTTCAGAGTTTGGATTCTGGCTCCATCACCTGAAGGCGATTGTGACCAGGAAAAGATTCCTAAATATCTGTTTCCACATCTGCAATAGGGGGATAACAATAGCTTCCATCTTATAAGGCTTTTTAGAGAACTACATAAATTCATACGTATAAGTGTATGAAAGATAACTGACAGCCAATAATAATAATACTAGCTAACACTGTATGTTCTTCCTCCACATGCATTGTCCGATGGATGTTTGATGACATTTTTAAAACTAAAGAATATATCAGTTGAATATTCTTAAAATGCTTAGGCCTGGGATTATGGTTACTGATTGATCATCTTCAAGATAATGAGGAAAGAACAAATAGATGTTCTCTTCCACCCTTGAGCCTTAACAATAATCTTGATATAAGGCAATAAGGCTTCTGTTAGATACAAACAGGATTTCCTAAACCTGGAATACCTCATACACTGAAATGGATTATTGAAGGAAGTAGTAAAATGTATTTCTTTGAAGAACTTAAAAAATGAGTTTGTTAAAGGTGAGAAGGATGCTTTAGAAGTTGATTATACCTGCAGGCAAGCAGATGAAAGATTAGACTATTTTACTTTGCTTTTTACAAGTCATCTTCAGCAACATGGAGCAGACTGAGAAGACTTAGACCCTAGACTATTCTCCCCTATATCCTAGGGCAGATACTGTGGACACAGACCTATGTGTAGATTCTGAAAACCAGCAGTCAGAGGAGAATGTATGGAGTGGGGAGCTTTCTCCCTGATGTAACTGGCATTACATGATTGCAGGCTGGAATGGAAAGCAGTGTTTCTATAGTACTTATCCATTTTATCCCTCCTTTATCCTCTCCAAAACTATAAATAGCTTATAAAAATACACTCAATTCAGCAAGATAAAAGCAAACTAAAAATAATTATGTGAGCCTTTCTGGACTTTGGGGAGGTGAACTTGGTAGAGAGTGTCAGGGATGAGATTACTGCAAACAAATATTGGCTGTGTGGTCCTGCATAATTGATCGAAGTGGATGCTAAATTTTTCTAAAGGCTATCAAAAGGTAGAAAACACAGTTACATAATTCAGGTATCCAAAAAATACAAACAAGCCGATAAACAAAAAATAATGAATTTCAAGTAAAATATAACGATTCCTCTTTCTAGGTTCAAACAGCAGCCTTCTATTGCTCACAGAAATGGATTTCACAGAGTTGGCTGATTTTTATAATGCCCTTCAGTGTTGGCTAATGGTGGACAAAACAAGTGCAACACAAGCTACCAGGCAAGGGTTGGTCTGTCAGTGAGTACCAGGGCTCCAGTATGTGGCTGGGATCCAGAGGTCACACTCTCTTCCCTGGTTAGGGGACTATGATGAGCAAAGCAAAGGTGCAGACCTAATGGCATTAGGGAATTTCTCAGGTGAAAAAATAGGGACTAAGGTAGAGGAAAGAAGACAGAAATCCAGTTATCCAAACTGGGGCACAAAATGAAGATGCTGTCTGAGGAACAATGCCTAATTCCAGTTATAGAGCTGAGACACAAGGTCAGAGTCAAATCAGAAGTGAGAGATTCAGGATGTGTAGTTTCCAAACAGTTGGTTGGGAAGGATTTATTAAGTCCATTCTGATTCAAGTGAGAGTAGTGCTAGAATAAACTTAGAGGTTGAGGTACAGCAACCCTAGCTGGAAGGCGTGACAGAGTATTATTGTAAGATATTATGAGAGTACTTGTTCTGCCTTTCTTTCAAAACAAACCTAAAATCTCAACAGACTCAAATAGAGAATATTGTAAATGGACATGAACACATTAAAATTTTTCAGAAGGCAATTTGAAGTTATTCCTTTGTCATTAAGCTTGTTTTGACTACTTGTTTTGAGGCTCTAATAACTTTGATACAACTCCAAGATGTGCCACTATTTCAGAAACCCTATAACTTCTTCATTATCTACACTTCTATTATGATTTCAATTTGCCTTCTAAAGCCCTTTAGTCTTTCTTTTTGCTATTTCATTGCTTCCCTTCCCTACTACTTATTCTATAAAGTATTGCTTTTTCACACTTTGACCATATTATTCCTGCTTACAGTATAGGACAATAAAATTTATTATTTAACCCAGGTGAAAATATTACTTCATCTGTTTTCTACCACATTCTATATAGTTATACTCAATATTTTAATTATCCTCTGTTGCTTTAGTGTATTGTGGCAGGCTGTGCAGAAATTAAGTAACACAGCCCAATAGGTACAGCGATAAAGAAAAATAAGTTTATCTAACGTATTGAAAAAATATTTATCTCTTCTGAGGACTGATCTAAAGAAAACAAAAAGGAAAACTCAAATATATATTTTTAAATTGCTGTCATCACATAGGTGGCACTGGTAGCAAGGGAAATCATTTTGTGCTTTAGAAAACAATGGTCTGCTGCTACTTTTTCTTTCTTGGGTAAGAAAATTCCCCTGAAGGTATACATATGAGGGTGAAGTTCAATAACATTTGGAGTTGCCTGACTTGGTGTCAGTTTGAAATTTCAGATTTCTAAATAAAATTGACAAAGTCATTTATAGAAACTTCACATTTTTATCCTTGGGACTAATAGCAGCAGGGAATAGAAGCATCTAACCAGCAAGATAGAAAGAAAGGTCCTATGATGCTTTGTGATTTTTTAAATGAAAATAATAGAAGATGAAAGCAAATCTTTATTTCGTCTTGTTTGTGATGCCTAATAATTATGCTTGAGGGGATAAAAATACTCACTGAAAAAAGAAACATTTAAAAACTTGATAGGGTAAGCTATGCCGATTCAGGCTTGACTACAATTCTTTGTTAATCCTTTTAGAAAAGGACCTTCTGAAAATGGCTTGAGGTTGAGTTATTTTTATTTTCTGGTAATTCGTTTATTCAATATTGAGCAACATTTTACAATTACTATATTCAAGGAAAGTAATGGAAGATACAAGAAAAAGATATGGTGTCTATTTTGTCCGTAAATGAGAAAATATATTCCTACCTTTGTAATCTAAGTACTTAGCATGCTATTTATAAAGTATGCACCCAAATTTTGTTGAATTTTAATGAAGAATCTCAGTCTGGTAAGAGAAAGGAATAGTTGCAATATGCTAAGAAAAGTCTGTAATAGTATGCATGGAACACAATGGATGCACAGAGAAAGAAGTTCACGCTCCTGCTCAGAGAAGTCAGCCCAGGTAAGAGGAGAGTTGAGCTGAGTTTTACAGGAGGTGTAGGTGTTTATCCATGAGTTAAGGGAAGGGAAGAACAAGCCATGATACGCAAGATGCTTGTATTGTAAATCCATCTTGTGTTGTTTGTATCACTGACTTTTAAAATTTAGAAGGTATCTTCTAGAATAAAGTGAAAACAAATGATAACTTATCATATTTGGAAAAAGATGAAAGATGTTTAGAAAAAGTAAATGTGGGGCTTCCCTGGTGGCGCAGTGGTTGAGAGTCCACCTGACGATGCAGGGGACGCGGGTTCGTGCCCCGGTCCGGGAAGATCCCACATGCCGCAGAGTGGCTAGGCCCGTGAACCATGGCCGCTGAGCCTGCGCGTCCGGAGCCTGTGCTCCGCAACGGGAGAGGCCACAACAGTGAGAGGCCCGCGTACCACAAAAAAGGAAAAAAAAAAAAAAAAAAGGTAAATGTGCTTAACAAGTAATACAATATTCAAGGCATCAGGAAAACACAAACCAAAACAAATGAGATGGCATTTGCAAGTACTGACAAGACTTTTAAAATCATAAATCCAAGATTGGTTGAAAAAACCAATAAAATGGAAAACATTTCTGGAAGAAATTTTGTCAAGCTAACTCACGACACACCTTAAACATATTTGACCCAGCAATTCTACTTCTAGGGGTTTATATAACCCAGGTATGTACCAATATTTATATAACAATGGCATCATTAAATACTTATTTATAAAAAAAGTAAAAGCACACCAAATATCCAACAATAACAATGGTCAAGAAACTTGAATACGTCATCTAAAGAAATACTACCCAGAACTTGAACAGTATGTCTTTTAAAACATTTGATGTCAGAGAAGGTTGCTGAAAATATAATATTAAGTAAATAAAAAGGATACACAACAGCATATTTGTAATGACATTGATGTATTCAAGCAAATGTATTTATTGCAACATCCACTCTATTCAGCCAACAGCAATGGTCTTGATTTTGGATTCATGAGTAAAGATTCAGTTCCCCCAGCAGCAAGATTATCTTGTGTTAAGAAAGGACATAAAACAGGCAACGCAATAAACCCTGTTTACCTAGAGACCAACGATTCTCCCTTCATTCCACAAATTATTTCCCTCCCTTTATGTACATACCATTTCTCCAATCAAGAGGTGGAGATATATCCTTTCTCCTTGAATTGGGCTGAACCTTTAACTGCTTTCTGGTATTCTGGGATTTTGAGTCTAAGCATCATGAAAGCCTGGCAGTTTATGCTTCTTCCTTACTGTGATGTGACTGCTAAGAAGCTACATGGATAGCTTCATGTCATGAATCAAGGTGCCAAGATCATAGCTCCAGCTGAGTTTCTGGGGAATATTAGCATCAGCCATGTGAATGTCAATACTCCATCCCCAGTTGAGCTGTCCAGGCTGATGCTACAAGGAGCAAAGTTGGGCTTTGCTCCTGCCCTGTCCGGATGACAAATAAATGGTGCTGATTTAAACCACTAAGTTTTGATACACAGCAGTAGAAAAACAAAACGAGACAACTCCATAGTGGAGCTGAGATCTGAATTCCCTTCCACGAGACTTTTGAATGTCCCATCCACTTCAACCACTTTGCATTTGGGATCCGCATGGATACAAAATTCTAGACTCGTTGGGTATCAACCACCTCAGTTCAGGGATGCTAACAGATCTATGGTGACTTCAGCTTTTGTGCCTTATAGTTATGTAGTCTCTTGAGGAATACATGATTAACTTCCATTTACTAGTACAACCACATTTCATAAATATAATTACTCAATAAACAATCTGGGCAACAAGTTTCAGGTGTTTGGAGATCCTGTACGTGCTACTTTGGACAGCTTCTCATTTTTCTGGGATCTTAGTATATTCCAAAAAGTTCCTTGAATTATCATTAAAAGGAGTATTCAATCAAAGGACAAATCCTCAAGTGTCACGAGGTAAAGGAGGTAACTGCTGTTTATCCTTTCTTTCCATCTATCTAACTGTATTTATATTGGGCTCCTTCAGGCTTTCACTGAGTGACCTCTCTGTGACAGAAAGCCAGATTCATTTTTTCAGGAGGCAGTCACTTCTTTTTTGACAACTTGTGTGTCTACACTGATTACCACGCAACAGTAAAACCCTATTGGGTTGGTGCCCGGGCTATTCCTCCTATCTATAAATGGTGAATGGGTGACCAGATTGGTAGGTTAGGGAAACATGTCAGGGATGCTTTACACAGCCTTTCTGCCCCATTTCTCTAAAGAGCCAGGAGGACAGCAGGAAGCATTCTGCTCTGCTCCTCCTTGACGGCATTTGTCAGAATAAGCCATGCTACCTGGGAAGGCCTGTGGTGATACATTACTGCCTGTGACTGTATAGACATGTCTGTTTAATTATGGGGTTTCTTATTAGGAAGTCAAATATTGTCCCATATCTAGTCAACATTCTTCAATATAAAATTTATGGGGGTGACCATATATGTTGTTGTCTGTACTCAGAGACTTGAGAATGAGCGATGGTACCAAATAGAATAAACAAGTGTTATTGTTTAGGCAATACCAACTTTAGCACCAATAAAGCTGATATATATATTCTGCCTGATTTGTTCTTGTGGTTTATCACTTAATTGAGTCAGGCCTTATGATGGGAAGAATAGTGTTATTTTTTTGATCCCTTAAAATCCTAAAATTGATAATTTCTTTAAATTTTCTAGCTTTCAGAGCAATGCCTTCCAAAAGTGAAATACTTAAACTAGTCAGTGTGAAAAAAAATCTGGAAAATTATACTGTCAATATTGCTTTTCTTCAAAGGGTAAGATTTTAGGCTAATTTCAGTATGAATTAACTATATATATTGAAATTATATATATATAAATATGTATATATATGGAGAGAGATATTCCGTGTTTGAATTTTTACAAGTATTTCATTTTTACAAGTATTTCTTTGATAATCAGGAAAAAGAAATTAAAGAAAAAAGTCTCATGATAAGCAATGAGTATGCTTATTATGTAACAAGCCTTACATTATCTCACTTAATCCTATTAAGAACATATGAAGAAGATCTCATTTCCCTGTCTTATTAATAAGGACACTGAAGTTCAAAGATATTGTGCCCAGGTAATGATGAAACCAGAATTTGAATTTAGGCCTATTTGGGCCCACAGTCCACGTGGTTAATTGTGGTGTTATGCTGCCTTACTCTTCAGCTCATGATGGCTGATAATTGAGTTGGGAATTGATAGCTCATTTCTCATTTCACTCTATGTTATATGGTTGGTTCCTGTGTGAAGATAAGTGCACCTGAGCTCAGGTCTCAGATCAGCAGTGAGCATTCATTTCTAATTACCAAGAATATCTAGTATCATATTTTCATAGTCATAGAACAATTCCTTCACATCTAACATACACACTCCAATCTCAGTGGAAATTTTACTATGTCTTGCTTTCTATTTAGTCCTCATAGGACTGATTTACATGTCTTGGATATAGCATTTTACATATTTAGCTGTTTCTCAATTTTGTAATATTCAGCACATTGTCTGTTGGTTTTGTTTTGTTTCATAACTTACTGTAGAATCAACAAATGTGTGGATGCACATGAGCACAAGATTGATTAAGCACAACGTACTACATTCAATCATGTGTGCTGAAAATCGGAATTAAATTTCACACCAAATCTTGTTTTCCATGTAATAGCTCACTTATCTTTTTAAGGGAAAATTTACTTATGCTGAAAGATCAGCTGTGAATTAATTAGATTTAGAGAGGCCAGAATGAAGGCCTGTGGAAGTAACTGTGTGATCTTTTACCTATACTACAGATGTTATTCATTCAACTCTAAAAATATTCTTCTTAAAAATAGATGAGTTTTATTGAAAAGAAAATGAACCTACACTTGGAAAATATGTATTGATTTTTAAATATTAGTGTTTTAATTGGCATTGGAATACTCTTTGCTTTGGACTCAGAATAGGAAACTGATCTTACTCTGAAGTAAGTTGCTGTGTAGTGATCAGCTCTGAAAGAAAGTGGTGAAAATCAAGAAAAGCTGCTAGGAGGAATGAGGTTGAATGAACGCAATATCAATAACATGAATGCTGTCCATTGGAAGGAGAGCATTTGGGGTGCCTTTCTAGCTTACCTACTGAAATTCTTACTTAGTCATTCTACACCTTGATTTTATCCATTATGAAGTAAAGATGATAATAAGGAATGCATTCCGTAGGAAAACTTTAAAGAAAACAGAATTGTTTTGAAATTTCTTATGATCAAATATAGCACAAATTTTCATAAATATATTGATATTAATTCTTGAAACAGAAATATAATGATAATAGCCATCCAAAGATTGTCCCTTTAACTAATTTGTCTACTAAGTTTAAGTATGGCCAGTTGTTATATATTTTAAAAGTTCACGTAAATTTCCACTAAAGATTATGACTTGCATACTTTGAAATATTATTTTTCTTTAAGTGACAACTTATTTCTCTAGTAAACAGATATTTAATGCACAGAGTACAGATAAAGAGAGTTACTTCTTACCCATAGGAGTTCATTATCTTGTTGGGGGGTATAAGCATCACCCTGTCAGGAAAAAAATGGATTCTTTATGAATGAAAATTGCTTAGGTTCTCTAGGTTGAAGCAAAATGAAATGCTTTTCTTCTAGAATGATTAGGCAACTTGTGAAAATTTGATAAAAGGTTTTTCTCTTGTGCAATTCCTATTTTTAAAAAACTCTATGTTGCCTATGTTTAATACAAAACATCATATATTAAAGTAGTAAAAGTTCATCTAGTGCCAAACACTTAGAGGTTTACAAATATTTTGGCACAAAGAGCTAGGGAGTAGAGGGTTCACAGCAAGGGGTCAATGCTTTTTCCCCCTTGACTCAAAATGATTTGGTGTTTATTGTTTAATGTAGAATGTTTTTAAAAATATAATGAAAAAATGAAAGCATTCTCTTTTCCAGAGCATTTTACTTTAGTCTTAGATCTCAACTTTAAAAAAAAACCTTGACATAAAAATTGTATTAATAATTCATGGACTACATTAATGGCTGAGTTAAAACTTTAACAAGTTGGTATTACAAAACTGTCAAAAACGTAACAGCCCTGCCTTCTTTAATTTCAACTGCTTCTGATGAAGCGTAGGGAAATGCCTTATTGGTGTGCAGTGTTACCAATTATCTGACAGAGCCAGAGTGTATTTCCAGCTAATCAGAAATAAGAGTGCAGAATTAAATCTCCCGTGTGAAACTCATCATTTACATATTTATGATTCAGAAATGATAATAAGGCTAATGAGAAACTCACATACTGCCTTTAAAAGTCAAGTCAATCTACAGTTAATTTTCAACAGATAAAGCTCCTCATACATGGTTGCAGAAAGATGATGTCTGTTGATAACAATTTATTTTAATTAAACATTACAAGTTGTATAGACATATCCATACATCATATAAGGGGGTTTGTTTTTTTAACTGCCACCTTTGGGCTAAGACTGAGATACAAGGTTAGTGAAAATGGGTGTAACACAAGGAGTTTATACAAATAAAATGCTTTAGGGAAAATGGTGACAAAATATGCCTGCATGCACACACCTAACCCCAGCACTGCTTTATATGTGTCTGCGAGGATCAGAGAGGAGGTGACCAGTTGTAGTTTGTGAGGGCTCTTTAAAGCTGTTGAAAGCTTGGAGCTGCGTGTTGCATACACATTTCTGAGTTGAGGCAATACGTCGTATGCTATGATTATGCTCATTAAGTGACACTATCTTCAGAGCCAAGGCATTTGAATATGCTCACTGCTGCAACATCATTAACAAAAGAGATGACACGCTCCCACCCTTACATCCACTCTCACTAAGAAATTCCTTACACAAGTCATTAATTTGTTGATGCTGGCAGATGACCCTTTCTGTGTATAATATGGGTTTTAGTTCTCTGTGGGTGTTCTTATTTGTGCAAGTATTTGGGGGCACTTTAGCAGACCTTATTTTCAAAGCATACTTTTTTCCTTTGAGGTGGCTTTAAAATAAACTTGAATTGAAAAGTTTTAGTACCATAAAGTGTGCTTATTTCTATTTTACTCTCCTTTTAAGCTCATATCCTAAGAATTTTTGCATTGAATAACATTGCCCTGTGAGAAAGAATAGAGACTTACTGTAACACTTAGTGTGTTAGAGTGCTGTGTAACACCTACTGTTTTCAACATCATTATGATGATAATAAAATAACAATAAAGAATAACAATAACTTATATAGTCATGGGAACAAGAGAGGACAAATATAGCTCTAGAAAAGGAAAACATCATCATATCCACATTGCTGTATCCGTTTTCTATTGCTGCATAAGAAATTACAACAAATAGTGGCTTAAACAATACACATGTATTATTTCAGTTTCTTTGTGTCAGAAGTCTGAGCACAGGCTAACTTGGTTCCTTGCTCAGGGTCTAATAGGCTGCAATCAAGGTGTCTATTGGACACCTCTGAGGCTCATTGTCTCTTCCAAGATAAAATAGTTATTGGCAGAATTCAGTTCCTTTTAGTTGTAGGACTAAGGCTGTAATCTCCTAGAGGTTATCTACAGTTCCCTTCTATGTGGTCCTGCTCCATAGACAGTTCACATCATATCAGCTTGCTTATTTAAAGTCAACAGAGGAGTCTACTGCTCCAGTCCACTAAGACAGTGTCTTATGTAATGCAACATCATCATAGGAGTGACATCCCATCATCTTTGCCATATTCTGTTGGTTAGAAGCAAGTCATAAGTCTTGCTCTCACTCAAGCGGACAAGTTTGTGAATCATTGTGGGTGACCTTACAGTGTGTCCAGTTGTCCATCACAGTCACTGAAAGGCAGCACAGAACACTGTGTTAAGAATACAGACCCTAGCTTACACATGCTCAAATATCAGCTCTATCATTTACTAGCTACATGACATTTGCAAGGTGCTTAACCATTGTGTGCCTCATTTTTTTCATGCTTAAAAGAAGGCTAATGATGAGATCTGTACCTAATCTTGTTGTGAGGATTAAGTGCATTAATTCATTTTAGACACTTAGAACACTGCCTGGTACATAGTAAGTTCTCGATAAATATTACTGTTGCTGACTATTATAGTGGAGTAAACAATTCTCATTTCCATATTCTTTAGGGAAGACATAACACTACATACATATATATATGTATATGGAAACTTTCCAGTGAAATGACAAAAGTCATACTTTACCACTACATTATTTCCTTTGTGCCTACCATGATATCTATGATTTTAATCATTGAGTTTATTATTTGTGCTATGCCCTTGTATCTTGACTTTTGGAGGTTACCCCATGAATAAAGTTTATGCCCTGAAACCTCATTTGCTCCAAACATAGCAATGCTAGATAAAATTAAAAACAAACAAACAAAAAACCAACAACAAATAACAAAAACAAAATTGATCCAAGTGGAGTAAAAAAAAAAAATTCATGCCTAAGATAAAAGACCTGGAAAATGTTAAGCAGCTGTCAAGGAAGAAATGACTCTATAATTAGAAGCAGGAAGAGATACCTAGAGTATGGCTATATGGACCAAAGGTGACTGAAAACATTCTACGTAAAACAGGGCTGAAGCTAGGCTAGGGTCTTGAAACTAGGGACTGAGTTTGGACTTCTCCTGCCAACCTCAACTATGATGGCAGGTGAGGAAAAACAAATCTATTTTTTGTATGAGAAATGAACTAAAACATACACAGACACACACACACAAGCTAGACAGGCAAAAGGAAATATGGAGAGACCCTTTCCATCAGAATCTAAAAAAAACTGGCTTGATGTCTCTGCGCTTGAATCTGCAACCTTCCCAATAACCCACAAGGCAGTAGAAAACCTCAACTGGAATTTTAAGGTCTGGTTACGGAAAGGGGGACTGGAAGAACCGTGGAAACAAATGCAGAATCACCTGGCCATTTGGAATAAGCACAGAGGGAAAGAGAGAGAAAAAATTATAAATAAAAACAAAGGCAAATAGCCTCCACCTAAAATGAATTTACAAATAAAAATGTTAAAATACACTTAGAAATATAATACCAAAAAAGATAAGTAGAACATGAATTTACTGCAGCGAAAATTAATTTCACACAAACTTTTTTTTTTTTTTTTCTGTGGTACATGGGCCTCTCACTGTTGTGGCCTCTCCCGTTGTGGAGCACAGGCTCTGGACACGCAGGCTCGGTGGCCATGGCTCACGGGTCCAGCCACTCCGCGGCATGTGGGATCTTCCCAGACCGGGGCACGAACCTGTGTCCCCTGCATCGGCAGGCGGACTCTCAACCACTGTGCCACCAGGGAAGCCCCCACACACAAGCATTTTTAAAAAGTATAAAAAAAGCATTTTATTGTGGCCAGTGAAATAAAAGTAAGACATGACTTCCATAAAAAATACAAAAATTTGAAAAAAAATACAGATAGAAATTAGACTAGAAAAGGTTAATAGAATATGAATTAATTTAAAATATTTGAAAACAAAATTATTTAATTAAATAAAAAATAAAAAGGATAAAATTTAGAGTTAACACAGTAACAAGAAATGAGTGAACTGGAAGGTATACTAAGGCTTTTTAAAGAAAAAATATAAAGAGATTTTAATAAAAGCAAAGAAAGATTTTTTTTAAATACAAAAGAACATTTAAGAGACATGAAGGATAGACTGAGAAACACCAAAATTTGTCTAACAGGAGATTTGGAAATAATGAATGGCAGAAATAATGACAGCATATATTTGAAGAAATAATTATTGAGAGTTTTCTAGACTTAAAGGGAGACATGAATTTCCAGTTTAAAAGTTCATTTCAATTGGAGCTCTATTTACAATAGCCAGGACATGGAAGCAACCTAAGTGTCCATCAACAGATGAATGGATAAAGAAGATGTGGCACATATATACAATGGAATATTACTGAGCCATAAAAAGGAATGAAACTGAGTTATTTGTAGTGAGGTGGATGGACCTAGAGTCTGTCATACAGAGTGAAGTAAGTCAGAAAGAGAAAAACAAATACTGTAGGCTAACACATATATATGGAATCTAAAAAAAAAAAAATGGTCATGAAGAACCTAGGGGCAAGATGAGAATAAAGACACAGACCTGCTAGAGAATGGACTTGAGGATATGGGGAGGGGGAAGGGTAAGCTGTGACAAAGTGAGAGAGTGGCATGGACATATATACACTACCAAACGTAAAATAGATAGCTAGTAGGAAGCAGCCGCATAGCACAGGGAGATCAGCTTGGTGCTTTGTGACCACCTAGAGGGGTGGGATAGGGAGGGTAGGAGGGAGGGAGACAGAAGAGGGAAGAGATATGGGGACATATGTTTATGTGTAACTGACTCACTTTGTTATAAAGCAGAAACTAACACACCATTGTAAAGCAATTATACTCCAATAAAGATGTTTAAAAGAAAAAAAGTTCATTTCAAGTACCAAGCTGCATTTTTTAAGGTAAAAGTAAGTCCATACCAAGGAACACTATAGTAAAATTATATAAAGTCGAAAACAAAAGAAACAATCTTGAAGCTGAATGGAAAGGAAAAAAACAAGAGATAACTGAACAAATGGGTATCATTAGCAACAGTAATTTCTAGAAGAAAATGATGTATTTGCTTTAAATAATCAGTTAACTATTTCTTTGGATTTAGTCTGTGTTCTAATTAATCTGTATATCTTTTGATATGGCTACTATTATTATTCCCATTTTACAAATGAGGGAATTGAGGCCCTGAGAAGTTAAGAGACTTTCCTAAACTTATATAGCAGTTAAAAGGTAAAAGATATTTATCTTATGTTTTTATAACCAGCTTAATTAGTATTTGACAGTAAGGACTAAATATTTTCCAAGATCATATAACAGAAAGAATTTAGCACCCTACGTCACTCAAATAACTCTTGGAAATTGCACTTAATTAAGAAGATGAGTGAACCCAGAGAGAATGCACAGGATGTAAGTAAGAACAGAAGCATAGAGCTTGACAAATGATGTCAGTAAATTTGCTTAACTGTAAATTTGATTTACAGTCAAATTTTACTGACTGTAAAGATAATAATTATTTTCTGAATTTAAAAAGGTAAAATAAAAACTCGGAAATATTAAGATGTGTTAATTGGGATGATAGTTATAAAGGAGAGTTAAAGCATAGCAAGTTTTACTGCCATTTTGGGAGGAAGACAAAAATACTGAATAACAGTTGACTTTATTAGATAAATATGTCAAGAATATATATTAAAATTATATTCTAAAAAATATATATATTATAACTTACATATATTATATATTATAAATTCCTGGTAGTATATGGATAAAAGAAGATTATGGGTTGTAGAAAACAGTACTAATAGTGGCAGAGAAGGAAAAAAAAGAAGGGTAAACCCAAAATGCACAATAAAATGGTGGGAAAAGTTAAACAATACCATCACAATAAATGTAAATGGATTATATACACCTACTAAAGTACAAAAAGACTTTTTAATAGGAAAAAACTTATCTAGCTATACCTGCTTTAAAAAAATCACAACACAAATAAAACCACATTGAAATGTTCCTAACAAAAAAATGGCAAAGGATATACTGAACAAAAACTGTTCAGAAGAATGCTATTTGCCAATAAAATAATAGGCAAAATTAAAATTAAGGCAAAACATTAACATAGATTAAAAAGTATATGGCGTAATAATGAAAATAAAATTTATATAGAAGGCATAAAAATTATAAAATTTTACATACATAATTAAGAAATCAATAAAGTGAAAAATTTATCAGACACCGATAAACCAAGCAGTTAAAGAAAGAAATCGTTAAGCTCAACATATTTTTATACAAAACTGACTATAATTTTAAAGAAATGATTATTCACAAAACACATTTTTAACTGTAAGGCAATTAAAATAGAAAGCAACACTTAAAAGATGGATTTAAAAAATAATTTATGCTTCAAAATTTTAAAAGCTTTCAGAAATAACTTAGTTTCTTTGAAACTTCACTTCCTTGAATGCTTTTTATAAATCTACATGTAGTATTTTATATTCCTTTTCTTTTTTCAGTTTCATCTTGTTAAACACTTGGCCCTTTTGTTTCAACCTGACAAAATCATCTTAGATATTAACTCACTCTATAACCAGTGTAAATTTTATTCCTCCATGATTGGTGTCAGTTTCTATATTAATAAAAATCTCTTCCATACACTCCTTTGAATCATTTATAAAAATGATAAATCAAAAATGAAAAATGTTAACAGAAAGGACAGAGACTTAAACTAATGTATCTAATTAGTGATGGAATAATGCATTAACCCTTTCAGATTATAAAGATTTGTATATTAATTATCTCTTTTTTATTCTCTGATACTGCATAAGATAGGAGTAATATAGCTTCCCTTTTAAGATTGTGCCCAATTATGGCCCTAAACTTTTTTCACTTATCCATAACATGACCAAGAAAACATTGATTAAAAAGGAAAAAGATTTTGCTAAAGGCTTAAGGGAGCAAAGAAGAAATAGACAATAATACATGCATCTTCTGACATGCAGATATAACTTGTTTTTTGAGGCATACAGATTTTTCTTTGTTGACTTAGGATATAACAACAACAAAAAAAAGAGAGCGAGAGAAAGAAAACTTTCCAGAGTACTGACTTTCCAGTTCCTTATTTCCTTACTTGTAAGATAAATACTAATCATAAATTTCACCTCTAAGGAGTATCCTCAGACATCTAGATCCATTAGTAAAGGTCAAGAAAGAGAGCAATTTTACAATTTTGTGACTGATTCTCTAACTTTGTATACCTCATCAAGATAGCTATATTTTAAGAGACCAAAATAACAATAATATTCCAAAAGAGTTCCACTCATATGGTCATGGAGGAAATTATTCCAGAAATACAGTGCATTATTTAGGTGTTAAGGAGCTTAGGTACCAATCCTCACTGGAGTCAAGCACTGTAGTGTGAGTCAGAGCAAGAACAAGATTTTCCCCTCTCTGGGCCTAAGTTTTCTCATCTCCAAATCATGGGGTTGGGCTAATTTAGGTATAAGGCTTCTTCTTATTCTAATCTTTTGCTGGGCTATGATCTTCCCCACTGCATCCCATCTGTTCAAAGCTTGGCTCCCCATAAAACTCAGAAAAACATTCTCTCTATATATCTCAGCTATCTAGAAAAATTTCTTCTTCTTCTTCTTCTTTTTCTTCTTCTTTTTGTAAATACCTCTTGGCAGGAATATCTCCATTTTTTCTGATTTAAGCTCATGGTCTTCTTCCTTTAGTGGCTTGGGTCTCCCTTTTCATGGGTGTCCCAATTGTGTATCTGGTTTCTCTGCAGCTATGCTTAGTTGGTTGGCTTTTTTACTTTCTTGATAGAGAATTAATTCCTCTCTGGCCTCTCAGTCTTTGTGAGGCAAATAAAGATTTCCTTTTATTGCTTGAATTGTCATGTAGGATGGTTTCTGCTATTTCCCTAAGCCTCTTGAAGGTAGGTTTTTAGCCAAATGCAATTATTCCCAAGTGCAATCGGCTACATGACCTCAATCTTCTTCAAGCATATCCTTAGCCTACAGTGCTCTGCTGACCCTGCAAAGCTTTTATAATCCCTTCTCTTAAATATGCACTTCCAGAGGTAAATCATTAACTTTCCACTCAAATTGCTGTATCAACAACTTTTGTTCACATACATTAAAGGACATCAACTACCTGACATAAGCGTTCAAGTCCTTGTTGCAGTAAGGTGATATCCTATGACATCTGTGGAATTTTACTGCCTGGTCATCTCCCTCTTCAGTATGCTATGAATTGGTGGGAAACATAACTAAATCTAAGAAAGTCAACTGTAATTTGGAAGATTTGTACAATAGATTCTAAGTTAATATATTAATAAGTAGCAGCTATTTTTTATTTGCTAGTGAAATACATACCTTGTCTTAGAGGGGTAGTGACATTTTAACTTGTCAATTAAGAGTAATTACACAGTAGAGGGAGAAAAGAATGACAGGATATAGTATGAAAGTAAGAATAAATAGGTTGTGCTTAGAACATGTAGAGCAGTATTACATGATGAGGTTAAAATGACAGGCTGGTAAGTATTATCAAAAATATAATCTTAAAGAGTTATAGTGAGGGCTTCCCTGGTGGTGCAGTGGTTGAGAGTCCGCCTGCCGATGCAGGGGACACGGGTTCGTGCCCCGGTCTGGGAATATCCCACATGCCGCGGAGCGGCTGGGCCCGTGAGCCGTGGCCGCTGGGCCTGCGCGTCCAGAGCCTGTGCTCCGTGACGGGAGAGGCCACAGCAGTGAGAGGCCTGTGTACCACAAAAAAAACGACAAAAAACAAGAGTTATAGTGAAAGGCAAACTTTTCCTTTGAGGAGAGTAACATAATCAGGTTTGTGTTCTAGTATGATCATGAAGAGGATAAACTGGAGGGAAAGAGACTAGAGGTGAGATAAAGTTAGGAAATGTGGACTGAGGTAGTAACAGAGGAGAGGAGAAAAAGATGCTTTAGGAGTTGATAATCACCAGATATGGAGATGACAAAGAGATACCTAGAGGAATTGAGAGGGTGAGGCCATGTCTTATTGTTTTTTTTTGATTTGAGGTTTCTCTCTATTTTATTTTTTAATTGGGGTATAGTTGCTTTACAATGTTGGGTTAGTTTCTGCTGTACAGTGAAGTGAATCAGCTATATGTATACATGTATCCCCTCTTTTTTAGACTTCCTTCCCATGTAGGTCACCAGAGAGAACTGAATAGAGTTCCTTGTGCTATACAGCACATTCTCATTAGTTATCTGTTTTATACATAGTAGTGTATATATGTCAATCCCAACCTCCCAATTCATCCCACCACCACCACCCCACCACCTCACTTTCCCCCCTTGGTGTCCATATGTTTGTTCTCTACATCTGTGTCTCTATTTCTGATTTGCAAATATATTCATCTGTACCATTTTTCTAGATTCCACATATATGCATTAACATATTATATTTGTTTTTCTCTTTCTGACTTACTTCACTCTGTATGACAGCCTCTAGGTCCATCCACATCTCTACAAATGACCCAATTTCGTTCTTTTTAATGGCTGAGTAATATTCCATTGCATATATGTACCACAACTTCTTTATCCATTCATCTATCAATGGACATTTAGGTTGGCACATGAAAACATGCTCAATATTAGTAATTATTAGAGAAATACAAATCAAAACTACAATGAGGTATCACCTCACACTGGTCAGAATGGCCATAATAAAAAAATCTACAAACAATAAATGCTGGAGAGGGTGTGGAGAAAAATGAACCCTCTTGCACTGTTGGTGGAAATGTAAATTGATGTAGCCACTGTGGAGGTTCCTTAAAAAACTGAAAATAGAACTACCATATGACCCAGCAATCCCACTCCTGGGTATGTACCCTAAGAAAACCATAATTCAAAAAGACACATGCACCCCAATGTTCATTGCAGCACTATTTACATGTCTTAATGTTTAGTAAACGAGTAGATGGTGAAGTTATTAGCATAATTAGAAAATTGAAAAGAGGTGCAAGCTTATGGGAACCAAGGGAAGACATGATTTCAACTTTAGCAGTGTTGAATTTAAAACTGCAAATAAAAATGTGAGTATTAGGAGAAGGCTGAGATGTAGAGGTATGGAGTTTGAAAGGTGGCTGAAAAACAAAGACACTCCATGTTAATAATTGTGTTTATAAAATGAATGACAGTCTTTATGGATACAGAGTTTAGATGTCACTATTATTAGCAAAGTCACTTACATTTACTTCTTAAAACCAAAGACAACTAAGTCTGTAAATGCTGTAATTGTATGTTCATTTGACTCCAAGAATGTAAACTTTTTCTTTAAGATCCATATTATTAAAGTGTCCTCAGCATGCTACAATAACACATTTGCATGCTTTAAACACATTGCTTAAAATAATAAATATAGTGCGTGAGGGCAAATTACATATTAAAACTATTAGACAACATATAAGACCAAGATACTCTTAATTGCTTATTGTTTTTCAACCAAGAAATTCTGTCTTTAGAAATTTTGATTAAATTTGAAATGTCTTAAGTGAAAAATGTAGTGTTTCTTCCAATATCTGATTTATTTATCTATTTTTAGAGTGGCAAGGAGTTTCTGTTTCTGCAGGGCACCTCTGTGCTTCAAATCCCTACACTCAGTCTTGATGATTTCTTTGAACCTGTGCCTATTCTATTTTTCCACATTTCTTCATTCTATTAGATCTCAATTTTTTGCCTTTTATAAGGAGTAGCAGCATAAGACTTGGTGTAAGGTAACTATCTACTGATATTTTTGATATAACAGAAATAACATTACTAGACATGTAACATATTAATATTACTAATATCATTAATTCACACTCTTAAAAATTCCTTTGCGATTCCTTTCCTCAGAAGATTTACAGCACTCATTCTTTCATATAGAATCCTGGTACCACACACTTTTGGTTCATCTTCTATTATCCCGAGCTTGATAAACCATAACCACTCACCCAAAATCATATTCATCATATGTTTATATCAGCCAGAAAAGTATATATTTTTAGCTATCTTTTTTTGTTTCACCTGAGTCTTTCAGGATATACTCAGAGGGCCTCAAGTTCACACCAAATAAGCCCATTAAAATATGTCCAAAAAAGAGAAATTTCCTTCTTAGGAAAAATTCTGGGAATGACCTCTTAAAAATAACACTTTCTCTCCTAGTTCTAACATTACATATTATTTAACAGTCTCATCGTGTGGCAAATTATAGTGAATAAAAATTTTCTCAATCCTATGAAATTCTATTAGGTGGTTTTTCCCCTTAAATATGCTCCAAAACTAAAAAATAAAACATGGGTCACTTAAATGATTCATTTTGTGGGAATGAGATATATTACAAGAAACATTCTCTAAGCAATTGATAACAAAAACATAAAAGTGGTTATTTCCTTTCAAGAACAAATTCTATGTTCCTTAAAATTGTGATAAAAGATAAAATATTTTGGAGTTGTGACAGAGATGTTTATTTAGGGAATAACACAGAAACAGAAACTGTCTATTAGAAAGTGTAGAGTCCAGGAATAGAGCAGATGTGAGAAATGGTGAAGAAGAATGCACTGAAGAGGGAACAGTCCTGACTAAAATCAGTGGTGCTATTGTACACTGAAAGTATTTTGACTTTGTGCTGTCCCAACCACTTGAAGTATTTTGTGGTAGAAGGAATCAGGATTATACCCTGATGTGAGTACTATTTCCTCTAGGAAAGATGGGGACATCATGGATGAGTTTTCTCAGTATAAGAGGTTTCTGCACCTTGGAGAATCTTGTCAATCTATCGAAGAAAAAATACTAAAGAAGACAAACTTAATGAAGACCAAAACCTCTATGGAGAAATATAATTTCCCAAATCCATAGGAACAATCTAAAAATAAGAGAGAGCCCATGCTCAAAGAAATGATAGCAGCAAGGAATAACCCTGGAGCCTCAAAGATGAAAGCTCAGATAGAAATGGAGTGTCGAAAAACCATTTTCTCACAAGGGGTTATCCATGGTACTGACCACCCCATGGCAAAATCCCTTAGGATTAGAGATCTTAACTTTTCCAGGAAAACTGTCTATTCTAATGCTCATTCTGCTTGGACTTGACTAACTCTAAAACCATCTAGTTTACTTAAAACTTATTTTAATAATATATTCATGTGTTGAGCTCCTATTTTATCTCAGGTATGTATGACTTATTTTTAATTGTCATAATCTTATAAAACTAAGATTATCAATAACAAAATTAAGATTTAGTTTATAAAACTTGCCAAATATTATACAAATACTGACTGTATGCACTGAGATTTGAATCTTGGTCTATCTGAACTTAATCACATCGTCTTTCTTATATGGTACAGCTTGCCTTGCCTTGAGAGAATAGAGAGCTAGGATATAAAAGGAAGGAAAAATGCATTAAGCTAGTCATAAATTTTAAGGTCAATTAAGACTTTCTGTTACGTAATATTTACATTTTCTGCTATATAAGGACTGGAGAATTCCTTCACTCCTAAGAGACTGAGACCATGGATAACTATCACAGTGTGAGATACTCTGGGCAGTGATTTATGCATATGTTTAGAGTCACACTGAGCTCTTGTTTTATCCAGCATTTAAGTCTAGAAGAGACAGTCCACTGAAAAATGGAGAAAGGGAGACACTTTGGGGAGTGAGGGGCAAGCTCAAATGTACATGAGAATGAACCCCTACAGATTCGATGACATCAGCAGTACCAGACACTTTTGAAGGGGAAAAGTAATGGTTTGCTTAGTTGTTTAAGACATGCTTGTTCTCATCTGAGGACATTATTAATAGAACTTCAACTTTTCCCAAAGTTGAAACCTACAGTGGCTAAAGTAATGATTAGTTGTCAAGGTATCTCGAGCATACAAGATTTACCCAGAAATCTTCATATGTAATTCCAATGAGAACTTTTGCATTTTATGATTACAATACTCATCATGATCAAAATCAGTATAACCTGTAACAGTTTATTAAATTAAATATCAAATTATGAAGAGCAAAGCTTGAGTTATATATATTTTATTGCATTAACATTTCTTAAGGTATATGAATGGTAACAACCTATGTGTTACCTTAAATACTATATATAGCAGGATAGAAGAATTTGTAAAATTTTGAAAAATGTGTTTTTAAGGCAGTTGAGAGATAATCAAATCAATAAGTTCGAAGCATGTTTTTACTTTATAGTTTACATGCATATTCAATCACTCCACATCTAAAAAATTCTTTAAAAATTATTTACAAAAAGATATATTTTCTTATCCTCAACCCTATAGATAGGTGGCCTATTCTTCCTAGTTTGGAAAGTGAAATCATTTTAGGCTGTAATGTATATTTGTGAGGTTTGAATACTTGTTGAAAATAATGTATGTCTAAAATTCTTAAGGACATAAAGTTTGGTCTATATTAGAGGTTTTTATAATAATTTGATGCTGTATTTCAACACCTAGTACTGTGCTGATTAGCACTCTTTATAGATATTTAACATAATGGGGTGAAGTTAACTATTTTAGAGTAACAATGATTCTTTTATCTTACTGTTATTCTTTTTTAATTTCAATCTGTGTGCTATGGTAAAGTGGAAAAGATATTTTCACTCCTCTAGAAATAAGTACCACATTCCATGGTACCATGAGGCGAATTAGTTCAAAATATTATTTTTCTCTATAAGCTTTAATGCTAAGCTAATAAGCAACCAAATGTCTCGAGTGAGCCATTAAAGTTATTACCCGTTTTATTCATTCACCATGTATAGGCTAGGCAAAGAAAGAGGTCCAGAAATCTGCATAGGTTTCATTGAATCTTTGCCTGGATACAAGTCTGTACAGTGTTGTAAAACCCAACACTGTTGAGTAAGAATAACTTATGGGGAAAGAATACTTAATAGGATTGCTGTATGGAAAACAATTCCCAGAGCAAACACAGAGCAGGTAATCATTTATGTTCCTTCCAAGCCAGAGTGGAGAAACATCACTGACTTTACAGAACAGAAGGCCACATGAAGAAATGGGGATGAATTAGCCTAAGATGAAGACTAAATTTGATCTCCCCAAAACAAAACATTTCAAAATTTGTGAAACATAGCTAAAGAAGTATTTAGAGGGAAATCTATAGCATTTAAAGCTTAAATTATAAAAGGATCATCTTAAGACGGCTGATTTAAAATTTCACCTCAGGAAACTACTAAATAAGGGTATTTTAACTACAAAGAAATCGAAAACACAATTCAATAGGATAAAAATATCCACGACATCAAAAGTTGATTCCTAGAAAAGATCAATAAAACTGATAAATCTCCAGTCAAACTAATTTGGAGGGATTATTTTTAAATCCACAAATTTTAAAAATTAGAAATGGAAGAAGAGACATAGCTATAGACTCTACAGAAATTTTTTAAAAAGTAACAGAGGGAGGAATTAAGAAGGGGCATAAAGAAACTTTTGGGGCTGATGCATATGTTCTTTTTAAAAAACTTTTATTGGAGTATAGTTGATTTACAATGTTGTCTGTTTCTACTGTACAGCAAAGTGAATCAGCTATAAGTATACATATATCCCCTCTTTTTCAGATTCCCTTCCCATTTAGATCACCACAGAGCATTAAGTAGAGTCCCTTGTGCTATACAGTAGGTTCTCATTAGTTATTTGTTTTATACATAGTATCAATAGTGTATATATGTCAATCCCCATCTCCCAATTCATCCCACCCCTCCCGTTTCCCCTCTTGGTGTCCATATGTTTGTTCTTCTGATAACACAGGTATATATGTGCTACAAAACATCAAATTATAAACATAGATATGAACCACTTATTGTATGTCAATTAATTCTCAATACAGATGTTAATAATTTGTTATTCCTATACATAAAAATATTACTGGACATATGCTGTGGTATGTGTGTACATGCATGCACATGTGTATGTGAGTGTTGTGAATGTCAATAAATATACATTGCAGTTTTACTAAGAATTACTTGTAGCATTTACTTCTGAATGATCTTTCCCTATCATTACCAAGAATACATGCTATCTCCTTAATTATCTTTATCTTATATTACAAGGTAGTGACATAGCTTGGATTTCTAGTTTTCTGACCTGAAAATTATCAACATAATTAATACTGCAGCATATATATGATTAAAACATTAAATTTTTCTTCAGTAAATAGAAATTTCATAACTGCATATGGCTGTTCCAGGGAATAATTTATATTTATTTTGCATTGACACAAACAATGCTAATTTAATCAATGAAACACCCTTTGAGGTAGTTATTTTTATTATCTGATTTTACAATTAAGGATTCTGAGACTTAGAAAAGTGAAGTAATTGTATGAGCAATTACACATAGCTTATAAATGTTAGCAACTAAGTCTGGTTGACTGAGGGTCTGCATCTTTATTTACCTACCAGCCTATACTGCCGTTACTGCCATGGAGGATGCCTGTAGTTGGGTATTTTAGCTCAGGTTGCAACATGTGGAAAGAAATTAAAATCATGGAGTATTAATGGAAATTGATCACATTCAAGAAACATTTACAGAATGCCTGCTATATTCAATATATTGTGCTATACCAGAGAACCTAGAAATACTGTTTCATCTGGTTAGGCACAGAATGAGTGATAAAATGTTCAATACACATATACACAAAATTTTTGTTATTATTTTATTTGTAAACAGAAGTCAATGTCTGGACTCAGCATGAGGAAGTTTGACATAACTTTTCCTGGTTGCTGGATTTTTTGTTGCCCATTTTCACTGCACGTGTTTTATTTAATTAGTTGATATAAATGTACTTGTATTAAAAATTGTTTCATTTCTTTTCTTTATTGTTATTCTCACCTCTTGGTACTTCTAAATTCCATACTAGTTGTGACTGTCATTTATTTATTTATGAATGTAGTTTCTGCAGTGTCCTCTGATTCCTGCTGGTTCTTGTCATTCATACAGACAGCTCATCAAAATCAGAGGTAAAAGCATTCTTGAATATGTGAGTCAAAGAAAGCATATTTCAAAGTCAGTTTCTGAAGCACCTGTATTAAGGTCTCTTAGGGTGAACACTAAAATGCAGATTCCTGGCTAACCTCAAATTGACTGAATCAGAATCTCTGTTTGCTATGGCCAAGGAACCTGGATTTTATCAACCTCCCCAGGTAATACTATAATCAGTGAGGTCCAGGTCAGAGAAGCTGGCCTCAGGAAACAAAACCTACTGACCTCAAAATACAGTTATCAAAAACTCCCTTTTTTCTAAAAGCTACTTCTACGATGCTACCTTTTCAGATCTTGTTTCTAGAGACGTCTTCTCTCTTTCTCTTTTAATATTTATGTCATCTAGATGCAACCCACTCACTCTGCAGAATGCTAACCCAGTCTAATGGCTTTTGTCACTTTTCAGAAATCAAAAGCATTGCCATTAAGTTATAGGTTATTTTTAAAGGCCAGGAGAAAACAAACAGGTTAATTCTCTGAAATCAGGCACTCGAATATCCCTTCATCACTGATCCTCCCCTCTGAAAGGACTTTTCTTCATGAAATTTCACAACCGTGACAGAGAGCCATGAGATCTCAGATTTGCTTTGAACAAGAAACTTTTCCTACAGCTCCTAATTAAAAGGAAGTTTCAAACCTACAAATTAACAGTTTTAATATGCTGTTCCTGGGGATTAACTGCTTCATTTTAACAGGAATTCACTGTTAACACTGCAACTGTTTATTTTAACGGCTTGATTTTTAAATTCCAAGAGGAGTAAAACTAGTTCAAAATGATTCCTGTAATTTTTACCATTGGCCTAACAATCTTTATGTAGAAAATTTTCTTGAATAACATTATTCTCCTTTCAAGAATTTTATCTCCTTTACCTAGAATAGAATAGACTTAGAAGCAATGTCTCTTCTTTTTCCTTTTCTTTTTTTGGACTATACTTTAAAACTACCTTTGCATGTTGCTACACCTCTGACAATTGGGTGAGGAGAAAAGTTTTAATGAAAATCTTCTTTTTAAATAAAACATTTACATATGTATTTTTTTAGACAACATATTGCAGTTTTCAGAAATAAACTTTAAAAATTGAGCCACAATATAACCAATTTCTAACAGTATATATAAAAACATGTTATAAATCTCTCAAAAAATCTAAAATAAATACATAAGACCAGCTTTGTAAAAGCTGACTTCTGACTTACAGAGTTTTGCTTATTCAATTGTATCCCGAGAGGACACAGAGTTCCTAATTATCAAGAATGATATCAAATTCACAGATAATCCAAAAAATTCCTCATAGTCTCTAGTTTTAAAGATTTCCTTAAAGAAACCGTTCTTTAAAGCTGCTAATCAGCAGCCAGAGTGACTGACTTAAAATGCATCTCAGATAATTATACCTTACATACTTATACCAAATGTCATTTTCTACTATCCATTCTTTCCCATTTTAATGTTTCCATCATTTTTAACCTGTTTCCACCCACATCCTACAGGAAACCAATCTCGTTCATTTCTAGTTTATTCCCTCTGTTTGTTTCTGTTTACTCTTTCTGTTCATTTCTTTATATAAAAATAAGCAAATATATATTTACATATTTATACATATATGTATATGTAATATACATGTATGTATGTTTATATAATTATACATATATTATACACATATGTTTTATGTTGTATATATTTTCTAATTTCTTTCTTATAAAAAATGTAATGCCATAGATAGTCTTTTGCTGTTTTCCCCTAAGAATATGTATCTTGAAAACTTCATATTAAATAAACTTATGGTTATGGGGGGTTAAGGGCGGGGAGGGATAAATTGTAAGATTGGGATTGACACATACACACTACCATATATAAAATAGATAACTAATAAGGATCTACTGTATAGCATGGAGAACTCTACTCAATATTCTGTAATGGTCTATATGGGAAAAGAGTCTAAAAAAGAGTGGATATATGTGTATGTATAACAGATTCACTTTGCTGTCCACCTGAAACTAACACAACATTGTAAATCAACTATATCCCAATAAAGGTTTTTAAAAAATAAAATGTATGTTGATATTAAAAAAAAACTCCTTCATTATCAGTTCACAGACCTATACTGTATACTTTTATATAAATAGTTGCATTGTACTTTGTAATGTGTACTATAGTTGATTCAACCACTTTTCTATGTATGGCCATTCACTTCATTTTCAATCTTTTGCAATTACAAACAATGCTGTAATTAATAACCTTGTGCATATATGTTTCCATATTGTTGGCAGTATATCTTCATGGTAAATTAAAAAGGTGGAAATGTAGGGTCAAAAAGGAAATGTATGAGAGAGTCCTTCCTACAACTACTCTAACAAAAATTACTAATTTTTAGTGATTTTATCAGCAATTTACATTTTAATTTTTGCCAATGTGAGGTCTTAGAAATATCTCCTTATAGTTTTTATTTATATATCCAAGTATGACTGAGGTTAAACATCTTTTCATATGTTTATGAGATATATATATATATGTGTGTGTGTGTGTGTATATATATATATATATATATATATATATATATATATATATATATATATATAGTAAATTGTTCATGTCTTTGCCCATTTTTTTTTCTGTTGGGTAGGTCTGTTTTTACCTCACTGTGTAAATGTTCTTCATGTAGTAATGATATTAGCTCTTTATATCTGTTATATTGTGCTAAAAATTTCTCCTAGTCTTTCTACTTCCTTTTGCCTTTCTTGACTGTGTGTTTTTGCTATGGAAAGTTTTTTTTTTTTTTTTTGCGGTACTTGGGCCTCTCACTGTTGTGGCCTCTCCCGCCGCGGAGCACAGGCTCCGGACGCGCAGGCTCAGCGGCCATGGCTCACGGGCCCAGCCGCTCCGCGGCACGTGGGATCCTCCCGGACCGGGGCACGAACCCGCGTCCCCTGCATCGGCAGGCGGACTCCCAATGCTATGGAAAGTTTTTAAAAAAAATATTTTATATAGTCAAATATGTCAATCTGTTCATTCATTGAATCTGGATTTTAAATCATAGTTAGAAAACTATCTTCTACACCTATGTCATCAAACAACTCATCTGCTTTCTTTTAGTACTTGCATAGTTTCCTTATTAATATTATTCTACATTTAGATCCCTGATTTATTTAAAGTTTATTCTTGTTTATTATGTGAGGTATGGATCTAATTTCATCTTTTTTCAATGGCTAATCATTTGCCATGACTCTAGCTGTGTTTTTGTTTGTTTGTTTTTTAAGTCCATCTCTACATCAGTGGCATGAGATGTCAACATCATTATATATTAAATATCTATATGTACTTGAGTTTATTTATGGACTTTTTATTCAGTTCCACTCTTTTCTTTGTCTATTCATGCACAAATAACATACTTTTTGGTTTTATTGCATGTTTTCATGTTTAGGAGGCTAGCATACCATCACAGCTTTTTGTTTCTAGCGTTTACGTGGTTATTCTTGAATGTTAGTTTTTCTATGTCAATTTGAGTATCAAAAACTCTAGTTTGAATCAAACTTGTTAGTATTTTTATTTGGATTGAATTCAACTTATAATTAACATAAGGATGACTTTGCATGTGTTATCTCCATGTCTTTCAATCAAGTTTTTCATAAAATTTTTGTGCTCTTACTGTTAAGTTTATATTGAATTATTTAATGGTTGTGTGCTCTTCTTATAAACTTATGATTTGCCTCTGAAGTGGAGGATGGTTTTGTGGGACTGAGCCCCTAACCTTTGGGGTCTGCACTAATTCCATATAATTATTGTCAGAAATAATTAAATTGCAGGGCACCCAGTTGGTGTCCACAAAGAATGAAGAATTGTTTGGTATGATAGTCTCACATATTTGGTGTCAGAAGTGTTTGTGAGGATAGACAAACATAGATTTTCTTTCACTTATATACATGGAAAGTCTAGAGAGTTTTATAGTGCTTCATTTTTAAGTACGAATACAAAGCACAGAACAAAATTCACCTTTAAAATGCCTCACATAAAAATGACGATAACATAAATAAATGGAGGTAAAACAATGGTAGGGATAGAAGAATATCGCAAATAATTATAATTAATATTCTCATAGAGACAGGAAGATATTGTATCCATGCAATAAGAACAGAAGTTATTGCAAAGGAACAATCAGAGAGTAAAACATAGCCCTGGAAAATTAAAGTATGTAGGCAGAAATATAAAAATTTAATGAACAGTTCAAACTATATGGCTGAGAAATAATCCTAAAATGGAACCAGAAAGGCAAAGGCTGCATAATAGGGCAGAAAAGTGAAAATCAAACAGTCAATGTAGGAAGCACAATATCTGATTAATTGGAGCTAGAAGAAGGAGAAAACAATGCACCTATTAGAAGGTAAATTATCCTTGGAAGTAAATTTCCATACTTAAACACTCTGGGTTTTCAGAATAGAGAACCACTATGATGAATGAAATTTTAGGACACCAGAGATAAAGGTATCTTTAAAAGTTTCAGAGAGAGATTGGATTCATTGCTTTTGGTTGTTTTGTTTTGTTTGAGTAAAGGGAAATGAGAGTATCATGCCACTTTGGTGCTCTGATGACTGCTCTGTCTATATATGTTTCCAATTTTAGGTAGTTCTTACTGTTTGCAGTCCCATGAAGATCTATCCCCCAAATACCTAATATTGCTATGTCCTTTGTCACTTTGGCTCCTAGAATAAGAATTTGAGGCTGTGTGTGTGTCCTGAGTAAAATTACCATGTACATATTATGCTTCCCAAACACAATAGCAAACATATGGGGACATATGGCATTGTGATAGAGTGCAGGCTTAGATTTGAATCTCTGCCCCAATTCTTGCTGAGCCAATTACTTCCATGAATCTCAGAATAATAATACTTTCCATGCCTTAACTCACAAAGCTTTCAAATGAACTGATGACCATAAAAGCATTTTAAAATAATTCTGTATAAATATTCTGTTATTCAAATAATATAGCATATGTTAATTTATCTTAAAAATATTTTCACCTTAAAAGATCAATCCATAATATATAAGATAGGGGACTGCCCTTCCCAAATCCCAAATTAGATGTTTATATTTATACATATGCTGCTTTATCAGCCTGAGTTGTTAGGACATTGTTTTAGTCACCACACTGATTTTTTTTTTCCTCTTTCCATTGCTTTCTGTTCTGTTAACCATTTTTGTAAAATTCGGCTATGCTGGTACTTCCTTATTGATGCTATATATCCTACACTGAGAGGATTTTACCTCATTGTCCCTGACAAGCAGCTAATAGTATGCTTTCTCTTCCTTTTCCCAAATTCTGACCCATTAAAAACAATGAAAAAAGGGCAAAACTATAACATTTTGTTAAGATGAGTCAATTCTAATATTGGAAATGATTTTGTATGAGATAACAGAAAAACTACATATTGGTCTCTGCCTGCTGGCACAAGCTCCTGAAATCCTTATAAATTCCTACGGGATAAGAGCACCAGGAGCATCTTTTGTTCTACTAAGGTGACTCTGGATGGGCTCCTGCATGGGAGCAGCTCACCAGAAAGACCAAGCCATGATTAGAAGCCTGGAATTTTCTGCCCCACTCCCCTATCCTCCAGAGAGGGGAGAGGAGCTGGAAATGGAGTCAATAACTGACCACTCCTAGTTGAGGCAGCCTCCATAAAACCCAAAAAGCATGGGGTTCGGAGAGCTTCCAGGTTGGTGGATGCATTCACCCCAGCAAGATGATGCACCCCAACTCCATGGGGACAGAAGCTCCTGCACTCAGGACTCTCCCAGACCTTGCCTATGCATCTCTTGCTCTAACTGTCCATCTATATCCTTTATCATATCCTTTAATAAACTGGTAAATGTAACTAAGTGTTCCATTGAGTTATGTGAGCCTCTCTAACAAATTAATCGAACCCAAGGATGGGGTTGTTGGAACCTTGTTGGAAGTGCTGAACTATAGCTTCTTGGTCAGAAGTACAGACAATGACCTGGACTTTTGACTGGCATCTGAAGGGGTTGGCTATGGATGAGGGAAGGTTGTGGTGGGGACACACTTGTGGGACAGAGCCCTTAACCTGTGAAATCTAATGCCATCTCCAGGTAGAAAGTGTCATAATTGAGTTAAAGTCTCGAACACCCTACTGGTGTCACAGAGTTGTTTGTTCTGGGGAAAAACCTCCACAAGCTTGGAGACCAGAAGTGTCAGAAATGAAGTGTTTTGCGTGAGTAGTAAAGGAGACACACAGAGAAGAAACACACAGTGGGGAAGAACTAGGTTTTTCCCTACATAGGAAGGAAAAAGACTGGGTTGTTTTTCTATTACATTTTGTTTGTAGTCTATCCAGAAGCCAAACATATCCTGACATTTTTATAAAAGATTCAGTATAATACAGCTTTAATTTCCAGAAGATCTCAACATTGTCACTGGTTTTTACACTGGTTTGTAAAGTAGACTTTGGCAGCTTGGGTGTTTGTTTTCTTTTCCTCCCTATGGAACAGTTTTCTATATATTTCTGGATAGTTTCTATTTTTGATGACATTTACTTGGCCAATAATTATCAGTGTTATTCTTTTTTTTTTTTTTTTTTTTTTTGCGGTACGCGGGTCTCTCACTGTTGTGGCCTCTCCCATTGTGGAGCACAGGCTCTGGACACGCAGGCTCAGCGACCATGGCTCACGGGCCTAGCCGCTCTGTGGCATGTGGGATCTTCCCAGACCGGGGCACGAACCCGTGTCCCCTGCATCGGCAGGCGGACTCTCAACCACTGCGACACCAGGGAAGCCCATCAGTGTTATTCTTGAAAGTGAATGTCTCATATAATGTATTGGCATTGTTTCTACATAGCAATGTTGACATATATCTGATCTAACAAATTAGCATAAGCATATAGCAGGAATATTTGTCAATAAAATGAATTCATATTCTAATGTATGGACTGACATAATTTTTGTAGAAAATATCAGACATTATATTTTTATATTCAAAACATTAAGCCCCAATATCTCCTTTTCTTATTTTCTTATAGCAAAATCTTGATTTATGTTAGAAATTGCCATTCAGTGGGGGAGAAGGAAAGAGTCACAGGAAAATGAAAGGAATGGAACATGAATATCTTTATGATGAGTATGGTAATCTTATATTTTTGACCCAGTTAGGTACAGAAAATTATTACTCAAGTTAAGTTCAAATGATATTTGTTCTCCCTTCTATGAAAACTGAAGTCCATTCTTCCAGAATAAGTTCTCCAAAAACTACTTAAATGATCAAAGCATCAAACATAAAGAAAATCTTTATGTTTAAATCTTTTTTCTATAAATATAAAATCTTTTATGTTTATATATCAGCCCTATAAAAATATAAAAACATAATGAACATTAATATTATTACAGATTTACTATTAGATATAGGACAGTTGGGGCTAGATTAAAGGACATAATTTAAAGTTGACTCAGAACTCTCCTTCCTGAGGAAGTAGGTCAATATTCCTATCAGAAAGTAAGTACTCAAGAGCAGTGATTTTGGTCTATTTGGTCCAGGGCCCAAAACATTACATAAAACATAGCAATCACTCAATTTACAATTATTGATTTACTAAATCATGCAATCAATGAAACATTGGGATGAATAAATAAAATTCATGGATTAGAGGTCAAAACATTAGCAGAACTTACCAATTATCCTGTAATTTGGAGGATCAATACTGGAGTTCTGATTTGAGTTAAGGTGAAGGCCTTTTCATTCGGACCCCATTTTCAGAGGGGGTTAACAACACTTGGTGGGATCTGCACCTGTGGTTGAAAGCCAAGAATAACTCTATTGAGCCTAAAGTCTTTGAGTTGCAGAGTTTCCTTTTACATGAAGTTTTTCCACTCTGAATGGCCACATTTTGATTTTTCCCAATTGAGCATAGTCTTCTCTTCATGGAGCAGGCCTTCTCCAGTTAAAGAGGCAACAGCATGAGGGAGAATGCCAGTTTCAGATATGGAGAGACCCAACATAGATCCCAGGTCACACTGACTCAGCAATTTAGACTATCATACAAATAATATGAATCACAAGTACATTTTAATAGCACCAGATTTTCACTATCAGGGAAATGGATGAGAACATAGACAATAAGACCTGAAAGATTAAATAATGAGCCAGTATACCAACATGAAAAGGGAGCTATTAGATTTACAGACATATATATTTGTATGAATTTTGTATGTATGTATGCAGAGTTCCTAAAATCCCTTTCCTTCTTCCTTATATTTGCAAATATCTGATTAAGTATTTTCCCCCCAAAACCTCAATGGTTTATTGATAAATTTCTGTACTGAAAATTGTTTAAAAACAAAGTTATGGGGCTTCCCTGGTGGCGCAGTGGTTGAGAGTCCGCCTGGCGATGCAGGGGACACGGGTTCGTGCCCCGGTCCGGGAAGATCCTACATGCCGCGGAGCGGCTGGGCTCGTGAGCCATGGCTGCTCAGCCTGCGCGTCCAGAGCCTGTGCTCCACAACGGGAGAGGCCACAACAGTGAGAGGCCCACGTACCACAAAAAAACCCACAAAAAAACAAAGCTATAGCCTGTTCTTGGCATCTGGGAATCTGTGTCTGAGTGAAAGCAATTTAAAATTAAGAGTCTAGCAAATCACTTTTGGGAATTCACTAGAGAACATGACTTCATATGCCTGATAAAATACGATGAAACAAGTAATTCTAAAGCATAAGTATTGCATTGACAAGGTAACATTGAGTCAGGTTCTTAAATCTAACAGTAAATCAGGGATCCATCATTTAAGTATGTGCCCTTCAAATTATGAGCCATTTAATATGTAAGCATATTAGTGCAAATGGGACTAAATAGCAAGGGGCTTTGGAAGTGTAAAATCTGTTGGAAAGAAATTTATTTTATATGATGTAGGTGAACTATTGTTAATGTGACAAATTTGCCTGGCATGGAAATATAGCTTTTTTTCTGTGGACATGAATGTAAAATTGGAGGTGCTGCGAAGTTTACCAATAAGCACCTGTAACTATATTGCTGAAACTTTCCAAATATTTCCCATGTCAATTTTTATATTCTTTCCTTTATTGTCCAAATTCATCACTCTGACAAGAGTCAAATAACTTTCTTTATCACTGTCTTTCCAATCTCAAGCAATATATGCATCTGGAAAAGTCAGTCATTCTCACCGACCTATATTCTCTAAAAAAAATCTTTCGCAATGAGGTTGACATTCCCAATACAGATTTTGTAACTACTGTGTAGTCTCTGTGACTTTTCTCTGTGAATACCAAAAAATGTTCATTTATAAGCAATCTTTAAGATTAACAAACAAGAGTTGGATTAAATAAGTTACATAAATCTTTATGGGAAAGCAGTGGATTCTGAGAGCTTGACCTGAAAGTGAAAGTAATTTAACTATGTGCATGCATTTCCTTCTACATGGCTGTATTTTTATATATGGCTACACACAGACATTCTCTTTTAAATATATTCTCAGAAATGACCAAGGTCTTCTATTTAAACAATTCAGTACATCCATGACCATTCAGGAAATGATAGCCATTTGAGTATTATTTCTTTAAAAAGATTTTTAACTAAATGACCCTTAAGGAGTCTTGATAAACTGCAAAATAAATCAATGAGAAAATACGGGTAAAACTAATTGAAATTGTATAGGCACTAAAATACAAGACAGCTTATTCTATGAAGAAACTATGATTAGATTTTGTTTTGAGTTTTTTTTTTTTTTCCTCTGAGACAACTGTCCAGAACTCTTGTGAAACAATACAAGTACTCCGTATTCAAAGTGAAGAAAAAGGCTCAAGGAAGCTATAACCATGTAGGCCAGGTTCAAGGTAACATCTACAACTAACTTTGAAGCATTGTAAAACTGATTGATAGTAAAAGAAGAGCAAGATAACTGGAGTTGGTATGATTCATTCACTAGCTTAATTCCTTTTGTGAAAATTATTCCTTTCCATTATCACGCTTTATTTTAATTGTAAATAAAAACCATTTAAAATTCAACAAGTATTTATTGTGTTTACCACTTATCAGGCACTATTCTTTGCACTGGTGATACTTTGGTGAAACAAACAGATAAAAGATCTCAGCCCTTGTGAAATTCTGTATTTTCACAAAAAGAGGCAAACAATAAAATACAATGAAGAACCTAGGGGTAGGACAGGAATAAAGACTCAGACGTAGAGACTGGACTTGAGGACATGGGGAGGGGGAAAGGTAAGCTGGGATGAAGTGAAAGAGTGGCATGGACTTATATATACTACCAAATGTAAAATAGATAGCTAGTGGGAAGCAGCTGCATACCACAGGGAGATCAACTCAGTGCTTTGTGTCCACCTAGAGGGGTGGGATAGGGAGTGTGGGAGGGAGATGCAAGAGGGAGGAGATATGGGGATATATGTAAATGTATAGCTGATTCACTATGTTATAAAGCAGAAACGAACACACCATTGTAAAGCAATTATACTCCAATAAAGATGTTAAAAAAAATACAATGAGTATGGTAAGTGAGATTAGAGTGCCAATGGCTTGGTCATGCACTGAATCCATTTTTAAACAGAAAGGTACAGGTAGGCTGCTACTGCATTGCTAAATTCACTTATGAGTTCTAGTAGAAAATTTTTTTTGGATTTGTTAGGATTTTCTACATAAACAATGCTGTTATATGTGAATGAAGACAATTTTACTTCTTCCTCCTTAATATTCATAACTATTTCATTTTCATGCTTATTGTACTGGCTAGAGCCTCCATTATGATGCTGATTAGACATGATGACAGTGGATATCCTTGTTTTGTTCCTGTAAGGGATAAAGATTCAATATTTCACCATTAAGTTGTTGACTCTATGTTTTCTGAAGAAGTTACCTTCTATATTTGGAAAACAATCTTGTTATGCATCTATAATGTTAAATTTTAATGTTAAACTAACCTTGCATTCCTAGGTTAAATCTACTTGGTCATTATGTTTTATATTTTTATGTGTTTCTGGGTTCCATTTGCTAATTCACTGTTTAACATTTTTATATCCATGTACAAGAGGGATGCTGGTCTCTGATTTTCTTATCTTGTAATATTTTTGCCATATTTTAGTGTCATGTTTGTGTTGGATTCATAAAAACAGGTTGAAAAATACTTCCTTATTTTGTATTTTTGTAAGAGATTTTGTGAGATTGGCACTATTTCTTAGATGTTTGATAGAATTCACCAATGAAATCATATGGCTTTGTAATATTTTTTATCGAGAGTTTTTATAACGAGTTCAATTTTTAAAAGATACAGGAACATATATATTTTTACTGCTTTTTATTTCTCTTCCCCTCTAGGGTTTAGCCTTTAGCTAAATTTCCAACGTCCTCAGTTGCACTGTCTGAGAGAAAAGAGAACGGAAAAGAAAGAAGAGAGAAATAGAAATCATTTTTTTGGTTAGGAGCACAATCTGTGGTAACCTTGACCTTGAATCTCTACTGCCCACCAGCAACTGGAAATAATTTCTTGGAGAACTAGTTCTAAAATCCAAGGACATGTGTTTAATCAGTCTAGCATGGCTCTACAAGTGGCATTCTAGACTTTCTTTATTCAAGACATAAAGAAGATTAGCTAATATGTTTGCCCTCTGTATAGAAGCGGCACAAGGGAGCTACCAGAGATAAGACAGACTCTCACAGATATTTTAATGTTTGTGTAGGACTTGTCTTTAAAAGAACTCAGCATATTTAAAATAATGAACCAAAGAAAACAAGCAACCTAAACGGAGATTTAGGTCACAATAGCTGAGGAACTTCATTGAAAATAATCAAACAAGGCTGATCCACATCATGTGCTTTGTGCCTGACTCTTGGGTCTTACTCAAAGCTGGCAGTGCAATTTTTCTCTTCCAAGCTTGACCCACTTGTGCATGGTGCTGATAATTATTTCAGTCTAAATTCCGTATTTTAGAAAGCCTCCCAAATTTTGCATAGTGCTGCATAAGACAATCATTAAAAGAGATACAAGTTTAAGCAATCATTAAAAGAGATACAAGTTTAAGTGTAAACTTTTTATGGGAAATCAAATAACTCATATGATAAAATATCTGTGTTTGAAGTTTGTACTTAAGATGGTCTGGGGCATCCATCAGTTGAAGTGTATGGTCCTTTATTTTCTCAGATTAGCTACTAAGCCAGGGAAAAGTTATGTACCATGTTGATTTTTCCTGTAAAACTAGCAAAAATTATTTCTTATAGAGGGTCATTTATTTTTAAATGGGGCATAACAGTTGTTGCAAAAGGCAAAAGTTGACTTTGAAAAACTAAGTGAAAGGAAAAGAAAACTTCCAAAAGCACAGAACTTAAACTACAATTGGGAAACTAAGTTTTCCCAGTTAGTAATTAAAAAGTTATCTACACAGCCCTATATAGTATTTTAAAATCAATATGCCCCCTAATTCAACAGATTAATAAGAATATTGAAAAAGTCTTATTTTAAGTTATTCAAAATTATTTTGTCTGTAACTCAGTAATTATAAACATTACACAAGAATATAGAGCTGTAGCAATAAAATCCAGTGAGAAAAGACATGATATCCATTAGTGAGGTAGCAACATAGTGAGTCATGTAATGTATATTAAAACTGATCATTGGTTATTGGCCAAAAGTTCAACAGTTTCATTCATTTTAATCCTTTGCTATTAAGAAAAACTGTGCTAAATATTCTAAAATATTCCAAATTACCAAAGGGTCATTAAGTCAAAAGTTATCCATATGATGATTACTAAGAAAAAACTTACTTAATGAATACAGAGACATTTTAATTAAATCCTTTGAAAAGTAGAAATGAGGGATATAAATAATTTAATAGTAGGTAGATGAACTAAGGTAAAGTCAGTGAAAGAGAAAAATGAAATTGGTTATTAAGAGTTGTGTCCTCAACTGACAGGAAGAGTCAGCAATAAAAGCTGATTAGTGTTCTTAAGATTAATAAAATATATTCCCTAGCAAAACTAAAAGGGAAATATGAATGCATGCTATATTGTTCATCATTCCATAAAGTTAATATTTTGGGAAAAAGTAACAATTATGTATAAGTGTTTTATATATATATGAACATATATAGATACAGGATACATAAAATAAAAAATTGATTCTAATTTGAAAAAGTTAAGATATACACCAAGCAAAAATAAAAATCTCTACTAGCATACAAAAGTTCTTTGAAATATTTTATAGGATAATAATAACTAATAAATTATTATTTAAGTAATAGTTATAAAGTTTAATAATTTTAGAAGTGAAAGCCCTAAGACTTTCATGAAACCCATAATTCCTCTGACATACGTATTATTCCAGACAATAATAGATGAACATTTTCCTCAAATTAGTAAAATTATGAAATTAAATATAGGTAAAATTGTACAAATTTGCAAATAAAGAATTACCATTCTCATGGTTTTCATTTTATAAACATATCTTAATGTAAGAATAAGCTAAATAAAATCAGCAATAAATTAAATTTATAGTGAACCATGATCAAAGAAGTTTATTAAACTTTTGAAAAATAATTTTTATTAAGAAAGACAATGTAAGTAATGTAATTTATATATCTACACTTCATGAGAGAAATAATGATCTTTATAGAGCCTGAACAAACTTCCTGATTAAAAAACAAAACAAAAACAAATTAAATAAATTGTATTGAACCAGGGATGGAAAGATCTTAAACAAAATGAAGAATATCCTCAAAAGACCCAACTTTGTATTTAATAATGAATGAAAAGATATCTTCCCACTGAAACCAGTATCTAGAAAACATTAAAACCCGTATCATGATGACTATGGAGGAAATAATAAAAAGAGAGATTTTGTATACGATAGGGAAAAAATACAGTATTATCAATTCACAGATAATTGTTTACTTAGAAAACTCAAGAGGATCAACTGAAAACAAGCTTGAGATATGACAAAATTAAGTAAGATACATAATACAAAGAGGTGAAAGTAGCAAAAAGTAAAATGCTGAGAAAGAATATTTTATGTATGGATATTCATTATTTTATATAGCCATAATAATTTAAGGAACAGATCATCAGTGTAAGGATAGAACTATAGATAATTGCAATAAAAAAGAATATCCTCCCCAAATGCCTAATATATTAAAAGGTAGTAAATATTAAAGATATTACTTCAAATAAGTGAATAAGACTAGACTATATTTTCAATCAATGGTTGAGAAAATGAATTAATTATTAGGTAAAATAAAGTGATATCTTATTCACACCATACAATGCATTTTCTGGGTTTACTAATTATTTTTTTAATGTAGACATATAAAAAATTAATCCACAAAATATGCAGAAGAAACATAGTTTTTACTCATTTACTATCAAAGTAGTTACAGACTTTCTGACATAAAAGGAAAGAAACTATAAATAAAATATTTTATAGATTTGAAGACACACAATTTAAAATATTGTGTCCAAAATACCAAAATCAATCAGATGGTAGTGAAAAGTGGGTATTTTTTTCACATGCTAATGGATAATGGCCTTAGAAAATAATGCTAAGGATATGTTTGCCAGTTTGCAAAATAAATTTAAAAAGAGCCAATTATTTGCTAAAAAAAGAAACATTAAAATATGTTGGCATTGTTCACCTATTAACTTGCAAAGGTAAAAAGCAATAAAAGCCAAAGTTTTCAAGGTATGTGAAACCAGTACTCTCATATTCCTTTTTATCAAAGACTATGATGGTCAAATTATACATTTATCTTATATAATCATCTCATAAAGCCTACCTCTAAAATAGTAATATCTTCATTTTAGGTGAAGGGAAGCAGTGTGGTAGAGTTTAAATGATCTACTCATGGTCACGCAGCCAGATGCAGAACAACATTAGGACCCATGCCTAACTCCAAAGTCCTTACTTTTCTATATGCTTTCCTCCGACCCACATATTTGTTCTCTTAATTAAAGCACAGGGAGGCAACAATAAAGTGGTAGGGGTTTCTGATTTGAACTGCTAACTGTAAACCCTTCTACTTCTTCTTTATTCTAAAATATTCTTTAGAACAATCAAAATAACAAATAAAATAAGGGAGCAAATTCATAACGTGTAAAAACCATGAAGAATGCTATAGCTGGTTAGAACCATGAGGAATTCTTGGAACCTATGACAGTTAATTAGATTTATTCAGAAGCCTATGGAACTGAGGAGGCTCCAATACGATAGAAATAAAATGGGAATTAAAATAAATACAATAAAGTAAAATAATGAGTACTCTCAGAAGAAAAACAGGATATCTTCAAGATTAAAGGTAGCAGGGCATGGTAGAGGAAACAGAGTCATCAGTTAAAGAATTAAAGGGCTATGCATATAAAACAGATTTCTCCTATGTGCATCTAGATGTTAAAACATCAAGCACAGCCAGCTTTTCAAATGAAAGAGGAAATCCTGACCCTGATTACTTTCTGAGGATCTGCTGAGTAGAGAAATGTTAGGTCCAGAGTTAAATAGCAGCCAATACAAAAGACTGAGAGTTTCTTCACTCCCCACACCAGCTAATCTGACACCCTCAAGACTTTTCCTTTGGCCACATATTAGGCACTTGCCCCCCAGCTTTGCAACCACTAGAATGGGGACCAGGATATCTATCACAGATGTAGCCCTCACTAAGACTGAACCAGGGAATTTCATGTGAGCTTGGGGAAATATCCTCAAACTACCAATATTGATCAATACAGACCTTTACTTTTAAACATGGCACTACAACAAAGAATCACCAAGTTTTTGAGGAAATCAGCATCATGAAAAGGAGAGATAACCAATCACAGAAAAGAGAAAAATTAATATGTGGAATGAGTGTATATTAAGGAAATAAAAGATATATGTATGCAATTCAAATCCATTGAGATTATTGAAAGGTTGTCATACGGACAAAAGTAAAAGTTACTATTATACAAAAAATAATTAGAACATTGAAAATTAAAAACATAATAGGTGAGATTTTAAAAGTAAATAGACAAAAAGCAAAAAATTTGAACAACATAACTGTAGAAAAAGTGAATAAAGGAAATGGAGAAGAGGGAATAAAAAATAAATTTTCCTGAGCTGAAAAAACCCTCAAGCATGGATGTTAGTGGTGGTGCTGAAGGAGATCTACAGACCTAGTGCAGACATTTAAGAATTCCAAAGTTAAAATGCTTCATAGTAGCTTCCTATGAAGAAAGCAGGCAAACAAAAGGTGACTGTTGTCAAAGGGATTAGAATTAGACTAGCATCAGATTTTTGTTTTGTAACTCAGGATGTTTGAAAAAAAATGGAGAAATATTTTAAAATTCCAAAAGAAAATTGTAAATGTAAAACTTTATAGACTGCAAAAATATTATTCACTTTTGGGAGGAAAAAAATAATGTATTCCAACTTGGAGGTTTTAATTGAGGTCAAGAACTACTGAACTCATAAAACACAAAAACGCAGTGTTGAGCAAAGAAGCCAGAAAAAATTAGAGTTGAAAATACATAATGGCTGAGATTGTGAGTGTAAACCTTACGACAATCAATAAAATTTACATCTATAAAAGTAGAAGCATATTGAAAATATAATAAAGACCAGAAATTAAAACTCCAGAAGAATTCAACAAAATATGGGATATTGGAAGGAAACGGAGAAAGTGACAGCTTGCAAAAAGTATTTTTATTTGGAAGGAAATGTTATAGTTGCTGATTAGTTCACCATGTTGATAGAGAAATATGTTTAAATATTAAACAAATGTTTAATATAAATGTTACATAAATAATGGTGGAGTCACCATATTAGCACTCGATTACCAACCTCAAGATTTTTTTAATATGAGAAAAAATAAGCTGTCTTTTAAAATTACTTATTCTTATATGCAGTGGAACCTCATTCTGACCAACATATTTTCTATCTGGGTGAAAAAAATAAGCTCATCATGGTTTTTTTTTTTTTTAACATTTCAGATTTTAGCTTCAAATTTCTATTTATTTTTTATGATTACCTTAAGATGTAATAGGAAAACCATAATTCAAAAAGAGCCATGTAGCAAAATGTTCATTGCAGCTCTATTTACAATAGCCCGGAGATGGAAACAACCTAAGTGTCCATCAACGGATGAATGGATAAAGAAGATGTGGCACATATATACAATGGAATATTACTCAGCCATAAAAAGAAACAAAATTGAGCTATTTGTAATGAGGTGGATAGACCTAGAGTCTGTCATACAGAGTGAAGTAAGTCAGAAAGAGAAAGACAAATACCGTATGCTAACACATATATACGGAATTTAAGAAAAAAATGTCATGAAGAAGCTAGGGGTAAGACAGGAATAGAGACACAGACCTACTAGAGAATGGACTTGAGGATATGGGGAGGGGGAAGGGTAAGCTGTGAGAAAGCAAGAGAGCGGCATGGACATATATACACTACCAAATGTAAGGTAGATAGCTAGTGGGAAGCCGCCACATAGCACAGGGAGATCAGCTCAGTGCTTTGTGACCGCCTGGAGGGGTGGGATAGGGAGGGTGGGAGAGAGGGAGACGCAAGAGGGAAGAGATATGGGAACATATGTATATGTATAACTGATTCACTTTGTTATAAAGCAGAAACTAACACACCATTGTAAAGCAATAAAAAAAAGAATCATAAAAAAAAAGATGTAATAGGAGGTCATTTTCCCCCTCTCATTGTTTATTGTATTCCATTTTCCACTAGATACATATTTCTTGCTAAAATGCATCCTTTAGTAATATTTAAATATCCATTTTCTTTGTATTTCAAAAAAGACCTGTATTTTCTCCCTCACTATTAATGATAGTTTAGTTACCATTATTTCTATAAATGTATAAAATTTTAAGTTAAATTTTTTTATGACAGTAATTTGAAGACAATGTCTTCTTAAATTCAATGTAACAAATAGGAAAGTTAAGGTCAATATGATTTCTGTTATTTAAATAGTCTGTTACTTCTCATTAGGAAGCTTTCATAATTTTTCTCTTTTACTACAGGGTTCTAAAATTTTGCTATGATATGTATAAGAGTGGTTTTTGTTTATCTGGCTTGGGACTGGTTGTGCCCTTTCCAATTGAGGATTATGCCTTTTAAACAACACATTCTTTTTTTTTTAATATATTTTTTATTTTTGGTAAGGACAATTTAAGTTCTACTCTCTTAACAAATTTCAATTTTATAATACAGTGTTATCAATTATAACTGATAACTGTAAACAATATATTTTTATAAGATTCATGTTGGAAGAGGGATAACCAATAGGCTTAATTCTTCTTGAACTGGAAGTGCATCACCTATACTTTCAATAAGTGGATATGTGTGCTCAAACTTCCAACTGAAAAATGCTATGGTTTGACTTTGTCCCCAGGTAACCTGAGCTGATGTGGCAAGTAGCCCAACTGTACAAACATAGAAATTCTGAATAATACAACAATTTTCAAAATAAATAACTTCCTTAAAATAAATTGAAATTCCAAGTGCTGGAAACAAAGAGCAAAATCAAAACCAGTTCAGGAAGTGAGCAGGTAATGCCAATGGCCCTCAGGTGTTTTGGACTTAGCTATAGACCCTAGATCCCTAGAAAGCAAAACACCGGAAAGGAATCCCTAAGATAAAACTTGCAGCTCCAAAGAGCTGGAGCACCTGTGAATAGGGACTGGAAATATTATTCCCTTTCTTGGGAATCAACACAAATTCTTATATCTTTGAGTCACAAAAATCATCTCTGAGGAATCAAGTAGAACCTATTAATATGTAGAAGGAATTGTAAGGTTAAAAAGTAAAATGTAAGTGAAGTCGGGGTCACTGACTCCTTCAGAGTCAAGGCAAACAAAGGAAGTGCACTTTTTATTTCTGGGCAACATACACTTGTATTAAAAGAAAAATAAATATGACCTCACAATAACAATATTAAAGTTTAAACAGGAAAAGCAATCAACAGCTGAAAGTTTCAGTAAATACAACAAACAAAAAATTAGTATCCCAGGAATGGAATATCAGAATGTTCTGAAAAAAAATATCTAAAAATTCAAAGTGATCTTGATGGCTAATGATCCAAAGCATCAGTTTTTTATACTGTTTAGTGTTCAATAATTATAGATTTTCTCCTGTGACAAAATTAAATTTTGTTTTGATCTATAAAAATAAAATTTTCACAATTATTATTTCTTAGAATAGTAAAAAATAATATTAAAATAGTGTTAAAATGGCCATACTACCCAAAGAAATCTACAGATTTAATGCAATTCCGATCATATCACTGACATTTTTCACAGAACTAGAACAAATAATCCTGAAATTTATATAGAACCACAGAAGACAAAGAATTTTCAAAGCAATTCTGAGGAAAAAGAAAAAAGCTGGAAGCATAATGCTCCCAGACTGCAGACCATACCACAAAGCTACAGCAATAAAAACAGCATGGTATTGGCACAAAAACAGACACATAGGTCAATGGAACAGAATAGAGAGCCCAGAAATAAACCCATGCATCTATGATCAATTAATCTTCAACAAAGGAGGCAAGAATATACAATGGGGAAAAGAGAGGATCTTCAGCAAGTGGTATGGGCAAAGCTGGAGAGCCTCATGTAAATCAATGAAATTAGAACACTCCCTCATACCGTATACAAAAATAAACTGAAAATGGTTTAAAGACCTAAATATAAACCATGACACGGTAAAACTCCTAAAAGAGAACATAGGCAGAGCACTCTTTAACATAAATTGTAGCAATATTTTCTTGGATCAGTCTCCTAAGTCAAAAGAAATAAAAGCAAAAATAAACAAATGGGACATAACTAAACTTAAAAGCTTTTGCACAGCAAAGGAAACCATAAACAAAACAAAAAGACAACCTACAGAATGAGAAAAAATATGTGCGAATGATGTGACCAACTGGGGCTTAATTTCCAAAATATATTGTACACCTAATACAACTCAATATTGAAAAAGCAAACAATCCAATCAAAAACTGTGCAGAAGACCTAAATAGGTATTTCTCCAAAGAAGACATACAGATGGCCAATAGGCACACAAAAAGATGCTTAACATCGCTAATTATTAAAGAAATGCAGAACTGCAATGAGGTATCACTTCATACTGGTAAGAACGGCCATCATCAAAGAGTCTAAAGATAATAAATGCTGGAGACGGTGTGGAGAAAAGGGAACCCTCCTAAACTCTTGGTAGGAATGTAAATTGGCACAGCCACTATGCAGAACAGTAAGGAGGTTCCTTAAAAAAATAAAATTGTGTTACCATATGATGCAGCAACCCCACTCCTGGGCATATATCTGGGAAAGACAAAAACACTAATTCAAAAAGATACATGCACCCCAATGTTCATAGCAGCACTATTTACAATGGCCAAGACATGGAAGCAACCTAAGTATCCATCAACAGATGAATGAGTAAAGAAGATGTGGTGTACACACACACACACACACACACACACACACACACGCAATGGATTATTACTCAGTCATATACAAGAATGAAATATTGCCATTTGTAGCAACATGGATGGACCTAGAGAATATTATACTAAGTGAAGTAAGTCGGACAGAGAAAGACAAATACATATCACTCATATGTGGAATCTAGAAAATAATACAAATGAATTTATTTACAAAACAGACCCATAGGCACAGAAAACAAACTTATGGTTACCAAATGGGAAGGGGGGCAGGAGGGATAAATTAGGAGTGTGGGATTAACAGATACATACTACTATATATAAAATAGATAAGCAACAAGGATTTATAATAACCTATAATAGAAAATAATCTGAAAAATTATATATATATATATACACCTGGAACTAATTCAACATTGTAAATCAACTATGCTTCAATAAAAAATTAAAATTAAAAATATATTTAAAAATCAATGTGGTTGAAGGTGTGGTTCAATCATTTGTAACAAATATTCTTAGGCTAAGTAAAATAGAAAATTACAAAAGATTATCTTCATGCTTTTTGTTCCAAGGAAGTGAAAACAATTTTTTTCCTGAAAAGCTTAACATAGTATTCCCACCATCCCCTTTACTAATATATACAAGTAGCTAGATTAAATTATCTGACCATGAATAGTAAATAAAAAATTGCTCTTGAGTCTGAGAACTGGTCACATTTTATGAAACTCCATCAGGATCTTTACAAAGCAAGGATTTTTCTCAAAGATTTAATCACTTTCTGTTTTTCTATTTGGTATGTCATATTTTTGTATATATATGTATAAGTATAAAATACTTAATGATAAAGCAAATTGACATATGAGCAGAGTGGCTTGTATAACATTAGAAGGTATTTAATAAGTGGGAAGTCAATCAGGTAATATATTCAAATCAAATTTTATTTTCTGCCAACAAATTAAAATATAGATTTCTAAACAAGGTATTTCTATATTTTTCATAAAATAAATAAGGCAAGGATGAATTTGGTTGATTGAAACAGCTAGAATATTCAAATCAGAATTGGTCATATTTGGAGGGTAGCGGGTTGAGCACCTCCTTTTTCCTAAAATCAAGATATACAGAGAGGCTTACGGGAAGATGGTGGAAGACTAAGACGCGGAGATCACCTTCCTCCCCACAGATACACCAGAAATACATCTATACATGGAACAACTCCTACAGAACACATACTGAACGCTGGCAGAAGACCTCAGACCTCCCAAAAGGCGAGAAACCCCCCACGTACCTGCGTAGGGCAGAAGGAAAAAGAAAAAACAGAGACAAAAGAATAGGGACGGGACCCGCTGGGAGGGGGCTGTGAAGGAGGAAAGGATTCCACACACTAGGAAGCCCCTTCGCGGGCAGAGACTGCGGGCAGTGGAGGGGGAAGCTTCGGAGCCGCAGAGAAGAGTCCAGCAACAGGGGTGTGGAGGGCAAAGTGGAGAGATTCCCGCACAGAGGATCGGTGCCGACCAGCACTCACCAGTCTGAGAGGCTTGCCTGCTCACCCGCCGGGGCGGGCGGAGCCTAGAGCTGAGGCTCAGGCTTCGGTCGGAGCGCTGGGAAAGGACTGGGGTTGGCGGCATGAACACAGCCTGCAGGGGGTTAGTGCGCCACGGCTAGCTGGGAGGGAGTCCAGGGAAAAGTCTGGACCTGCTGAAGAGGCAAGAGACGTTTTCTTCCCTCTTTGTTTCCTGGTGCGCGAGGAGAAGGGATTAAGAGCGCTGCTTAAAGGAGCTCCAGAGACAGGCACGAGCCTCGGCTAAAAGCGCGGACACAAGAGACGGGCATGAGACGCTAAGGCTGCTGCTGCCGCCACCAAGAAGCCTGTGTGCAAGCACAGGTCACTATCCATACCCCCCTTCCGAGGAGCCTGTGCAGCCCGCCACTGCCAGAGTCCCGGGATCCAGCGACAACTCCCCCGGGAGAACGCACGGCACGCCTCACGGTGGTGCAACGTCATGCTGGCCTCTGCCGCCGCAGGCCCGCCCCCAGCCTGAGTGAGCCAGAGCCCCCGAATCAGCGGCTCCTTTAACCCTGTCCTGTCTGAGCGAAGAACAGACGCCCTCCGGCGACGTACACGCAGAGGCGGGGCCAAATCCAAAGCTGAGACCCTGGTAGCTGTGAGGACAAAGAAGACAAAGGGAAATCTCTCCCAGCAGCCTCAGAAGCAGCGGGTTAAACTCCACAATCAACTTGATGTACCCTGCATCTGTGGAATACATGAATAGACAACGAATCATCCCAAATTAAGGAAGTGGACTTTGAGAGCAAGATTTATGATTTTTTCCCCTTTTCCTCTTTTTGTGAGTGGGTATGTGTATGCTTCTGTGAGAGATTTTGTCCGTATAGCTTTGCTTCCACCATTTGTCCTAGGGTTCTGTCCGTCCGTTTTGTTTTGTTTTCTTTTTTAAATTTTTTTCTTAATAATTATTTTTTATTTTAATAAGTTTATTTTATTTTATCTTCTTTCTTTTTTTCCTTCCTTCCCTCCTTCCTTCCTTCCTCCCTCCCGCCCTCGCTCCCTTTCTTTCTTTCTCTTTCTTTCTTTCTTTCTTTTTTCTTTCTTTCTACTTCTACTAATACTTTATTTCAAATTTTTCTCCCTTTTATTCTGAGCCATGTGGATGAAAGGCTCGTGGCGCTGCAGCCAGGAGTCAGTGCTATGCCTCTGAGGTGGGAGAGCCAACTTTAGGACACTGGTCCACAAGAGACCTCCCAGCCCCATATAATATCAAACAGCGAAAATCTCGCAGAGATCTCCATCTCAACACCAGCACCCAGCTTCACTCAACGACCAGCAAGCTACAGTGCTGGACATCCTATGCCAAACAACTAGCAAGACAGGAATACAACCCCACCCATTAGCAGAGAGGCTGCCTAAAATCATAACAAGTCCACAGACACCCCAAAACACACCACCAGACATGGACCTGCCCACCAGAAAGAAAAGATCCAGCCTCATCCACCAGAACACAGGCACTAGTCCCCTCCACCAGGAAGCCAACACAACCCACTGAAGCAACTTTAGCCACTGGGGACAGACACCAAAAACAATGGGAACTACGAACCTGCAGCCTGCAAAAAGGAGACCCCAAACACAGTAAGATAAGCAAAATGAGAAGACAGAAAAACACACAGCAGATGAAGGAGCAAGATAAAAACCCACCAGACATAACAAATAAAGAGGAAATAGGCAGTCTACCTGAAAAAGAATTCAGAATAATGATAGTAAAGATGATCCAAAATCTTGGAAATAGAATAGAGAAAATGCAAGAAACATTTAACAAGGAACTAGAAGAACTAAAGATGAAACAAACAACGATGAACAACACAATAAATGAAATTAAAAATACTCTAGATGGGATCAATAGCAGAATAACTGAGGCAGAAGAACGGATAAGTGACCTGGAAGATAAAAAGTGGAAATAAGTACTGCAGCGCAGAATAAAGAAAAAAGAATGAAAAGAACTGAGGACAGTCTCAGAGACCTCTGGGACAACATTAAATAAATCAACATTCGAATTATAGGGGTTCCAGAAGAAGAAGAGAAAAAGAAAGGGACTGAGAAAATATTTGAAGAGATTATAGTTGAAAACTTCCCTAATACGGGGAAGGAAATTCTTAATCAAGTCCAGGAAGCACAGAGTCCCATACAGGATAAATCCAAGGAGAACGACGCAAAGACACATATTAATCAAACTGTCAAAAATTAAATACAAAGAAAACATATTAAAAGCAGCAAGGGAAAAACAACAAATAACACACAAGGGAATCCCCATAAGGTTAACAGCTGATCTTTCACCAGAAACTCTGCAAGCCAGAAGGGACTGGCAGGACACATTTAAAGTGATGAAGGAGAAAAACCTGCAACCAAGATTACTCTACCCAGCAAGGATCTCCTTCAGATTTGATGGAGAAATTTAAACCTTTACAGACAAACAAAAGCTGAGAGGGTTCAGCACCACCAAACCAGCTTTACAACAACTGCTAAAGGAACTTCTCTAGGCAAGAAACACAAGAGAAGGAAAAGACCTACAATAATGAACCCAAAACAATTAAGAAAATGGGAATAGGAACATACATATCGATAATTGCCTTAAATGTAAATGGACTAAAAGCTCCCACCAAAAGACACAGACTGGCTGAATGGATACAAAAACAAGACCAATATATTTGCTGTCTACAAGAGACGAACTTCAGACCTAGAGACACATACAGACTGAAAATAAGGGGATGGAAAAAGACATTTCATGCAAAGAGAAACCAAAAGAAAGTTGGAGTAGCAATTCTCATATCAGAAAAAATAGATTTAAAATAAAGACTATTAGAAGAGACAAAGAAGGACACTACATAATGATCAAGGGATCAATCCAAGAAGAAGATATAACAATTGTAAATATTTATACAACCAACATAGGAGCACCTCAATACATAAGGCAAATACTAACAGCCATAAAAGGGGAAATTGACAGTAACACAATCATAGTAGGGGACTTTAAAACCCCAATTTCACCAATGGACAGATCATCCAAAATGAAAATAAATAAGAAAACACAAGCTTTAAATGATACTTTAAACTAGATGGACTTAATTGATATTTATAGGACATTCCATCCAAAAACAACAGAATACATATTTTTCTCAAGTGCTCATGGAACATTCTCCAGGATAGATCATATCTTGGGTCACAAATCAAGCCTTGGTAAATTTAACAAAATTGAAATTGTATCAAGTATCTTTTCCTACCACAACGCTATGAGACCAGATATCAATTACAGGAAAAGATCTGTACAAAAAAAAACACATGGAGGCTAAACAATACACTACTTAATAACGAAGTGATCACTGAAGAAATCAAAGAGGAAATCAGAAAAACCTAGAAAAAAATGACAATGGAGACAGGACAAACCAAAATCTATGGGATTCAGCAAAAGCAGTTCTAAGAGGGAAGTTTATAGCAATACAATCCTACCTTAGGAAACAGGAAACATCTCGAATGTACAACCTAACCTTGCACCTAAAGCAATTAGAGAAAGAAGAACAAAAATCCCCAAAGTTAGCAGAAGGAAAGAAATCAAAAAATCAGATCAGAAATAAATGAAAAAGAAATGAAGGAAACGATAGCAAATATCAATAAAACTAAAAGCTGGTTCTTTGAGAAGATAAAAAAATTGATAAACCATTAGTCAGACTCATCAAGAAAAAAGGAAGAAGACTCAAATCAATAGAATTAGAAATGAAAAAGGAGAAGTAACAACTGACACTGCAGAAATACAAAAGATCATGAGAGATTACTACAAGCAACTCTATGCCAATAAAATGGTCAACCTGGAAGAAATGGACAAATTCTTAGAAATGCACAACCTGCCAAGACTGAATCAGGAAGAAATAGAAAATATGAACAGACCAATCACAAGCACTGCAATTGAAACTGGATTAAAAATCTTCCAACAAACAAAAGCCCAGGACCAGATGGGTTCACAGGCGAATTCTATCAAACATTTAGAGAAGAGCTAACACCTATCCTTCTCAAACTCTTCCAAAATATAGCAGAGGGAGGAACACTCCCAAACTCATTCTACGAGGCCACCATCACCCTGATACCAAAACCAGACACGACGTCACAAAGAAAGAAAACTACAGGCCAATATCACTGACGAACATAGATGCAAAAATCCTCAAGAAAATACTAGCAAACAGAATCGAACAGCACATTAAACAGATCATACACCATGATCAAGTGGGGTGTATTCCAGGAATGCAAGGATTCTTCAATATACTCACGTCAATCAATGTGATACATCATATTAACAAATTGAAGGAGAAAAACCATATGATCATGTCAATAGATGCAGAGAAAGCTTTTGACAAAATTCAACACCCATTTATGATAAAAACCCTGCAGAACGTAGGCATAGAGGGAAATTTCCTCAACATAATAAAGGCCATATATGACAAACCCACAGCGAACATCGTCCTCAATGGTGAAAAACTGAAAGCACTTTCACTAAGATCAGGAACAAGACAAGGTTGCCCACTCTCGCCACTCTTATTCAACATAGTTTTGGAAGTTTTAGCCACAGCAATCAGAGAAGAAAAGGAAATAAAAGGAATCCAAATCGGAAAAGAAGAAGTAAAGCTGTCACTGTTTGCAGATGACATGATACTATACATAGAGAATCCTAAAGATGCTACCAGAAAACTGCTAGAGCTAATCAATGAATTTGGTAAAGTAGCAGGATACAAAATTAATGCACAGAAATTTCTGGCATTGCTATACACTAATGATGAAAAATCTGAAAGTGAAATCAAGAAAACACTCCCATTTACCATTGCAACAAAAAGAATAAAATATCTAAGAATAAACCTACCTAAGGAGATAAAAGACCTGTATGCAGAAAATTATAAGACACTGATGAAAGAAATTAAAGATGATACAAATAGATGGAGAGATATACCATGTTCTTGGATTGGAAGAATCAACATTGTGAAAATGACTCTACTACCCAAAGCAATCTACAGATTCAATGCAATCCCTACCAAACTACCACTGGCATTTTTCACAGAACTAGAACAAAAAAATTCACAATTTGTATGGAAACACAAAAGACCCTGAATAGCCAAAGCAATCTTGAGAATGCAAAACAGAGCTGGAGGAATCAGGCTCCCTGACTTCAGACTATACTACAAAGCTACAGAGAGTATGGTACTGGCACAAAAACAGAAAGATAGATCAATGGGACAGGATCGAAAGCCCAGAGATAAACCCATGCACATATGGTCACCTTATCTTTGATAAAGGAGGCAGGAATGTATAGTGGAGAAAGGACAGCCTCTTCAATAAGTGGTGCTGGGAAAACTGAACAGGTACATGTAGAAGTATGAGATTAGATCACTCCCTAACACCATACACAAAAATAAGCTCAAAATGGACTAAAGACCTAAATGTAAGGCCAGAAACTATCAAACTCTTAGATGAAAACATAGGCAGAACACTCTATGACGTAAATCACAGCAAGATCCTTTTTGACCCACCTCCTAGAGAAATGGAAATAAAAATAAACAAATGGGACCTAATGAAACTTCAAGGCTTTTGCACAGCAACGGAAACCATAAACAAGACCAAAAGACAACCCTCAGAATGGGAGAGAACATTTGCAAATGAAGCAACTGACAAAGGATTAATCTCCAAAATTTATAAGCAGTTCATGCAGCTCAATAACAAAAAAGCAAACAACCGAATCCAAAAATGGGCAGAAGACCTAAATAGACATTTCTCCAAAGAAGATATACAGATTGCCAACAAACACACGGAAGAATGCTCAACATCACTAATCATTAGAGAAATGCAAAGCAAAACTACAATGAGATATCATCTCACAACAGTCAGAATGGCCATCATCTAAAAAAATCTAGAAACAATAAATGCTGGAGAGGGGTGGAGAAAAGGGAACCCTCTTGTACTGTTTGTGGGAATGTAAATTGATACAGCCATTGTGGAGAAGAGTATGGAGGTTCCTTAAAAAACTACAAACAGAACTACCATATGACCCAGCAATCCCACTACTGGGCGTATACCCTGAGAAAACCATAATTCAAAAAGAGTCATGTACCAAAATGTTCATTGCAGCTCTATTTACAATAGCCCGGAGATGGAAACAACCTAAGTGTCCATCATTGGATGAATGGATAAAGAAGGTGTGTCACATATATACAGTGGAATATTACTCAGCCATAAAAAGAAACGAATTGAGCTATTTGTAATGAGGTGGATGGACCTAGAGTCTGTCATACAGAGTGAAGTAAGTGAGAAAGAGAAAGACAAATACCATATGCTAAAACATATATATGGAATTTAAGAAAAAAAAATGTCATGAAGAACCTAGGGGTAAGACATGAATAAAGACACAGACCTACTAGAGAATGGACTTGAGGATATGGGGTGGAGGAAGGGTAAGCTGTGAGAAAGCGAGAGAGAGGCATGGACATGTATACACTACCAAACGTAAGGTAGATAGCTAGTGGGAATCAGCCACATAGCACAAGGAGATTAGCTCGGTGCTTTGTGACCGCCTGGAGGGGTGGGATAGGGAGGGTGGGAGGAAGGGAGACGCAAGAGGGAAGAGATATGGGAACATATGTATATGTATATGTATAACTGATGCACTTTGTTATAAAGCAGAAACTAACACACCATTGTGAAGCAATTATACTCCAATAAAGATGTAAAAAAAAAAAAAAAAGAAATGCTCAGCAGGATCTAAAAATATTTGTAAAAAAAAATATATACAATAAAAGCATGTTTAATTGTGATCCAGAACACACACCAACAAACGCACGTACATGAACTGGAAACTGTCATAACACTTTACTTATCCTTATATATATGATACCCTAAAAAATCTTTCTTCTATTCGATTTCATTTTATTATAAATTCTTACATGCTGATTTTAACCACCTGATTGATTTTATGATCTACTAATAGGCCTTAAGAATCTGTTTTAAAAACCACTAATCTGAAGTAAGCTATTCATTTTACAGATAGAAGAGTAAAATCTTTGACAAATAAACTCACTGCTTTGAGAACTCATGCCAGAATTCAGTAAAATCCACTTTTTATTGTTATTTCCTTTATCTTTATCATAATGTATTATTCTGCTCTGTTTGAAAGCATAACCGTAATATATGTAAGTTAATTTGATCATTATGTGGAAAAATTTCATAATACATTTCTGAAATATAAGGGGCTGACCTCTTGCAGATTAATAGTGTAAAACTGCATTTTGTGGAAAAGTTAAGTCTTTTGCATTTTGAACTATAGCCAGTCATTTCAGAACAGAGTTGAAGTCACTGAAGGTTACATTCCAGGAAGTCTACAACATCAGAGGTCAAACCATTTGCTCTTTGCAGTTTAAGATCGTATGTCTTAAAGGATTAATCTCCAAAATATACAGGCAACTCATGCAGCTCAATATCAAAAAAACAACCCAGTCCAAAAAATGGGCAGAAGACCTAAATAGATATTTCTCCAAAGAAGATATACACATTGCCAAGAAACACATGAAAGGATGCTCAACATCACTAATCATTAGAGAAATGCAAATCAAAACTACAGTGAGGTATCACCTCACACCAGTCAGAACGGCCATCATCAAAAAATCTACAAACAATAAATGCTGGAGAGGGTGCGAAGAAAGGGGAATCCTCTTGCACTGTTGGTGGTAATGTAAATTGATACATCCACTAAGGAGAACAGTATGGAGGTTCCTCAGAAAACTAAAAATAGAACTACCATATGACCCAGAAATCCCACTACTGGGCATATACCCTGAGAAAACCATAATTCAAAGAGTCATGTACAGTCATTGCAGCTCTATTTGCAATACCCAGAACATGGAAGTAACCTAAGTGTCCATTGACAGATGAATGGATAAAGAAGATGTGGCACATATATACAATGGAATATTACTCAGCCATAAAAAGAAACTAAATTGAGTTATTTGTAGCGAGGTGGATGGACCTAGAGAAGGTCATGCAGAGTGAAGTAAGTCAGAAAGAAAATGCATCCAATATGCCTCAGGGCATGGACAGTCCCCATTACTACTCCTGTTTCATAATGGTTTTTATACTTGATAATAACAAAGAACGATGACAAAAGAATTTATAAGAAATAGATAAAATTAGCAATGGGGATATTACTGAAGATAAAATATTGAGCCTGTCAAATAATGAGTATAATAAAATGACAAAATAAAACTTCAGTACACGTAAGAATATCACGTTACAGATACAGTAGGAAATCTAAATTGAGAAAGAAAATAAAATAATAAAAAAATGACAGAAATTAACCTATAAATAGGTTGATATCACCTAAGACAAAGAACAATATAAAAAGAAATGAACAAAAAGAAAAAATGGAATGGGAAAAATTGTTAAAAAGTTATATAACCAAACCTGCCAGGTGAGCAAATTAAAAGAAAATGAAGGACAGGAGGACAATACAGAAGCATAGGAAGACCCTAGGTGTTTACAAAGTTAAGGACCAATAGCAGTTATGTAATTGCCTTCCAAACCTGATGACTCATGACAAGTTTTCTCTAAGGAGAATCTAACAAAGGAAATTCAACTCATTTAATTCATTTAACTTTTGCCTTTCCTTTTTTAAGAATAAACTATTTCAAAGAGAAATAAAAGTTTGTTTTCTTCATAAATGTAATGCATTCCAAATGTAAAAATGTTAAACAACAGTAAGCAAATTTTTTTCTACTGATATACCAAAAATTACTATCATCCATATTTGATTCAGATTAGTATTTTAAAATGATATAAAACATTAGAGCTAAGGCTAGAGGTCTGCCTAAAAGATCTCATTTGCCTGGCTCAAACTCTAGAAATAACCAATATTTTACAGTGGTCATATTTCATTACAACATTTGCTTTCAATTTTACTATAGTGACAAAGACATTAATAACATGTAATATTGGAATTTGTTGTGATAGCTTTTTGAAAACGTATATAAATGTTAACTATATGCTATTCATTATTTTGTAACATGAACATTGTTTTAAAATGTATCCATTGTTTACTTATTTATCTAGGACATTCACTTTAACTAGAATCTTCTATCTTGATATCTGAACATGTTATTTTATTTACCAATTTCCCTAATTAAATCATTTACATTATGTATATAAGATACATACATATATACATATATATTCGTACATATATAAATATACCAAAAAATGCAATTAATCTTTCCTTTTTTGCATTTTCTCTTTCTCATTAACAAGAAATTCTTTTGATGAACAAATACATATGGAATTGCAGGTTCATAAAGAACTTGCCTCTTCCTTTTACTAGATATCACCAAATATTTATATAAAATTCTCACCAATTTACACACTCCTACTAAAAGTTCCCAGAAATGAATGCTCCCAGTGCCTCACATCTTCATTGATATTTAATATTACCTGTGTTTTATATTTATGCCAATCTGCTAGATCTGACAATGTAAATTATTTTCTTAACTTGAAATTTGCTAATTATTAGCAAGGTTGAGCGTCTTTTCATGTTTATGATCATTTAGAGTTCCTTCTCTGTGAATTCAGTGTTCAAACGTTTTACCCATTTTAAAAATTGGGTTGCTTGCTTCTTCTTACTGATTTGAACACATTTCTTATATAGTCTAAATAATACTCTGTTGTTAATGAAAGGCATTATACTTATATATCTTCTGCTAGTATGTGGCCAGTCTTTTACATTTTTGTAAATATATATACATTTTGATATACATGATCTTATAATTAAATATTTATAGTATATTTAAAATGTTATTGTTATAAAATAATTCTATCATATTTTTATAATAGTTTTAAAGTTTCAGTTTTAATATTTATATCTTATTACATATGGGATTGATTTTTATGTAGATGCAGACAAGAAATGTAATTTTACTGTGCTATTTTAATTTTTCTTGTGTCTTTAGGTTTGTTCATTTTTCTTTTCTTCCTAACTTATTGATTTGAATATTTAGATCACTTTCCCCAGTATTTATTATTTTCTGATAAATGATAAGAAGAAAAAGAATTATTTCTGTCTTACTTCAGCTACTGTATTTTGGAGTTTCTTTTTACAGCAGTATATTATGAATGCTAGATAACAGCATTACTATTATTGGTAAACTTCCTTGTGTGTTCTAGCCTGATCACTTCCAATGTTTCTCAGTTGAGAGATGAACGCTCAAGATAGCATATCTTGACATTTTTCTTTATTATTTCCACGCTTTTAAACTGTAAACTATACTTTTGTGTGTGTGTGAGCAACTGACAAATCTATGAAATCAAGTGAAAGATGTTAAATTCTTTATCATTTTATTATATTTATAAGGGAAACTTCATTATCCCTTTGGTACTTTGAAAGGACAGAGTGTGTTGTCTATTTGACCCATGACTGTCTCTCATTAGTCTGTGCCTGTGATTTCAGCCAGCCTATAATTACTGATGGAAATGACTGAACTATCATCATCTGAAGTCTAGGAGAAAAGTCAATTCTAATTGTAATTTGGTCATAAGTAAGGACTGTATTTATGTCACCATTATTAAATATATGTACTTTTATTATGACAGTGAAATTCACTTTTCCCTCACTTAGTTGTGGAGCAGCCCAAAATGCTAGGTACCTTGAATTTCCTAACTGACAATCTCTGATGTCAATTCAGTTAGACTGCCATTCTAGGTATTAAGCTGTTGCAATCGTAAGGCTTACTTTGCTTCTTTCTCTTTCCTTAAGGATCACAATGCTGCATTGTTTAATTGCCAAATCCTGGAAATAATTTTTTTTGGATATTTTAGTTGTTTCATATGTTTTAGTTGTTTAGTTGCTTCATGTGTTCTGTTTAAGATGTGTCCTGTTTAAGAATCTTTTATTAAACAATAGTCATGAAGATCATCTCTTATGTTTTCTTTCAGGTGCTTCATTGTTTCATACTTTTCATTTGTATCTACAATTCACTGTGAATAAATTTTTGTGTATTGTGTGAGGTAATTTTTTTCCAAATAAATATCCAACTAATCTAACATCATTTATTGAAAAGATCATGTTTATCCACTGAATTGCATTAACACCTTTGCCATAACCAGATGACTGAATATATGATCCTAGGAGCATTGGTCCATTTGTCTATCCTTGCACCAGAGACTATTTTAAATATGTTAAGTATTTAATCTGATAATGTGAGTCCTCAAACTTTATTCTTCTTTCAAAAATTGTATTATCTATCCAAGATTTCTTAATTTACAAATTCATGTTAGAATCAGCTTGTCAATTTATGCACACATACCTGCAATGAATCTATAGGTAAATTTGCAGAGATTGACATTTTTACAATATTGATTCTATCAATACATAAACCTGGTCTACTTGTCTATTTATTTATTTATTCTAATTTAGCTTACAGTATGTTTTTTAATTACTTGCTCCATCCCTTGCATTTTTACAAACTGGTAGCTTTATCTAAAAGCTTGATTATCTTCAATTTAAATTTCACTACCTTAATTTTAAGAACTTTTTATATTTCTTCTAAAAAATTGCGGAAGTAACATACATTTGCTCTGATCTATTGAGTATGAGGAAAATAAAAGGTTTTGCAGGAAACTCAGTCTTGTTGCAGAAAAACAACATTTATCCATTTATCATAATGTACAAATCTTTGGTGTCCTTTCATACAAATTTAGACTACTATATAGTCAATCTCTGTTGTGCTTTTTTATATGAATAGCATCATGTTAATCACATTACTATTGAATTTGCTTTTGTTGCTGAAAAATAAAACATGAGCATTTCTGCAGTCAAAAGATTAGAGCTATGGCATTTTTTCTTGTATATGTGCAAAATTCTAATTCATAAGAAAGTTGTACAATCACTTCTCAGCATTTTGGCTAAGATCAACTGAAACATTTTCCTGCTTATGAACGTTATGCTTGTTTACAATTCAAACATAATGTGCATATCAGGATGATTCTTTCTACGTCACTATTTTGTGGTTGCTGTGACATCAGAGGCCTACAATTCCATACTGTTTTCAGAGTTGATTTTCATAGTTTCTGTCTATATATAGCTACATATTTCTTTGATTTCAGTAAATGGAATCCTGAAACACCACTAAAGTTCAACTATTTTATTTCACTGCTTGGTTGCATTTTGTATTTCTTTGTTTCTCTGAAGACATTTTAATATATTTCCATTTGGCTCTGAGACAGCTTAATGCCTCCATCCAGACTCTTACAGCATTATTTTCTCTAATTTGAATAAACAAGAGTCTTTGCTCCACTGCACATGTCACTAAGGTTGTAGCTAAGTTTTTCATCAATCTCTTTATAATCTGATTGAATTCTGTATTTTCTCCATGTTCTTCCTTCTTGTAAAATATGTATATATTCCAGCTGAATATGTTTTGTGAATTTAAGGTCACAAAAATAGTTTTACTTGGAGCCTACTCAAATGAAACATTTGCTACTTCACTCCTTGCAATGAGGAAGAAGTCTAGCCTCAATGGTTTGTCTTAATTACTCTGAAATCAACAAATCTAGAAAACATTTATTGTTCTCAAGATTTAAAATTCTTACTCATGAACAATTTAAAAAATAACAGAAATAAAAAAAATTTTAATATTTGTGAACTAGAATATTTAGCTTTTGAATGAGAAAAGGCATTTGCAAAGATGTAATGAAGTGTTTATTTAATAAAACATATTGATATAACTCATCTAATTTTGTAATAAAATAAAAATTCATGCTATAAGTTTGGCTTTATACAATAGTAAACTTTAGATTTTTCTTTTTGCTACATAAGTAGGCATGATCATTATAATAACTATTGTTTTCATACCTCCAAATAGTTTATTATATCTATTTATACTAGGCATACAATGGGTATTGAGCTATGTAAATCTGTTTATAATGCAGATGAATCAAACAGAAAGTTCATGAAAATAATGAACTATAATATTCTCTTTAACTACATTTTAAAAAAGCTTTTGGATTTCAAGTCATGTTATATGTGTCTCACTTAGATTCCATTCTTTCAGTGGTATATGGAAGATAAAAATTTAGGGTATGGGAACATAAAGCTCTCTTAAAGTAAAAACTAGGGAATTAAACCTTGTATTCATAATTCTTAGCTGAAAAACAGTATGCACCACCTCTTTGACTTCTATAATGATGGTAGATCTAAAATTGAGAATTTCTCAAGATTCTCCGGAAAGTGATGGTGTCACAGAGACAGCTTTCCAAAAAACTTTGGATCAGTCGGCAACTACTAGATATGTACCAAAATGACAGTGACATTCTTCCTTGTCTCTTTCTCTTCCTTTTTGTGATTATATTTTTCTCACTCTGTTGGTTTAAGGTTTGTATTGAAAACTCCTTTTGGGGAGCAGGAATCAGGGGCAATTGATATAGATCTTTTTGGTACCTGTCATTTAATAAACTGGGATCATGTAAAGATGCAGATTCTGATTCAGTATATCTGGGGTCATACCTGAGATTCTGTGTTTTAACAAGTTCTAGGGTGTACAGATACTACTGGTCCATGATTACTTTGCAGAGCAAGAATCTAGAAAGAGCATTGCATTTGGTATTGTAAGTGTTAGTAGCAAAAACAGTGAAAGTTAGAGTTAGTACAGCTTGAAGTTCCTATATTAAATTTTACTCTCCTATGCTAATACTATTCAGGCAAAATATAGCAAATATAAAAAGGAAACTAAAAAGCTAGACATGAAAGTATTCCTTTAACTAACTAGAATTATATCATGATTCCACATAACAAGAGTTACTCTTATACCAGAGAATCTTGCCCTTGACATGTTCTTCCTAATTATTGTATTAATCAAGAGTGACTAACTTCTTGCCAGAAAATATTGCTTCTTTATGAAGCCCTCTTAAGGTAATTATCTTGCAATGCAGTAAACTCTGTCTTTCAATAGGTGATAGAATATTAATAATCAAAAAGGAAATAGCTCCAAAATTTAATTACATTTCAGAATTCTCTGACTGCTGATTCTGTTTAGGTTTGCAAAACAGATGCAAAATATCATTAAACAAATTGTACAAGAACCAAAAAAAAAAAAAAAAATCAGAGAATGAATTCAATACAAAGTCATGAAGTTAATTATAGTATTATGTGGCTAAGCATTACATCTTATGGAGCTATAGATATCTCTGATCTGTTTGGTGATGTCCTAGAAAGTTAGCCATTCAACATATGCCATAATTGAGTCCACAAGAACAGCTAAAGAATGAAATAAGGAAAATAGTAGGCCAATTCATAAATTTTCTATTTATATTTCCAACCACAGACACATTCTTTATTTAACTAACAGATTGTGTATGTATAGGCCATTAGTGATCATTAATCTATGAAACAGTTCTTGAATTTCACAAGTAGGTTTGAATTTCACGAGTTGCATTTCACATCAGGGAGTCAAGATTATTCACCACTTTTATATGCTAACACCTGTGATCAAGGCATGAAGGCTGATAAACTAGCATTTAGCTCTTTGTATAACCACTTAAGCAGAAGGATAAGTCACGAATTTGCCAATTGCTCTCCCCTACTGAGAATATTAGCTGATATTCATAACATATGCACATGAAAGCTTGAAAATTTTTGTATACTCCCTCATCCCAAAACTTAGAGTATTAAAATGCTGGTGCCCATAATCAAATCCAAAAGAAGAAACTGGACTCAGTATTTAGGATAGCATCATTTCTTCACGGCTCTTTATTATGTATGGTAGAGTAGAGGCTCTGAGGAAACCAGGCATTGAAGTTTGGCAAGTTAACTGTATACTTTTCTGAATTAAAGGAGACAACACTCATTTGTTTTTTTCTAAAATTTTAAAATAGGTGAAATATGCATAAACATTGCAGGTATGGTGTCTGTTCCTTCATTTCATGGAAAATGTGGATTTGTTTGTTTTTACCAAAATTGGTATCCTTATATCTCCATTGCTTGTTTCATGTTTTATATAAGACTCTAAGTAGAACAACATCACTGCTTTTATTAAGACAAGATGGTGGAGTAGGAGGACCTTGGGCTCACCTCCTCTCACGGGCACACCAAAATCACAACTAACTCTGAGCAACCATTGATAAAAAAGACTGGAATCTACCAAAAAAAAATATTCTACATCCAAACACATAAAGAAGAAACCAGGAGATGGTAGGAGGAGCACACTCCTGATATCATTAAATCCCATAACACCAGGGTGGGTGACCCACAAACTGGAGAATAATTATGTTGCAGAAGTTCTCCCACAGGAGTGAGAGCTCTAAGCCCCATGCCAGGCCTCCCAGCCTAGGGGTCCAGCATGAGGAAGAGGAGCCCCTAGAGCATTAGGTTTTCAAGGCCACTAGGGCTTAACTACAGGAGTTCCACAGGACTGGAGGAAACAGAGGCTCCAATCTTGGAGGGTGCACACAAGGTCCTGTGCACACCAGGTCCCAGGACAAAAGCAGTGACTCCTTTGGGGCCTGGGCCAGACCTACCTGCTTGTTTTGGTGGGTCCTCTGGGGAGGCAGTGGGCATCTGTGGCTCTCTGGGGTCATAAAATATGGTGGTGGACATTGCAGGGACCTACATGAACTCTGGCTGGGGGCAGACATTTTAGGTCCTTGGCACTGAGACCTGGTTCCACCCAACAGCTTGTAAGCTCCAGTGCTGGGATGCCTCAGACCAAACAACTGACAGGGTGGGAACACAGGTGCACCCATCAGCATGCAGGCTACTTAAAGACATCTTGAGCCCAAAGTCACCTCTAGACACACCCCTTGACACAGCCCTGCCCACCAGAGGGTCAAGGCCCAGCCCCACCCACCAGTGGGCAGGCACCAGCCCCTCCCTCCAGGAAGCCTGCACAAACCTCTAGACCAGCTTCACCAGTCAGGGGGCAGACACCAGAAGCAAGGAGACTAAGATCCTGCAGCCTGCAGAACTGAGTCCAAAAACACAGGTCAGACCCTACCCTGGGAGCAGGTGATCCCTGGTCTTGGGGTTATGAGAGGGGAGTGTACTGCTGGGGCACATAGGATATCCCACACAGAGGGTCACTTCTCCAAGGTTGAGAAACATAACTAATCTACTACATGCATAAAAATACAAATAGCAACCTAGACAAAATGAGACAGCAAAGGAATGTGTTCCAGACTAAGGAATAAGATAAAACCCTGAAAGAACAATTAAGTGAAGTGGAGATAAAGAACAACCAAACAAAGTTGAAGAATACAATAACTGAAATTAAAAATACACTAGAAGGAGTCAATAGCAGAACAAATGAGGCAGAAGAACGAATCAGTGAGCTGGAAGACAGAGTGGTGTAAATCACTGCTGCAGAAAAAAAAAACAATGAAAAGAAATGAGGACAGTTTAAGATACCTCTGGGACAATGTCAAATGCATCAACATTCACATTATGGGGGCCCCAGAAGGAGAAAGGAGAGAGAAAGTGCCTAAGAAAATATTTAAGACATAATAGCTGAAAAATTCTCTAACATGGGAAAGCACAGAGAGTCCCATATAAGATAAACCCCAGGAGGAACATGCCGAGACACACAGTAATCAAACTGACAAAAATTAAAGACAAAGAGAAAATATTAAAAGGAATGATGGAAAAGCAACAAATAATGAACAAGGGAATCCCCACAGACTAGCAGCTGATTTCTCAGCAGAAATTCTAAAGGCCAGAAGGGAGTGGCATGATATGATATATTTAAAGTGATGAAAGGGAAAAACCTACCAAGAACACTCTACCCAGCAAGGCTCTCATTCAAATCTGATGGAGAAATCAAAAGTTTTACAGACAAGCAAAAGCTAAAAAAAAATCACACCACCAAAGCAGCTTTACAACAAATGCTAAAGGAACTTTCTAAGAGGAAAAGGAAAGTCCACAACTAGAAATAAGAAAATTATGAAATAGGAAAGCTCACTGGTACAGGCAAATATATAGTGAAGGTAGGAAATCATCCACATAAAATTATGGTATCAAAACCAGTAATTGTAAGAGGAGAGAACAAGTGCAGTATATTTGAAATGCATTTGATATTAAGAGATCAGTAACTTTAAACAATCATGTATTTATATAGACTGCTATATCAAAAACTCACCGTAACCACAAATGAAAAATCTATAATAGACATATGCACAAAAATGAAAACAGAATCCAAACATGACACTAAAGACAGTCATCAAATCACAAGAGAACAAAAGAGGAAAGGAAGAAAAAAGACCTACAAAAACAAATCCAAAACAACTAACAAAATGGCAATAATAACATGCATATTGATAGTTATGTTAAATGTAAATGGATTGAGTGCTCCAACCAAAAGACATAGACTGGCTAAATGGATATAAAAACAAGACTCATATATATATTGTCTACAAGAGACCCACTTTAGATCTAGAGACAGATATAAACTGAAAGTGAGGGGATGGAAAAGCTATTCCATGAAAATGGAAATCAAAAGAAATCCAAGTAGCAATACTCATATCAAACAAAATAGACTTTAAAATAAAGACTGTTACAAGAGACAAAGAAGGACACTACATAATGATCAAAGGATTAATCCATAAAGAAGATGTAACAATTGTAAATATATATGTCCCAAAACAGCAGCACCTCAATATATAAGGCAAATGTTAACAGACATAAAAGGAGAAATTGACAGTAACACAATAATAGTGGGGAAATTTTACACCCCACTTACATCAGTGGACAGATCATCCAGATAGAAAATCAATAAAAAAACACAGGCCTTATATGACACATTATGGACTTAATTGATATTTATAGAACATTCCATCCCAAAGCAGCAGTATACACTTTTTTTCCAAGTGCATACAGGACATTCTCAGGATAGATCACATGCTGGGCCACAATGCAAGTCTCAGAAAACTGAAATTATATCACATATCTTTTCACTATGAGATTAGAAATCAACTAAAAGAAAAAAACTGGAAAAAACACAAACACATGGAGGCTAAACAATATACTACTAAACAACCAATGGATCACTGAAGAAATCAAAGAAGAAATAAAAAAAATATCTAGAGGCAAATAAAAATGAAAACACAATGATCCAAAACATATGGGACGCAGCAAAAGCATTTCTAAGAGGGAAGACTATAGCCATACAAGCTTACCTTAGGAAACAAGAAAAATCTCAAACAAACAACCTAAGCTTACTCAACTAGAGAAAGAAGAACAAACAAAACCCAAAATTGGGAGAAGGAAATAAATCATAAAGATCAGAGCAGAAATAAATGAAATAGACACTAATAAAACAAAGAAAAGCTCAATGAAACTAAAAGTTGGTTCTTTGCAAAGTTAAACAAAATTGATAAACATTTAGCCAGACTCATAAAGAAAAAAGGGAGAGGGCCAAAATCAATACATTTAGAAAGGAAAAAGGAGAAGTCACAACCAACATCACAGAAATACAAAGCACCATAAGAAACTAATAGAAGCAACTATATATATGCCAATAAAATGGATGACCTAGAAGAAATGGACACATTCTTAAAATGTTACAATCTCCCATAACTGAACCAGGAAGAAAGAGAGAATAAGAACAGATCAGTTACAAGTACTGAAATTGAATCTGTGATTAAAAAACTTCCAACAAACAAAAGTCCATGACCAGATGGCTTCACAGGCGAATTCTACCAAACATCTAGAGAAGAGTTAACACCTATACTTCTGAAACTATTCCATAAAATTGTAGAGGAAGAAACACTTCGTAACTCATTCTATGGGCCCATCACCACCCTGATACCAAAACCAGACAAAGATACCACAAAAAAGAAAATTACAGGCCAATATGACTGATGAACCTAGACGCAAAAATCGTCAACAAGGGCTTCCCTGGTGGCGCAGTGGTTGAGAGTCCGCCTGCTGATGCTGGCGACACGGGTTTGTGCCCCAGTCCGGGAAGATCCCACATGCCACGGAGCAGCTGGGCCCGTGAGCCATGGCCGCTGAGCCTGCGCATCCGGAGCCTGTGCTCCTCAAGGGGAGAGGCCACAACAGTGAGAGGCCCGCGTACAGCAAAAAAAAAAAAAAAAAAAAAAAATTGTCAACAAAACACTAGCAAACTGAATTCAACAATACATTAAAAGGATCATAAACCACAATCAAGTGGGATTTATCCCAAGGATGCAAGGATTCTTCAATATCTGCAAATAGTGTGATATACCACATTAACAAATTGAATAATAAAAACCATATGATCATCTCAATAGATGCAGAAAAAGTTTTTGATAAAATTTAATATCCATTTCTGATCAAAAGTCTCCAGAAACTGGGCATAGAGGGAACATACCTCAACATAATAAAGGCCATATATGACAAACCCACAGCTAACATCATACAAGACATCATACAAGACAATGATGCCTACTCTCACCACTTTTATTCAACCTAGTTTTGGAAGCCCTAGCCACAGCAATCAGAGAAGAAAAAGAAATAAAAGGAATCCAAATTGAAAAAAGGAAGTAAAAGTGTCACTGTTTGCAGATGACAGGACAGTATACACAGAAAATCTTAAAGACACTACCAGAAAACTACTAGAGCTCATCAATGATTTCAGTAAAGTTTCAGGATACAAAGTTAATATACAGAAACCTGTTGCATTTCTATACACTAATGAAGATCAGAAAGAGAAATTAAGGAAACAATTCTATTTTACCATCACATCAAAAAGAATAAAATACCTAGGGACAAATCTACCTAAGGAGGCAAAAACCTGTACTCTGAAAACTGTAAGATGGTGATGAAAAAAATCAAAGATGACACAAAAAGATATACTGTGTTCTTAGAATGGACAAATCAATATTGTCAAAATGACTAACTACCCAAGGCAATCTACAGATTCAATGAGATCCCTATAAAATTACTAACGGCATTTTTCACCGAAATAGAAAAAAAAATTTTAAATTTGTATGGAAATACAAAAGACCCTAAATAGCAATCCTGAGCAATCTTGAGAAAGAAAAGTGAAGCTGAAGGAATCAGGCTCCCTGACTTTAGACCATACTAGAAAGCTACAGTCATTGAAACAGTATGGTACTGGCACAAGCACAGAAATGTAGATCAGTGGAACAGGATAGAAAGCCCAGAAATAAACCCATGTGCCTATGGTCAATTAATCTATGACAAAGGAGTCAAGAATATACAATGGAGGAAAGACAGTCTCTTCAATAACTGCTGCTGGGGAAACTGGACAGCTACATGTAAAAGAATAAAATTAGAACATTCTCTAAAGCCATGCACAAAAATAAACTCGAAATGGATTAAAGGCCTAAATGTAAGACTGGACACTATAAAACTCCTAGAGGACAACATAGGCAGGAGACTCTTTTACATAAACAGCAGCAATATCTTTTTGGATCTGTCACTTAGAGTAATAGAAATAAGAACAAAAATAAACAAATGGGACCTAACTAAACTTAAAATCTTTTGCACAGCAAAGGAAACCACAAGCAAAACAAAAAGACAACCTATAGGATAGGAGAAAATATTTGCAAATGATGCAACTGGCAAGGGATTAACCTCCAAACAGCTCATGTAGCTCAATATCAAAAAAACCAAAAAACCCAATCAAAAAGTGGGCAGAAGACCTAAATGTCTTCAAAAGAAGACACACAGATGGCCAACAGGCACCTGAAAAGATGCTCCAAATTGCTAATTATTAGAGAAATGCAATTCAAAACTACAATGAGGTATATCACCTCATACCAGTCAGAATGGCTATCATTCAAAAGTCTACAAATAATAAGTGTTGGAGAGGATTTGGAGAAAAAGGAACCCTCCTACACTGTGGGTGGGAATGTAAATTGGTGCAACCACTATGGAGAACAGTATGGAGGTTTCTTAAAAAAATTAAAAATAGAGCTACCATATGATCCAGCAATCCCACTCCTGGACATATATCCAGAGAAAACCATAATTCAAAAAGATACATGCACCCCAGTATTCGTTGCAGCACTATTTACAATAGCCAGGACGTGGAAACAACCTAAATGTCCATCAACAGATGAATGGATACAGAAGATGTGGTATATATACACAGTAGAGTATTACTCAGCCATAGGACAGAACGAAATAATGCCATTTGCAGCAACATGGATGGACTTAGAGATTATCATCTAAGTGAAGTAAGCCAGACAGAAAATGACAAGTATCATATAACGTCATTCATATGTGAAATCTAAAAAATGATACAAATGAACTTATTTACAAAACAGAAACATATTCACAGACTTAAAAAACAAATTTACAGTTATCAAAAGGGAAAGAAGGGTGGGGGAGAGGAATAAATTAGGAGTTTGGGATTAACATATGCACACCACTATATATAAAATAGATAACCGGGGCTTCCCTGGTGGTGCAGTGGTTGAGAGTCTGCCTGCCGATGCAGGGTCACGGGTTCGTGCCCTGGTCTGGGAGGATCCCACATGCCGCGGAGCGGCTGGGCCCGTGAGCCACAGCTGTTGAGCCTGCGCGTCCGGAGCCTGTGCTCCACAACGGGAGAGGCCACAACAGTGAGAGGCCCACATACCACAAAAAAAAGAAAAGAAAAAAGAAAGGATAACCAACAAGGGCCTACTGTATAGCACAGGGAACTACACTCAATATTTTGTAATAACCTATAAGGGAAAAGAATCTATCTATCTATCATCTACATATATATATATGTAAAACTGAATCACTGTGCTGTATACCTGAAACTAACACGATGCTGTAAATCAACTTTACTTCAATAAAAATAAATAAATAAAAACAACAACATAGGATACATCCTATTAATAAATGTGGGACTCTTCAATCATGGATGTAGAGTTATTTTGTGGAACAAATCAAGTAAAACCTATATTTGCTTGATTGCAAAATTTAAACTCTTTAATTCTATAAATCCCTAGTTATTTATAAACAGAATTAAATCAATTTATAAATGGTACATTTAAAATTATATATTGCTTATATTTTTACTTACATTTATTGCTTACATTATGTTATAATGCTTATATTACTGGGATGACTTGAATATATTTTATACAAATTTAACCAGTTATTTTGTTATACATTTCTCTGAATCGAATAGTTACGACTGGATATCCATATGCAAAAGAATTAAGTTGAACTCTTATCTTATAGCATATACAAAAATTAATTCAAACTGGATTAAAGACTGAAAATAAGACTGAAACTATAAATTCCTAGAAGACAACATAGAGGAAAAGCTTCATGTTAATGGATTTGGTAACTATTCTTGGATATGACACTAATAGAACAGGCAACAAAAGCAAAAACAGACAAATGGGACTACATCATACTTAATTTCTGTACAAGGGAAACAACCAATAGAGTGAAAGGTAGCCTACAAAATGGGAGAAAAGATTTGCAAACCATATCTCTGACAGGGTGTTAATATCAAGAATTTATAAAGAACTTCTACAACTCAACAACAAAAAACCAAATAATCCAATTTAAAAATGGGCAAAATACTTGAATAGACATTTCTCCAAAGAATATATACAAATGGCTAACAAGTATATGAAAAGATGCTCAACATCACTAATCACCTGGGAAATGCAAATCAAAACCACAAAGGGCTATCACCTCACACTCATTATGATGGCCACTATCAAAAAAGGCAAAATATCAAGTGTTGGCATGAATGTGGATAAACTGGAATGCTTGTGCACTACTGGTGAGAATGCAAATTGTCCAGCCATTATGGAAAACAATATGGAAGTTCCTCAAAGAATGAAAATTAGAATTATCATATGATCCAGCAATTCCATTTCTGGTTATATATTCATAAAAAAGGAAACAAGATCTTGAAGCAATATTTTTACACTCATGTTCATTGAAACATTTGCAATTAATACATTCACTGAGCAACAGACGTCCAACAAACATGAGATGAACGGATAAAGAAAATGCAGGATATACATACAATTGAGTACTATTCATCCTTAAATGATGGATATACTGTGGTATGTTACAATTTGGATGAATCTTGAGGACATTATGCTTAGGAAAATAAACCAGTCACAAAAAGAGAAAGTGCATGATTCCATTTATGTGAATTATCTAAAGTAGTCAAATTCTTAGAAACAGAAAGTAGAATGGTAGTTGCTAGTGGCTAAGGGAACGTGAAAAAGGGGAGTTGTTCAATGGGTTTAGAGTTTCAGTTTTGCAAGATGAAAATGTTCTAGAGATCTATTGTAAAATAAGATGTATATGTTGTAATTTACTGTACTGTACGTTTAAAAATGGTAAACGATGGTAAATTTCATGCTACAACTTTTTTTATAATAAAAAAAGAAAATAGGAAAATTCTTTCACTGTAATCAGATGGATTTATTTGGGGAAACTGAAGGAAATAAACATAACCTCTAAAAAGTAGACTATTGTTTCCAACAGAGAAAAGAGAGTGAACCTTCTACTGATACACCTATATTCTTTTTTTTTCTTTGTTTTTTTTTTTTTTTTTTGCGGTGCGCGGGCCTCTCACTGTTGTGGCCTCTCCCGTTGCGGAGCACAGGCTCTGGATGCGCAGGCTCAGCGGCCATGGCTCACGGGCCCAGCCGCTCCGCGGCATGTGGGATCCTCCCAGACCGGGGCACGAACCCGTGTCCCCTGCATCGGCAGGAGGACTCTCAACCACTGCGCCACCAGGGAAGCCCCACCTATATTCTTTAATTAAGGAACTAATAATGGAAAATAACAAATTTATATAAAACAATGAGCGAGGTAGGACTTCATAGAAATCCAAATGAAATATTATACAATTTAAAAATATTAAATATTGGACATATTATACATCTGTGCGTACTGAATAATCAAGGTGATATTGGAGTTTTATAACTCTGAAGATATTTGAATACAATATTTTTTGTGGTGTTCTAAATTCCTGTGTAAGCAAAGAGGTTCATGGCAGTTATTTAGAAAATACAAGCTTTTCCTCTTTGATGATTTTTCACTTAGTTTAGCTCAAAATGGATAAAGAAATTGAATTATTCATTTTCTCCTAAAATGCAGTGAGAATACAGAGAGACTTTAAATAAGTGATTTAAACAAAGAATATGGAAAAACTAATAGATTTAAATTTATAGCATACAATTATAGAATGGCATATGTGAATTTTAAGTAATGGGGTACACATTCATTAAAATTATTTGACTCCAGTAATATTCAATTAATGGGTCTTTAATGCTCCATTTCATCAGAACTAGGAAGATAGGAAGAGATAGGAAATAATGGATAAATTTTACTGTTTTAATTCTTGTTTCATTTGACTTCTGTTTTTTCTCTGTCAAAATTTTATTCTTTTAATCAGTAGAAATCTGAGTTTATAATGACTACCATTACAAATTAATATGTAAGGGTGTATACTTTTTCTTTGGAATAAAACCCAAAATTGCTTTGATATTAAAACATTTCAAAATTAATTTTTATGCATAGTGAAAGAGACGATTAAACACTATTATTTCCCCAAACTGCTAAATGCACTTAATTGGATATACTGTATAATAATAGTTGAATGTATCTATCTTTTGACATTAAGAAATCTTAATTTATGATAATTGTTTACCTTTTGCCTCTGCTTACATTTTCCTCTCTTACATGAAGGGAGAAGATTAAAGAAACTTATATTGTAGCTTAAGTCCTTATCTTTCTTTATAGAATTAAACGTTTTATGACTTTTTAAAAAGATTTACGCCACAGGTAAATGTGTCTGGGTCTTGTTTTTTATTTTAATGAAGGAACTGGGGAAGTGGGTCTACTTGCCACCCATGAAGTCATATTCTTTCTATTGTAAACCTGCTTTCCTTACTTTCTGTGGTCTTGTCAGAAGGGATGGATATATAAAGAGGTCAGCCCCCTTCTTCACACTTTTTCATTTTCCTATCGCTCTGTCCCACTTCCTTCATTTAAGGGAACAGGAGTTCGTATTTTGGGTGATATTTCCCCCTTTCTGGTGGGAATGACAAGTAGTTGAAGAATTCTCAGTCCTAGAGGTTAAGATCTAGGGTGTTTGTAAGATAAACATGATAGTAATGGTTATGATTAAATATTTCAGGGCTATCTGGTCAAATTAATGGTAATTATAGATGCTGGACTACTACCAAGGCCAGAGAGAAAACTATACATTTAACTTCATTAATAATTACTAAAACTTCTTAAATTTATATAATGTATTCATTACAATAATAATTATGCACTCAACTATATGTATCACATAAACATTACATTTAAAAATTATCATAGTATATAAATTCTATAACCCTAATGTCAATTTTTAGATTTTTTCAGCTCCGGTGGAATGGTTGTTATTTATTATTAGTGGTAGTATTAGAAGCAATATTGCTGTTACCAGTATCACCTACTATTATTAGCACCCATCTCCACTCTGAGCTCTGGCTTTGTCATTATGTACGTCCTTAAATAGGTTCATTTAAATACTAGATTAAAATGACTCTTGGACCATTTACCATGGTTCTTCTTTAGTGCTGGCATCTCACATTCCTTTTTTCACTTTTTTTCAGCATCTTCTGATATATCTGCAGGTAAATTCTTGACCATGTGACTGGTCTTTGTACCTGTCACTTTGTTTCTTGGTACATGCATCCTTTGGTTCTTGTTTGTTTCACAGACTTTTTGACCTGCTGCATTAACCTAGCCTTGTTTTTGATATTTTCCTTGATTCTGACTTCCCTACCTGATTCTGATTCAGATTTTTTTTTTTTCAGAAATCAAATCTTCATTTCTTGGGGATTTCTCAATTCTTCGTTTCCCGGAAGCTTACCCTGCAGTCATCACTGATAAAACGAACTACACTGATTAAGTGCCTACTGTGTGCCCAGTAGTGAGATAAATGATATATACATACAAATAAAAAATTTACAGTATTCTGCTGCCACCCTCAGCATGCAAGACTCCCTGATTCTAATGAGCTACGTGTTTGGTAATAGATTTCATCGTTTCAATAGTTGCCAAGCGTCTTATGCTTCTACCTACCAACAAACCGTTTTTCTTTACTATATGCTAGCAATAATTGTCTTCAGTGTCAATCACTCTATCCTTAATCACTAACTACATGGTATTGTTATTACCATAATTATTGCTATTATTACTATTGTATGTCATTTCTGAATGCAGAGGGGAATTCTGAAGAAGGAATATTTTGAAAAGAATGGTACTGACACTTTCACTAAAAGGAAATGAATTATGCTAAATGTAAGTCAGAAATTTTGAGTCAAAAAAAGGAACAAATTGTTTGTGTGCCTTGTTAGAATTTTTCTTGCTGGTAATTATAGTATCATTCCTTTTCTGAGCTGCCTCAGAATTAATAAGATGAACCTGTTAGAACCCCGTGGCTATACAGTCCTCTCCCTGTTACTGGCCAGGTAAACTGAAGAGATCAGGGTATACAGCAGTCTGCACGAACCAGACCCTAGACCCTTAAATTTCCAGAGTCCACTCAGAGCTAAAATAGCTGAAAAGAACTCATTTCAGGTTGTAATATTTTGCCATTTGACAAGATGCATACTCTCTAGGAACATGATTTTCAATTAAGACCTTCGTACTAGATGATATGAAGATGACAGCAAGAGTGAGAGAGGGAGAGAGAGAAAGCATATTAACTTCTAGGTGTTTTTAGGAACATTTATGGCTCACCCAGTACTAATTATAATACGATTTCAAATGTGTTAAGTTAACATTTCATGAAGTCCTTTTCATATGCCAGCCTTAGCAGGTCTTATTTTTGCTTCCTGCATATTTTCAGGCACCGAGATAAGTAGTTCATATTGCTTCTTTTCCTTTTATAACTTTTTAAATATATGTGCACTCAAACATTATTTCTTAACTGGATCTGTATCGGTCCCTTTCCCTCTTTAAGCTCAGATATTTTAATTGTACCATTTCCAATATATTCATAATACAAATAGCATATGAAATGTGTCAGTCTTCACATTGAATTTATAAATAAGTCTGGTCACAGTCAAATAATTTCACACATTGCCCAGCATAAACGTCAATTTAAAATATGAAGCTCATAAATAAAATGAAAACTGTTACCCCGTGGATCTAAAAACAGTTATTATGTCAGAGTTAATCTTTACATCAGCTTATGGTCTTCCTACACACTGCTTTAAATGTGAGCCCCTAAATACCAAGGGTCCTTCCTGCATAATAAATCTTACTATGTTAACTCATGTGCAAATTTAAATTGGGAAAACATCATCATTTACCTGAATGGAATTTAACCTGTGGAAAAGAAGATAATTGTATTTTTGTAAAAGATGAAAAAACAACACGAGATGATGCATTTTCATTGAAAAATAAGCAAGGCTGTCTGTCATGGAGTCTTCTAGAGTGCTCCACAAAAATCATGGAAGCCTAACTACAGACTGCTGACTGTTTTCAAGGATTGGGAAGCAGATCTGGTAGGTCCCAGACTTTGAACCAAACCACTGACACCTGACACTCACTGTACAAAGTATGTAAAACACAATTGGAAAACAGAACTATACCAACAGATGTTCAATTTATAAAGGGATCTGCAGGGTAGGTACATATTTTCAAGGGAAAAGCACTATTCTACATTTTCCCAAGGAAAAGTAGAAATAAATATTCTTTATTGCCACCATGGAGTTTGCATTCCCTATGCAGGAACAAATGGGGTAATTTTTTTTTCTTTGTTTTTTTGCGGTATGTGGGCCTCTCACTGTTGTGGCCTCTCCCGTTGTGGAGCACAGGCTCCAGACACGCAGGCTCAGCAGCCATGGCCGACGGGCCCAGCGGCTCTGCGGCATGTGGGATCCTCTCGGACCAGGGCATGAAACCGTGTCCCCTGCATCGGCAGGCGGACTCTCAGCCACTGCACCACCAGGGAAGCCCCAAATGGGGTAATTTTTAAATGTGCTGATGGGGAGTTGCCTATGTGGCAACCCTGAGTGGCCTCATATAATGAATGTCTATATAATTATTTTTACCAAAAAATCTTTTTTTTAGTCTCTTTTGTTTATTTCTATAATAAGAGCTACATTTTATAAATAATATCAACAGTGAATTGTTTACCTGGGGTTGCTCCAGTGATGTTTGCAGAACGTCTATATTTTGTAATTGTTTGGAAGTGCATGGATGTCTCTCCTAGCTTTTCAAATGATTATAGCTTGATTAGTTGTAACAATTTTTGTCATGCAAATTTCCAAAGCCATTTTGATTTTTAACAGCTATGAAAATGTTTTGTTGTCATTGTTGTTTTAGTGGTGGTTGTATTTCTTTTCTCCTATTTAGATACTTAAATAACTATTATTTTCATGAATTGTAGAATTTCACCAGATTTTCCGCTAAAGGTTATAAATTATTAATTTTGCCTAGAACATTATAATCCCCCTCCAAAATATCCCATCATGGCTCTTTTTCTAAATTCTGATTACTTCTGTGCCTCAATATCCTCATCTGAAAATGACACAGCACTTACTTCTTGGTTTTTGTGTGTGTGTGTGTGTGTGTGTGTGTGAGTTAATATACATAAAGAATTTAGAATGGTAAGTAATTTAACTGTTGTTTTAAAACTGTTTCTTCTGACTGCTCTTTTAGTTTACTCTAAATGCACAGTTAATATTAATGTTCTCTCAGTGTTTGTCATCTTCTGTCATTTATTGAGATTTCTATGCACCAGATACTTACGCAGTTTGCATAAATTTTTATCTGTATTTTCCCAATGGTCATATCAAATAGGTATAATTTCCATTTACTGAGAAGGAAATTTTAAGTCATGGAGACATTAAATAAGTTGCCTGATGATAAATGGTTAGTAAGTGTAAGAGCTACAACTCAAACCAGGTTTGAGCTGATCTCAGAGCCTGGGTTCTAGATTCTAAGTGCGTATTTTACCATCACTTTGTCCTTCTTTAGTCAGTGTGTGTGTGTGTGCGCGCGTGTGTGTGTGTGCGCGCGCGTGTGTGTGTATTATCTGTTTCACTGACCTAGACTTTTTCAGGATTGGTTTTACTATACAGTGTTTCTACTGATGATCACACTTATTCCATAGGTGAAAAAAACTCTGTTTTTATCTGTTTGTATTTCATGGAACCAAGGATTTTCCCTTTCCTGGAGAATAGATGGTGACTATTTTCTAAAATCTTGCTTTCCACAATTATTACTAAAAAGATGTCACTCATTTTTCTACTGTCTTTGCATTTTCACATGGTTGAAATTGTTCATGATTGGTGCTAGATTTTGTTTCTTCTGCTCACTCAAGTTTCCTTGGAAAGTAGGCTCTGAGGGACATGGCTCTACAATCCTGCTTATGATTTATATTTCATGACAGTACAAGCTCTCAGTGCTAAGGCTGGGTGAAAGGGTTAGGGCTACTGGAGGTATTTTTGAAAGTACAATTTAAATTTAATTCTATTGTTGGTGGGAAAGGTTGGAGACAGGAGGAGAGTCACAATGAATTCACCTCCACATAATGATCTAAAGGTCAAATCCAGTCAACCAGGCAAGGATCATCAACAGCATTTTGCCTGGATTTGGGATTGAGGAGTATGACAAGTGATCCAGAGCATTTAGTGTCTTGGATTTCAGACACTTGATTTTCAAGAAGATTTTTTTCTAAGATTTCAGATGAGAGCTGAGTGGTCTTCTAGAATCACTGTGTTCGAATGCATATGGACTGTGTGAATAATACTTGATTGATTCTATTGTATACCATCAATTCTAAAAATGGTAGGGATTCTTAAAGCAATAATTCTCCAATTCTTGACCTTAAAGCCCTGGACTTAGAATCATCTGAGGAGATACTTCTACTGAATCAGAATTTCTTGGGTTGAGCTAAAAAATCTTTTGAAGTTACCCCAAATAATTAATTTATTTATTATCCCAAATAATTCTATGGCACACCGAAGTCTGAGAAAGAAAAATATTGTTAAAGAACATGCAGTATACTCAATTATTTTCTCTCTAGAGATACTATAAAAAGATTTTTTTCAAATGTTTAAGGGTTTTACAAAAAAATGATTACAGAAATTCTTACTCTTACATTTTCCAGGAAATCTCAACAGGAAAATTTTTTAGTAAAATGTTGTGAAGTACGAGAAAATAGTGTTCAATACCTAAAAAGGAATCTCCTCACTTGCCAACAATAATCACTTGTAGAAATAAACCAAATTCTCTGACCTCTCTCAAAGGAATTAATTTCTCTTAATGTTTTCTTCAGTCAGCCAGGTAGACAAGAGAAAAATCAGAATTAAAAGAGTTATTAATCTTTTTTCCATATTCATTTATCATTCAAACAGTAAAAAGCAATTAAGATTTTCAGTCTAAAAACAATTGACCTATTAGAATCTTAAGAGCACTTCAAGTAGGTGCCTTTTTTATGTGGAAATGAAATTACATTGTGTCTTAAAACATCTTTGTTTTAAGATATCCTTCTCTGATAAATTATATGAATTCTATAAAACTCTATTATAGATTGTTTTCCACATTTTGTAAGGTAGGTATGTATTTCTGTAGCTATTGTGTTAACTAATAATTTATTAGAAACCAAAAGGCTTTTTTAAACACTCTTGATATTAGTAAATATATATATACATGTAGATGTATACACATACATATATATACATATATGTTACACATTATATAATAATATGAGAATAATTTATAATATTAACAGAATGATATAATATAGGACAATGAAAGCAAAATTAAATATATTTTGTTTCTGAATTTAGGTTTTAATTAAAGGACAGAAATTTGACCTATTTGGTAATGATTCAACGCTTTATATAGTTTTTTATATGATTTTTAACACAAATTTTAAACGTGGCTGTTCAGTAAAAGACAGTGTACAGTTTTAGGATGAGCACTATGTTAGAAGTCAGAAAACATGAGTCCTTGTCTCACTCCATCACCCGGGCAAATAACTTTAGGCAAGTCACTTTAAATGTTCAAATTTAATGTTAACCAAAATTAAAGAACTTTTAATTAATGACATCTAAGGCTCATGCCAGTTTAAAGCTGAAGAGCCTTTCATTCTAATTCTGATTTCCAGTTTTGAGAGACAGGGTGACAGTTTTAGCATAGTGAAGAAATACACGTTTTATGAGAACAAAGAATTGCTCAACATATAAGGAAAATAATAACAGATATCATACCCTATTAAGAGCATTCATTTAAATCTTTTAAAGCATTTTTGATGGTTCTTTTTACTACCATATGTTTACATATTTGTCTAATGCCTTAAACTAACAAACTAAATAAAGCAAAAATGTTCTTGCTATGTTAGGTCTAGGTCATGGTGAACATTTATTTTTACATAATACAGAGTGCTTCAATTGTTTTTTTTTATAACATCTTTCCCCAAAAGTGTGCTATTAAAAATTCAAATATTCACAAAGTAAGAGAAGTGTAAAATAAATATTTGTATACCTACTACCTAGATTCTATAATTAATTTTTACAATATTTATTGTATTCCATAGCTTTCCATTTATTCATCTCTCTAGGCATCTGTCTGTCATTATTTGTCTTGTAGTTTTGATGGCTATGTCAAAGTAATATGCAGTCATCCATACACTGGTGGGGTTCAGGGCATGCTACCCCCAGTACAGCACCTTGGCATACTGAATATCTTAAGTTAAAGGAGTTTAAGAAAAGGTCACTTTGACCTTCCCCTTCATCTCCCTTCTTCTCTGAAAGCAGGAGATAACTGTCCCACATGAGATGCACCCTCCCTGTATTAGGAGTAAAGAGATACCCTTATCATCAGAGACAGGGAATTTAGGGCTGCAAAGGCTCTATAAACAAACCTTGTTACTTTTCCACTATATCCTACCCATGGCCCAAACCTCTTTGTCTTGACAATTCTTTACATATTTTTTGTTTCTTTGTCTAAAAGGTACAAAGCTCTTGTTACTTCTTGGGGGTCTTCATTCTCCTGTGAATGTTCCCATGTACATGTAAAAATTCACTAAACTTGTATGCTCTTCTCTTGTTAATCTGTCTTATGTCAGTTTAATGCTTAGGCCCGGCCAGAGTCCCAAAGAGGGTAGAGGAGAATTTTTCCTCCCCATATCACCATCACTTTACCCTTAAACACTTCAGTATCCAGAGAATTAACTAGATTTCAATATTTGTTTACTGATCATTTTTTTTCTTTTGAGATGGGGGAAAAATATATGTGTGTGTATTTTTGTGTGTATTTATTTCCCTGATTGTATTTTAAAGTGCTTATTCAATATAACTCTTAATGTGTTCGCTTGTAAACAAAACAGCTAATAATTATCATGGTTTTTTTGCTTTTGTTTTAAAAAACTTGGCTGACTATTGGTTTTCTTCTCTCCTTCCTAGGACTTTACAGTAGAAGTTTCCAATGCAAATTGCATCCAGACTATCCCAGGTTTGAAAACTGAAAATTCTATAGTGTAGATAGCTGAAATGAGGAAGAGAAAGAGGAGTATGGGAGGAAAACACTGAGCCACAGGCATTGCTGACATAAAGAGGGAGAAGGAAGATCAGTTAGAAATGAATAAAAATTTGTATGAATTTTTCATGAATAGGAAATCAGGAAGTTCTCTACATGGTTTGTGATAAATACAGTATGAGCCTTGTTCATTTAGAGACCTTAGCTGCAACCACAAGACCCTCTCCAGCTTATAAAAACATAAAATGAACTTATTAGAGGGTTTTAAATGTTTCACAACTTCTCTGGGAACGTGGCACCAGAGAATCGCCACCCAAGGTTATACAACAAAGAAGAGTACACAAATATTACACTGCCTGACAATTTTCAGATACAATGGCACTGCCGCTGAATATTGGCACTGCAGCTTACATAGTGGACATTGAGCACAAAAAGCAAAATATGGCACAATTTATAGCACAATCTCTGCTGTTGCTAGTTTTGAAAGCTTAAGTTTATTGCCCATTCTCTGCCTCCCATATAACGCAATGGATTTTTCACATTGATATCTTTCAAACCAATGTTTATGTTGGGTGTATCTGATTGACCAAATCTAGGTCACATGCTATGCTCCAAGGGTAAGAATGGCTGGGACAAAGAGTTACCTAGCTTCTACAATGGTAAGGTAGAACTTATAATATGGGAAATTGCCACAATGTGAAAATCCTCTTCAAAACACATGGGTCAAATGTTCATTAGAATCATCATCATGATACCACTTTGTCCAGAAGTGTTTTCTTGAAGGAATTCCTATTTGTTTTCTGAAATCAATGTATGTTATGCTAGTGTCTTTCTGCTAACCTGTCAATTTGGTAATTCTTTTATAATGCTGCATGCCTCTGTCCTCTCACAAAATCCTGTGTTCCTCACTTCTTTTCTTTTGGAAGTTATATTTGAGATTTGTTTATTGAAATCAGATATAATTATACTTTCTCCTAAAATTCTCAATTCCCAGTTTATTTCACTAATTTATATAATTACAAGAAATAGAACAGATCAGTTTCTTACAGTGTTTCTGTAATTGTTTTCTTCCCTTCCTCCTTCCCACCCTCCCTCCCTCTCTTCCTTCCTTCCTTCCTTGTCCCAATAGCTTTGTGGTTTATCACATAATTATAATGTTAGGGGGATAAACCAAATATTTATGAATGTGACTAAACAAAAGAGGTGATAATAGTCCTTAGAATTAGTCATATTTATTTTACCCCCATGAATAAATGTGGTACAATGAGATAATTTGAAATATCTGAACACTGAAACAAAGCTCTATGGTTATTATGAAATAATAGCTCAAAAATCTTGATGTTTCAATTTTATTCAGAGGTTATGAGCTGTAATAAATGACTGAAATGCTTCCAACTAGGGTGCAGGGGATTATCTTCATGGAGTATGGTAAGATGTCTCATTTTTATAAGAAGGAAGATCTAGCCACTGGATAAAAGAGGGGATTTATTTACATTTGTGAGGTTTTGAATAATGCACCATGTTTACAAAGGTTTGATATTTGAAACAAATCACAAATAACAGAAGTGCTACTATAAACATTTTATATTTTGGAAACAAATAAGTACACTAGAGCCAAGAAGCAAAATATCAAAATTAATTGCTCAAAGGACTGGATGAAAAGGCATGTACTTTTTTTCATGGAGTTGCTGGATCGATGATTGGTCCATTTTCCTTTTGTTTACAGAATTTAAAAAGGAGAACAGATGATAGTTACTAATCTCACTGAAAGTGAGTAGTTCAAAGATTATGAAAGAGTAGAGGAGACATCACTTTTAAAAGAAGACTATTAAAGGTATTTGTCATGGAGTCAAACAAACTCAGATCATGTCACAAGATCTTAAAGATACTGATTAATGGAAAATCAAGCTGAAGTCTTCTTGATATGGAAAAAAAGTTAATGTTGAGAATTGAGACTTAAAAGATGGCTAGTGTGCTTGACTCTCAACAGATATCTGTTAAAGGAACACTATTATCTTGAAGCATAATTTTTATCTATTGAAATTATTTATTTTAGAACATAAGGGATGACACTACCTGTTTCTTTTGTGTATATTTATTCCTTTTTCATAGTTCAATGATATGCTTATGATCAAAGGAGAAAGCTATTGATTTATGGAAAATGGGAAATATTAATTATATTTTCTTAAGTAATCAGAATTTTGTTTCCTACTCTATAAAATTATTAAAACTGGGCAATATATTTTAATAGCCACTAATTTTAAAAAATAATTCATTTCAGTAACAGCTAAGAAATCAATGTGAACATAGGGTATTAGATTTAACACTTGTGTGTACATTTCTTAGGAATTTACATATTTTGTTTGTGTTCATTAAAAGAAGTCTCTGCACATCAACCTCAAAATGCCTCTAATTTTTTTTTTTACTAGAATGTCAACCATGTTAAAAGACTGATATGTCAACTTATGTTGACCTAGGATACACTGGAAAGTTATATCCTGCTTTAACAAGCATTTACCTATTGGTCCTTCATGTAATTAAAGAGAGACACAGACTAATCTGGTGAGCAGTCACTTCAGATATCTGATCATCCTCAAGCTACCAAAAAGTCACCGAGGAGACAGGTTTTATGGCAACTGAAGAAACACCATCCACTAACATCTCCTAATGTCATACCATCATATTTATTAGTTCTGTTAACTTAGAGAGTGGAAAGGAAATTAGCATGACCTTTACTGGTGCTGTTTTTCTTTTCTTTCCTTCTTTTTTTGTGAGAGGGTAATTCCCACATTGTCAGAAAGAAATGTTAAATAAATTAACATTTATAAATTAACATTTCAAAATAAATTATTTTGATATTGCAATAATTATCTGTTGTTTTGTAAAGGTTTCTCCATAGTACTTGATATTACAGACCTTTGGCTATTGGAATTTGACCAACACCCACCCATGTTCTACATGGACCTTCTTTTCCTGGATCCTCTATGGAAAAAATGAAAAACATTCTAGGACATTCAAAGTGGCGGTTCTGACTGACTCTGTTGGTCAAATAAGAAATCATTCAAAACATTAAAATAGCTTAATATAGACATAATACTGGAGCAGAAAAGACTTCAGACCCCAATTCTTCAGTGGGTAATTGTGACTACTTCTCTAATTTCCTCCAAATCCTCAGAGGCATAGCTATGTTCTATCTGCTAAATCTTAGAAAATATAAAGTGAAACAAATTGACTATATATAGTAGCTGAAATCTAAATTATATTAGTTTTGAATGGGGTGTCCTGTTTATATCTCCACTAAAACTGTAATCATTAGGAATGAGGAATTTCTCATCCCTGGTCAGGGAGTCATGTGTTCTGGGTTCTGTTAATAATCAGCTTTTTTTAAGTTTTTTTTTTTTTTTTGATGTGGACCACTTTTAAATTCTTTATTGAATTTGTTACAATATTGCTTCTGTTTTATGTTTTGGTTTTAAAACAAGCTTTAAGATGTTGAACATTCTACTTGAGACTTCAAAATCTAATCTGTCAAAAAAGGATTAATTCAGACCCTTAGATCTCTAAGTTTCTTTCTTAATTAAACACTGTTTATTTGCTCCAACAGAACCATTAATTCATTGAATATTTACTGAGCATCTACTATACACCAAGTACTCTTCTAGAGTCTAGGGATACAACAGTGAATAAAAGAGATACTTCTATTTTAAAGAAGCATGAATTATATTTGGGAAAAACTATCCTATTTAGTTTTTATAGTTATCAATGATATTCATTTTAAAAAACACTGCATTAGGCTCCATTTGTGTAAATGAAAGTTGTTTTCCATTTTTATTTGCAAAGTATCTACAATTTTTATCATCGTAACTATGATAATAAAAATTTGAGATACAGCAATATGCTGAGGTCTCAAAACCTGTATCCTCTTCTTCTCCCTGCCCTACATATGAAATTGATACCGCCTTCTAAATTATGTCATCCTAACACTGAAGTGTTTCTTTATCCTGAAATCGGTTACAGCATTTCAGTCTTGTGCCATCACCGTTTATAACTTCAAACCTTCCTTTTCCTTCTTGCTATTTTTGACCTTTACAAATCTAACATCCCACTTGGTCTCCTTGGCAGTTCATTGCACACACTATAACCTGAAGAACATTCTTAATGCTTAACCCTAATTATGTTGTTTTCTAATGTAGAAAGCATTAAGCTTTCTTAATTTCCTTCAAGATACAGTTCAAAATTCTTAGGTTGGTGAAGAAAATTCATCCTGCCTGGAAGTCACTGTGCTATTAGCATTTCACATTATCTCTGTTGGAAGGCTGGAGTTCGGCTTTATGAATAAAAGAAAGAACAAAATTATATATTTATTTGCTGAATCATATGTAGGAATTTGTGTAGAAGTGTTATTTCTTTTGGGGAATATTCTAGGGACGTGGTTCTAAAATTTTGTCATAATGCCTTTAGATTTTTTAAAAGTTATTGAGAGCTTTGGATTATGTTATTTATATCTAACGGTATTTAAAGTATTAGAAATTAAAACCTAGATATATTGAAAATATTGTTATTAATTCTCTTAAAAGTAACAATATAAATTCATTACATATTAATGTAAATAACATTTTTTAATGAAATTAACTATATTTTTCCAAACCAGAAAGTAAAAAGAAGAATGAAATTGTTTTACTTTTTTTTTCAGAGCTCTAAAATGTTTGGCTTAATAAGCTAAATTGTCATGTCCGTTTCTGCATTCAATCTGTTGTGATATGTTGTTTTGGTGGAAGATTATTAAGAAAATAATAATCTATTATATATATGATAGATTATATATATAATTGGAAAAGGTAGGAGTATTCTAAGCTTTTTCAGATAATCAAGAATATTCCTTTTTAATACCACATTAAAACTCAATTATTAGTAGGTTCTTATAGGTTAATGATAATATGGAATCTGAAACCATACCAATAACCTTTTTGTGTAAAAGTGAGAGTTTCACAGACAAAGAATATCAATATTACTATGAAAATAATTTTTACCTGATGAACTGCCTGAAAGAGCCTTGAGAACCACTATATAGGAAATAAGAAATATACTGATGTCTCTGTCAGATTGACTGAGACTATAGTTTTCAATTTCAGAAAAAAGTCCTAGTTCCTCCACTTACATGCTACATGACCTAGAGCAGCTTATGATGCCTCTCTAGGCAAGACTTTCACCCTCTAAAATAGGAATGATAATAATGATATTAATTTTAAAATATTTTATGATATTTAAATGATGAGGTCATGCATATAAAATGTGTGGCAAAGTCGTTTGGTCAATTGTAAATTCTCAGTAAATTCAATCTATTATTGTTTTAAGAAATAAAAAAATCAGTAAACTATTGAAAATTAAACAAGAATGTAAGTTAAACAATCTTATGTATTTGATCTATATTTTGGAAGAAGTTTCAGCCTTCTTGGCTAAGAACTCTGAGCTCCAGGGCATCTTTGGGATAAATAAAGCTTCCAGAGCATCCATATGGCCCAGAGTAGGACTGAATTATCACAATAAAAAAGGCTCAGTGAAACAGAAGTCTTAGGATGCCTGCAAAGATTTTGCCTCAAGTAGTAACAAAACAAAGCAAAATATGTTTATGCAGTTATAAGAGGAACTAACCAAGAGAATGAAAAAAAAATTCAACCAAACCAATCACAATGGAACTGAGTTGGACAGTGTTTGCCTTGTTTGAGAAAAACATTTTTCTATCCTTTCATTACCACATGCAGTATATAGTCCCATGTGATTAACAAAATCATCTTGAAACACTGGCATGCCTTGGCTACAGATGAAAAATTAAATGGCAAATTTAAATTCCCACCCCTCATCTCATTTAAGAGAGAATGTTGTTGCACTTGGATTCGGGTCTGTCTAATCAGGCGGCACATTTCCTATCACGTCTAACACCTGGCTGACTCCCGTGTGCCAACTGTGCCCAGTGCAATGATATGTCTGGAAGTAATTACTTCTATCACCCACGTAAGGGCAGGGGATATGAGACTCATCACATGCTTACCTTTTACACAAACTTCATTTTTCATTTTAAATGTCTGTGTGAGTTGGCCCATGTAGACTCAACTGAGTCCCTAAAAGAGAAATTTTCCCCCAAATTGCAACTGGAATGAGAAGTATCAGATAAGGAAAGTACCCTCACCAGTTACTCAGTCATTCCTACAAAGCACATATACACATATAATTTTGATACTGACATTTTTTTCTAAGTGAACGAAGACTGTCAACAGCTAAATTCATGCTATAATGGTTTGCCATATTCCTATGTTTTGAAATGACATTGTTCTCAGGATAAAATGTCCTGTGAACAAGAAGGCACCCATGACATTGGTTGATGCTTATTAGATTTGATCTAATTTTGTTGTATGTGTGAATTCTCTCTCTTTCTCTAGTATATACATTATAGAAAGATAACAGATAGATAAATTGATATAGATATGATATTTTTAATCTAATTGTACAAACTTAAATCCTCCACAGTGACATTATAATCTTCAAATACTTTTCCTTCTGCTAAACTTTGTGCTACAGACATCGATTAAATCATCTTCTCTTTCAGGACCCTTGGGTATTTAGATTATGATATCTTTGGAGTCTTGTTCTGGCATTCAATCAATGCATGCAAGAGAATATGTTGTATCATATTTAGCAGACTAAGCTCTCTGAGGAAAGGATTAGCGAATAGTTACTGAGTACATTTTAAAAGCAGATTTTCTCTGTAATATCTATGTCTATTCTTGGAACATATAACCAGATATGTTCAAAATACAGATGCAAAAAGGAGAGATATCCTAAATAAAGTATATTCATCTGATCTGCATATTTTGAAAGACCCGATTCTTCCCTGCTTTCACATTTTATTTTTATATTTTAATTGGAGCTTTGCATAATTTAAAAGTGAGATGGATAATCAATACAAAGATCAATTCAGCATGAAGTCTATGCATGAAATCACTAAGGTTTTCTTGGCTAAATGCTGTAAAAACTTGTTCAGTGTCTCCAATTAACATAATGTATTAAAATATATTGTAATAATAATATATAAGTATAAATACATGATATAGAAGGAAAATCAGAGGAAGAATACCACAATCTTACGTGAAACTAAAAAGTGATAATTTTACATAGTAATATTCAATTATATGTATACTGATAAATTGGAATTCCAGTGAAGAAAATACCAGTCCCTTGTAGCCTCCTACCACATCCTCTTTCTCATCTGGTGTTCTCTGAATCCTTCAGCTACAGAGCCACTCATCCAAAAGCACTCTCACCTTAATTCATTTTTAAAGAGAGAAAGTGGTCTCCTGTTTGAGGCAGGCATATAATAGGGGCATTCTGCTGTTAACCACATAGGGGGAGGCCATTTTGACATTAGCTAACATCTCTGACCATCAGAATTCTTATATTCACTGACAGGAGAAGGAATTCCGTGACAACAAATGGCATCAGCTGACTTTCATCTCAGGACTCGTATTTCAGGAGATTTGAGTAGTGTGACTGCATTCCAATTTGAAGTAGATGCCCCTTCTTTCACACAGAAAAAAATATAAATGATGAACTTTCATTTTCTGTTTATAAAATCATGGCATAGAAGCCGAATTTGCTTACCAATATTCTAATATTGTTGAACTTGCATACAAAATACAAGTTCAATGTATCAAAAATATAATAATAAAAATTAAAACATAAAGTAATGAAACTGAAAACAGACCAATAGAGAAAATAAACACATGAAAAGTTGGTTCTTTGAAAATATTTACAATAAATTAACAACCTTAAAATTATAAGCTGTGGGCTTCCCTGGTGGCACAGTGGTTAGGAATCTGCCTGCCAATGCAGGGGACATGGGTTTGAGCCCTGGTCCGGAAGATCCCGCATGCCATGGAGCAACTAAGCCCATGAGCCACCACTCCTGAGCCTGTGTTATAGAGCCTGCAAGCCACAACTACTGAGCCCGTGTGCCACAACTACTGAGCCCACATGCCTAGAGCCCGTGCTCCACAACAAGAGAAGCCACCACAATGAGAAGCCCCTACACTGCAACGAAGAGTAGCCCCCGCTCACTGCCACTAGAGAAAGCCTGTGCACAGCAACAAAGACCCAATGCAGCCAAAAAAAAAAAAATATATATATATATATATATAAGCCATGCTAGGAAAAAACACAAAAAGATACAAATCAACAATATCAGAAATAAATGAGTGGTCATCTCCACTGATTCCATGAATATTAAAAGGGTAAAAAGTAATATTATGAACAACTCGACGCCCACAGATTTGATAACCTAAATTAAATGGACCAACTCCTTGAAAGACACAACCAAAACTCACACAAAGATATCTGAACAGTTCTCCACCTTTTAAAGAAATAGAATCAATTATTAACAGTCTTCCAAACCTACCAAAGCACCAGCCCCAAATGGGCTCACTGGTGAATTCTACCAAACATTTAAGGAAGAAATTGTATCAATTCTCTATGGTCTCTTTTGGAAGACAGAAACAGAAGGAAAACTTCCTAACTCATTTTGAGGCCAGCATTACTCTGATATCAACATGAGAAAGAGACATTACAAGAAAAAAACACTACAGGCCAATAACTCTCATAAACGTAGATGCAAAAATCCTTAAAAGTGTTAACAAATTAAATCCAGCAATGTCTAAAAGTAATTATACACCACAATCTTGTGGGATTTTTCCCACATATGCAAGTCTGGTTCGACATTTAAAAATAAATTCATGTAATCCACTAAATAAACAGGCAAAAGAAGAAAAAGCACCTGATCCTATCACTAGATGCAGAAAAAGCATTTGACAAAATCCAGCACCCATTCATAAGAAAAACTGTCAGTAACCTAGGAATAGAGGGGAACTTCCTCAACTTGATAAAGAATATCTACAAAACGCTTAAAGCTAGCATCTTAATTAACAGTAAAAACTAAATGCTTCCCTGCTAAGATCAGGAATAAAACAAGTATAATTCCCTACACCATTTCAACAGTGGAAGCCCTAAGATCAGGAATAAAACAAGTATAATCCCCTACACCATTTCAACAGTGGAAGTCCTAGATAATACAATAAGACAAGAAAAGGAAGTAAATGGAACACAGGTTGGGAAGTAAGTAATAAAACGGTTTTTATTGACAGATGACATCATTTCTCTGTAGAAGATCCTAAAGAATCAGCATTCAAAAATCTTCATGAAACTAACAAGTGATGATAGCAAGTTTTCAGGATACAAGATTAATTTACAAAAGACAATTGCTTTCTTATATACCAGCAATAAACAATTAGAATTTGAAATTAAAATCACAGTACAATTTAAATTAGCAACAAAATATGAAATACTTAGGTATAAATCTAAGAAAATATTTATAAGTTCTATATGAGGAAAACTATGAAATTCTGATAAAAGAAATTTTAAAAGAGCAAAATAAATAGAGAGGTATTCTGTACAGATGGGTAGGAAGACTCAATATTGTCAAGGTATCAGTTCTTCCCAACTTTATCTATAGTTTCAGTGCATTCTTAAGAAAAGTTCCAATAAGATTTTTATGGATATCAACAGTTTCTGAAGTTCATATGGAAAGGCAAACAACTCAGAACAGCCAACACGATATTGAAGGGCAAAACAAAGTCAGAAGACTGACATCATCCAACTTCAAGACTTACTATACAGCAACAGTAAACAAGAGTATAGCATTAATGAAAGAATAGACAAATAGATCAATGGAACAGAATAGAAAGCCCAGAAATAAACCCACCCAAATACAGTTAACTGAGCATTAACAAAGGAGCAAAGGCCATTTGATGGAGAAGGGCAATCTTTTCAACAAATGGTACTGAAACAACTGGACTTCCATCTTCCAAAAAAACAATCTAGACAGATTTTACACATTTCACAAAAGTTAACTGAAAATGGATCATAGACCTAAATGTGCAACATAAAACTGTAAAACTCTTAGAAGACAACATAGAAGAAATCTAGGTGACTTTGAGGTGATTAGCTTTTGGATAAAACACCAAAAGCAAAATTTATGAAAGAAAAAATTGTAAATTGGACTTCATAAATATTGAAAACTTTTACTCTGTGAAACAGAATGAAAGCACAACTTACAGACTGGGAGAAAATCTTTGCCAAATACATATCTGATAAAGGACTAGTATCCAAAATATACAAAGAACTCTTAAACTCAGCAATAAGAAAACACACAATCCAATTAATAAATGGACAAAAGACCTGAACATATAACTCACCAAAACATATACAGATGGCAAACAAGTATAAGAAAAGGTGCCTGATATCATATGCCATTGAGCTGCAAATTAAAACACCAAATATATACCACTATACACCTATTAGATTGGCTAAAACACTGACATCAGCAAATGCTGGTAAGGGTTTGGAGCAACAGGAACTTGTGTTCATTGCTAGTGGAAAAAGCCACTTTGGATGGCAGTTTGGCAGTTTCTTACAAAGCTAAACATACTCTTACCATATGTTCCAGGAATTATGCTCCTCGGTACTTACGCAAATGAGTTGAAAGTGTATGTTCACACAAGAAGCTGCATATTAGTGTCTATAAAAGCTTTATTCAGAATTGCCAAAACTTGCAAGTAACCAATATATGCTTCATTACATGACTGGTTAGACAAACAATGGTACATCCATACAATGGAATATTATTCGGCAATAAAAAGAAGAAATGAGGGAGACGCAAGAGGGAAGAGATATGGGAACATATGTAATGTATAACTGATTCACTTTGTTATAAAGCAGAAACTAACACACCATTGTAAAGCAATTATACTCCAATAAAGATGTTAAAAAAAAAGGAAGAAATGAGCTATCAAGCTATGAAAAACATGCAGGAACCTTAAATACATATTTCTAAGTGAAAGAAGCCATTCTGAGAAGGCCATATACCATATATTCCAACTGTATGATATTCTAAAAAATGCAAAACTATGCAGACAGAAAAAAAGTAACTGGTTATTTGTGGTTTGGGTGGAGGGAGGGATGAATAAGTGGAGCAAAGGGGATTTTTAGGACAGTGAAATTACTCTGTCTAAATTACTCTGTCACATTTAGGGTGGTACTGTAATGGTGAATACATGTCACTACACATTTGTCAAAACCCATAGAATGTACAACACAAATTGAATCCAAATCTACACTATAGACTTTAGTTAATAATAATGTGTAAATATTGCCTCATCAATGGTAACAAAGTGTACCACACTAATGCAAGATATTAATAATAGGGGAAACTGTGTGTGGGGTGGGAGGGTTTGGAAGTATCTGTGAATTCACTGTACTTTCTGATCAATTTTTCTATAAACCTAAAATGGCTCTAAAAAATAGTCTATTTATAAAAGTGTAGTAGCTTAGATGTCACATTACTTAAGAAGTTAAAGGATTATACCTCAACAAATACTTAATTATACATTCCAGAGCTCTCTATAACAGAATATGAGATCCTGAGGAAAACAGTATTTTTTCATATAACATCTTTACATGAAAAGAGTAAGCTTAACTGTAAATCAAACTACTGCCAAAAAAGTAAAGGCTTGATATTTACTATTGTCAATACAGAAGAAAAGAGCACAGTTTTACAAAATACACATCATAATATTTTTAAATTATTACTATTCTTTATGGTGAAACACTTTCTCAGAAGAATATGTTTAGTTTGATAATCTAAAAAATTGGAAAAATGGAATTAAAAACATCACATACAGTGTATAGAGAAGGATTTAAAAACACATTTAGTCTCATAAAGTAAGACAGACATTTATACCTCTAAATCTTTCACGCAAATGCAGGGCTCTATTTTAAAGAAGCATCAGGTAAAATGGTATAGATTCAAGTATAACACATTTTCCCACAAATTACTGAGTTTCTTTTCTACCTATTATCGGCCAAGAGAGATGCCATTTACTTAGAATTTAATTTATGCATCTCTAATGCTAAGTAATTTAATATGATTTTTTTTATCTCATTAGCACAAAAATGCTGAAATATGAGTTTAGTTGTTTCCTTTAAGGAGATGAAAAAGTTCAATGAATTTGTGCGTCTGAGATTTGAATTTAATTTATTTGACTTCAAGAGGCTGTATTAACCATTATTCCCTGCCTCTTCAGTAATTTACTTATTTAACTAATAATGACTAACCTTAGATGATTTATGTATAAGAAATTACATTTTTTGGAACTTGCCATGGATTAATATTTTTTGTACAAACCTCAGTCAGTGAAGCTACAAATCCAAATCAGGTTAAGAGATTCGAGCAACAACCACTATTTTAAAATAAAGATAACAGGATTTACAAGAAACTTGGTTTTCATATCATTAATCTTATGAAGGATATAAAATTGGGTCTGTAATTTGACCATACACAAAAATCAACTGCAGGTTGATTAAGGAGTTGAATATTGCATTTTTAAATATGTCAACTTTTAGAGGAATATAAAGCAAATGTATCTATTTTTTTGTACTTAGGGTAATAGCCTAGTTATCTATTGTTATACAATAAACTAAAATGTAGTGATTTAAAACAGCAATTTATTATTACCTCTCACAGCTGGGTAACTCTCACTTGAGGTCTCTCATGTGGCTATAGTGGATGGAAAGATAGTGAATGGGTTGAAGGTTTCTGAAGGCTTGGTTTGGCTGGATACCTAAGATGGTTCACTGATCTGGACAGCAGCTACTCTGACTTTGGTCCCAGAGCCTAGAGGCTGGGATCTTAAAGGACGTATCCCAAGTGGGAACATTTAAGAGACTCATTCTGTGTCCCAGTCAGAGAAATCCCAGATTGTCAGTTTTGCTTAGAAAGTCACAAAAGTCAGCCTACATTAAAGGGCAGGGGAATTATATTCCACCTCTTGATATGAAAAGGATGAGATCACATTACAAGATTGTTATGTGGAATGATACTTCTTGGTGTGCTAATCTTTGGAAAATGCAGTATGCCAAAGATAGAGAAGAAGTATTTAGGTAAAATAAATGTACTAACCATAAAATAATACATACAGCCCCATTAAAATGAAAAATTTATGTTCATTATAGTACAATCAGTTTGGAAAATAATTTGTTATTATCTTGAAAATTTGAACTTTCCAACATACCTACCCTACAACTCAGCAATTCTTTTCTCAGGTATATACATTCAAAAGATACTTGCACATTAATAACTAGGAGATGTGTCCAAGAAGGAGCCTTGTTCATAATGGAAAAAACCTTGGGAAAAACTAAATGCCAGCTATTAAAAATGGATAAGTAATTTGTGATATATTCTTTCACACAATAAAATGCTATAGTAGTGGAATGGAAGAATATTCACATTATTATAGTATTGAAAGAAATGAAGTTAGTCCCAGAAGACTACATAGTATAATCTCAATTTTATAAAGTCCAAAAACAAGCAAAACTAAGGAACATATTACTAAAAACTTGAATAATAATATTTTAACATAAAAATTTTAAAATAAAAATCAGTGTAAAAAAGTCAATGATAAATAAAATATCAAAAATTTAAATACAAACAAAAGCAGATTATGCAGTACCATGTCTAGCCATATTGAAGCTTGAGGAAAAGGAAAATCTTTAAATTGGTAAATTAGATAGTAAATTGGTAAATCCCACCACTGCCTTTTCAAACATAATTCAGTCGTGTCAAGCAAATTTTAAATTGTGCATTAACTTTTGACACAGCAAACTTGCTCCTAGGAGTCTGTTATAAAGAAATGTTTGCATATGTACACAAAGGTAGATGTACACTGCCAGTCTTTGCAGTAAGTATTCTTCAATATGGAAGAAAATAAATCATGATACATAAAACCAATAAATTATGATATATAAAATAATATCCAAAGATTAAATAATAAAGTCCAAAATATGAATTACATTGTCCTACTTATTTTTATTTATGCTTATACAGAAAAATTAACTAGGAAGATCTACTTCTAACTTTTAACAGTTGTTACCCTTGGAATAAAGATTGACAAAGAGTGGGAGAGAGAGCTATTAGTGACGAATGTTATTAGAAATTTTTACAAGGGGAAAATATTACTTGATAATTAAAAAGAATAACCCTAAATTAGTATTATTAGAAATAATGTAATAGAAATTGCAAAAATGATTGCAGTTAGGGATACTGAATTAGAAATAGTATTTTTCTTTTGCTGATTACTCGAGATCAAATGACATTTCATGAAAACCGTATTATTTACTAAATCCATGTTTTACCAGGTTCAGTTCTATAGGAGAAAAATTGAAGATGGCTTTTGGCTAGTTGAAACTTTTAAAAGTGAACCAAAACTATTCTTGAGTGTTTGGATGTATTTAATAACTTTGACAGAGGTCTAAATTCTGGCCCAGGAGGTGGGTCCCTTCACTCTCCACCAGTATTTGCATGTCAATGCTGTTAATGAGATTAAATATAAGCATGGGAAGCCCCCACTTTTCCTATTTAAAAAAATCAAGCTTTTAGCACATTATAATTTTTCCTCCTAAATTATTTCGGCCAAGGAAGTCAGAGTCCTAAATCGGAGGAGGGAAAAATCTCAGTGATTTGAAGTATTTTCATAATATTGTTTGCTTTAGATGAATACATTTATAATTTCAATTATTCCTTAAGGCTAATAATAATAATAACAATCTCATAAATTCATATTCAAGTTAAAATTCTAGGCGTTGAATTGATACACTTTTAGTAAGATAGAGGAAAATATATATAAAGACATAAGTGGGAGAAAATAACATGAGAATCTCATAATAAGACAGAAATCATTTTATTCACTCAAATTTCTTTTAGGAAAGGAGCATATTTAAGCAAGTGTTGTGGAAAAGGAGATCCCAGTCTAAACGTGGGGTAGAAAGTGGGACCCCAGTTGTTTTACATATACGGGGAGAAGGAAACGTTTGTTTCTAAAGCAAGTCAGGGAGAAAAATAGTAGGAAGGGAAACGGAGATTGAATCAGTGCGATGAGAAAGACCATAAGCTATATGATACAATCATATGCAAAGTCACTTTTCTTGGTGCTCAAAGAGCACCAAGAAAGAAAGATATAAGTGATTTCATAGAATTACAGAATTTAAAAGATTGTGTAATGTCAGTTCACATCAAGTTAAACTAGCTTTCCAAAGGCCAGGGGATTCCCAGTCAGTACTTGAGTTATTATGCTATTAAAACTGTTTATCTACTATACATATATATAATTTTCCAACTTCCTAGCACTGGAAAATTCCAAAGTTATATGTCCATATATAATTAAAATAACTACATGATTCCTGACCATCCCCAAATATACTTAGTACACAAATATAGGTGTTAGCTGAAGTCTACAAAGTCACATGGTAAGAAATGAACCCAGATTAAATTGAAGTGATTAGAAAGAGAATGTAGTGAATGTCTATGATACGATTTGCTCTTTCCTGAGGTGTTGGTATCTTCCTCTCTGAACCTTGACTATTTCATCTGGATAATAGAATTCTATTCAAAGGACCAACACCATGCCCTGCGGTCTGGGATAAAACTGAAATGAATGAGTTATCTTCAGGGTTCAGCACAAGTTAGCAAGTTTAGGCAATGTGCCAGAAACATTTAAGTTGTCTCAGATGGTCACAAAGTTTCCTGGAACCAAGTTGATTACTCTTAGCCTCCTCCAAAGCCTCTTACAATGTGTCCAGGTCATATTTTATGCCACATACTAGGCATTCATGTGCTATGCAAAACAGTAATAACAAAAGTTTACACTAGTTTGAATTACTACTTTGCCATGCACCCTCTATGTGACCGTGTACATATTACTTTACTTTTCTAAGTCTCAGTTTCCTCATCTGCAAAACAGAGAAAGATTACCTATCTTACAGGGATGTCATAATAATTAAATGCAGTAATTTTATAAAACTGTTTTACATAGTGCCTAACACAATAAGCATTAACTATTATGTGTTTGGCCAAGTTATGGCTGGTATATGCAGCCTATGAAGCCATCCTTTCCTATTTCTCTATATCAGAGGCAGTCTAATATTTTAGAAGTATCATACTAAAAATACATTTTATGTCATAAACCTTTATTTATGTGTTCACCTATCATATTTATCTTTCTATTTATCATCATTGTCTTCACCATCATATTTTATAATATTCTCTGTGTTTTTAATTTTCTACTGTTTATCCATCCACCTATTTACCATTTACTTATTTAACTCATATAACTCAAATTTTAACCTGTACATACTCATTCTACCCTTTCCAGATTCCTAGAAGGTGACCCTGGCTGTTCTCAGGCTCATACTTACATGTCCATACAGCTTCATGCCGACATATGTAGAAATAAGGAAAGGAGGCCAGAGAACAAATAAAAAAGTTTAGTTTGGAAATATTTTCCTTGGTCTTATTTACTGTATTTGGAGTGAAGTTTGTGTTGATCACATTTACTTCAACAGCAAAGAATGTTTTGTTTCTTTTTACTCCATTGTTACACTTGAATAGAAAAGGGGAAAGACTGTACCTCTTTATTTTTTCCATACCATAAAGCTTGAATAAAGTCTAAGCACTCATAAGTGTAGATCTGGGGTTGGCCAGCTGTTCCCTGCATGTGGAGAGTTGTAGTGACTCCCTGGGTTCCCTCAACCTAAAACACACTTAAAAAAAATGCTGTCATATGAACATGGCACCTGCCCTATCACATATGTCTCCAGCCATCTGGAATGCCACTTAACCAAGTCCTTGACTCAATATTTTACTTACTCCAGTTTTGCTGCAAGAGCTTAAAAATAAACTCTCAAAAAAAAAAAAGACTTTCCTTAAGAGTAGTATATATTTTCATTTTTGTAAACTATGGGATGTCATCAAAGATGTCATGACCCATAAAAATGTATAAAATAACATTTATATCTTAATAATACTGAGTATATAAATAATACTTGTGATGTTTTCATAAAGAGAGTACTTTATATTTTTCAAGGTATTCTAGCCTCTGAAATATATTTTCATTATCTCTGCATAACTTTTCTTTAATTTCATGAAACATCCTTAAGGTAAACTTTTTGACTTATCAAGAAAATATCAGGAGAGAGGGAAGACGGCGGAAGAGTAAGACGCAGAGATCACCTTCCTCCCCACAAATACATCAGAAATACATCTACACGTGGAACAACTCCTACAGAACACCTAATGAACGCTGGCAGAAGACCTCAGACCTCCCAAAAGGCAAGAAAGTCCCCACGTACCTGGGTAGCGCAAAAGAAAAAAGAATAAACAGAGACAAAAGAATAGGGACGGGACCTGCACCAGTGGGAGGGAGCTGTGAAGGAGGAGAGGTTTCCACACACTAGGAAGTCCCTTCGCGGGAGGAACCTGCGGGTGCCGGAGGGGGAAGCTTCGGAGCCGCGGAGGAGAGCACAGCAACAGGGGTGCAGAGGGCAAAGCGGGGAGATTCCAGCACAGAGGATCGGTGCCGAGCGGCACTCACCAGCCCGAGAGGCTTGTCTGCTCACCCGCCGGGGCGGGTGGGGCTGGGAGCTGAGGCTCAGGCTTCCGTCAGAGCGCAGGGAGAGGACTGGGGTTGGCGGCGTGAACACGGCCTGCAGGGAGTTAGTGCACCACGGCTAGCCGGGAGGGAGTCCGGGGAAAACTCTGGACCTGCCAAAGAGCCTTTTTCTTCCCTCTTTGTTTCCTGGCACGCGAGGAGAGGGGATTAAGAGCGATGCTTAAAGGAGCTCCAGAAACGGGAGCAAGCCTCGACTAACAGCGCGGACCACAGAGACGGGCATGAGACGCTAAGGCTGCTGCTGCCGCCACCAAGAAGCCTGTGTGTGAGCACAGGTCACTATCCACACCTCCCTTCCAAGGAGCCTGTGCAGCCCGCCACTGCCAGGGTCCCTGGATCCAGGGACAACTTCCCCGAGAGAACACACGTAATATCAAATGGCAAAAATCTCCCAGAGATCTCCATCTCAACATCAACACCCAGCTTCACTGAACGACCAGCAAGCAACACTGCTGGACACCCTATGCCAAACAACTAGCAAGACAGGAACACAACCCCACCCATTAGCAGAGAGGCTGCCTAAAATCATAATAAGTCCACAGACACCCCAAAACACACCACCAGACATGGACCTGCCCACCAGAAAGAAAAGATCCAGCCTCATCCACCAGAACACAGGCACTAGTCCCCTCCACCAGGAAGCCAACACAACCCACTGAAGCAACTTTAGCCACTGGGGACAGACACCAAAAACAATGGGAACTACGAACCTGCAGCCTGCAAAAAGTAGACCCCAAACACAGTAAGATAAGCAAAACGAGAAGACAGAAAAACACACAGCAGATGAAGGAGCAAGATAAAAACCCACCAGACCTAACAAATGAAGAGGAAATAGGCAGTCTACCTGAAAAAGAATTCAGAATAATGATAGTAAAGATGATCCAAAATCTTGGAAACAGAAGAGAGAAAATGCAAGAAACATTTAACAAGGAACTAGAAGAACTAAAGAGGAAACAAGCAATGATGAAAAACACAATAAATGAAATTAAAAATGCTCTAGAAGGGATCAGTAGCAGAATAACTGAGGCAGAAGAACGGATAAGTGACCTGGAAGATAAAATAGTGGAAATAACTACTGCAGAGCAGAATAAAGAAAAAAGAATGAAAAGAACTGAGGACAATCTCAGAGACCTCTGGGACAACATTAAATGCATCAACATTCGAATTATAGGGGTTCCAGAAGAAGAAGAGAAAAAGAAAGGGACTGAGAAAATATTTGAAGAGATTATAGTTGAAAACTTCCCTAATATGGGAAAGGAAATAGTTAATCAAGTCCAGGAAGCACAGAGAGCCCCATACAGGATAAATCCAAGGAGAAATACGCCAAGACACATATTAATCAAACTGTCAAATATTAAATACAAAGAAAACATATTAAAAGCAGCAAGGGAAAAACAACAAATAACACACAAGGGAATCCCCATAAGGTTAACAGCTGATCTTTCAGCAGAAACTCTGCAAGCCAGAAGGGACTGGCAGGACATATTTAAAGTGATGAAGGAAAAAAACCTACAACCAAGATTACACTACGCAGCAAGGATCTCATTCAGATTCGATGGAGAAATTAAAACCTTTACAGACAAGCAAAAGCTGAGAGAGTTCAGCACCACCAAATCAGCTTTACAACAAATGCTAAAGGATCTTCTCTAGGCAAGAAACACAAGAGAAGGAAAAGACCTACAATAACAAACCCAAAACAATTAAGAAAATGGGAATAGGAACAAACATATCGATAATTACCTTAAATGTAAACGGATTAAATGCTTCCACCAAAAGACACAGACTGGCTGAATGGATACAAAAACAAGACCCATATATATGCTGTCTACAAGAGACCCACTTCAGACCTCGGGACACATACAGACTGAAAGTGAGGGGATGGAAAAAGATATTCCATGCAAATGGAAACCAAAAGAAAGCTGGAGTAGCAATTCTCATATCAGACAAAATAGACTTTAAAATAAAGACTATTAGAAGAGACAAAGAAGGACACGACATAATGATCAAGGATTGATCCAAGAAGAAGATATAACAATTGTAAATATTTATGCACCCAACATAGAAGCACCTCAATACATAAGGCAAATACTAACAGCCATAAAAGGGGAAATCGACAGTAACACATTCATAGTAGGGGCTTTCACACCCCACTTTCACCAATGGACAGATCATCCAAAATGAAAATATATAAGGAAACACAAGCTTTAAATGATGAATTAAACAAGATGGACTTAATTGATATTTATAGGACATTCCATCCAAAAACAACAGAATACACATTTTTCTCAAGTGCTCATGGAACATTCTCCAGGGTAGATCATATCTTGGGTCACAAATTAAGCCTTGGTAAATTTAAGAAAACTGAAATTGTATCAAGTATCTTTTCCAACCGCAACGCTATGAGACTAGATATCAATTACAGGAAAAGATCTGTACAAAATAAAAACACATGGAGGCTAAACAATACACTACTTAATAACGAAGTGATCACTGAAGAAATCAAAGAGGAAATCAAAAAATACCTAGAAACAAATGACAATGGAGAAACGAAGACCCAAAACCTATGGGATGCAGCAAAAGCAGTTCTAAGAGGGAAGTTTATAGCAATACAATCCTACCTTAAGAAACAGGAAACATCTCGAATAAATAACCTAACCTTACACCTAAAGCAATTAGAGGAAGAAGAACCAAAAAACCCCAAAGTTAGCAGAAGGAAAGAAATCATAAAGATCAGATCAGAAATAAATGAAAAAGAAATAAAGGAAACAATAGCAAAGATCAATAAAACTAAAAGATGGTTCTTTGAGAAGATAAACAAAATTGATAAACCATTAGCCAGACTCATCAAGAAAAAAAGGGAAAAGACTCAAATAAATAGAATTAGATATGAAAAAGGAGAAGTAACAACTGACACTGCAGAAATACAAAAGATCATGAAAGATTACTACAAGCAACTCTATGCCAATAAAATGGACAACCTGGAACAAATGGACAAATTCTTAGAAATGCACAACCTGCCAAGACTGAATCAGGAAGAAATAGAAAATATGAACAGACCAATCACAGGCACTGAAATTGAAACTGTGATTAAAAATCTTCCAACAGGGCTTCCCTGGTGGCGCAGTGGTTGAGAGTCCACCTGCCGATGCAGGGGATGCGGGTTCGTGCCGCAGTCTGGGAAGATCCCACATACCGCGGAGTGGCTGTGCCCTCTGGCAAGGGCTGCTGAGCCTGTGCTCCGCAACGGGAGAGGCCACAACAGTGAGAGGCCCGCGTACAGCAAAAAAAAAAAAAAAAAAAAAATCTCCCAAAAAAACAAAAGCCAGGACCAGATGGCTTCACAAGCGAATTCTATCAAACATTTAGAGAAGAGCTAACACCTATCTTCAAACTCTTCCAACATACAGCAGAGGGAGGAACACTCCCAAACTCATTCTACGAGGCCACCATCACCCTAATACCAAAACCAGACAAAGATGTCACAAAGAAGGAAAACTACAGGCCAATATCACTGATGAACATAGATGCAAAAATCCTGAACGAAATACTAGCAAACAGAATCCAACAGCACACTAAAAGGATCACACACCATAATCAAGTGAGGTTTATTCCAGGAATGCAAGGATTCTTCAATATACGGAAAACAATCAATGTGATACACCATATTAACAAGTTGAAGGAGAAAAACCATATGGTCATCTCAATAGATGCAGGGAAAGCTTTTGGCAAAATTCAACACCCATTTATGATAAAAACCCTCCAGAAAGTAGGCATAGAGGGAACTTTACTCAACATAATAAAGGCCATATATGACAAACCCACAGCCAACATCGCCCTCAATGGTGAAAAACTGAAAGCATTTCCACTAAGATCGGGAACAAGACAAGGTTGCCCACTCTCACCACTCTTATTCAACATAGTTTTGGAAGTTTTAGCCACAGCAATCAGAGAAGAAAAGGAAATAAAAGGAATCCAAATCGGAAAAGAAGAAGTAAAGCTGTCACTGTTTGCAGATGACATGATACTATACATAGAGAATCCTAAAGATGCTACCAGAAAACTACTGGAGCTAATCAATGAATTTGGTAAAGTAGCAGGATACAAAATTAATGCACAGAAATCTCTGGCATTGCTATACACTAATGATGAAAAATCTGAAAGTGAAATCAAGAAAACACTCCCATTTACCATTGCAACAAAAAGAATAAAATATCTAAGCATAAACCTACCTAAGGAGACAAAAGACCAGTATGCAGAAAATTATAAGACACTGATGAAAGAAATTAAAGATGATACAAATAGATAGAGAGACATACTATGTTCTTGGATTGGAAGAATCAACATTGTGAAAATGACTCTACTACCCAAAGCAATCTACAGATTCAGTGCAATCCCTATCAAACTACCACTGGCATTTTTCATAGAACTAGAACAAAAAATTCACAATTTGTATGGAAACACAAAAGACCCCGAATAGCCAAAGCAATCTTGAGAACGAAAAATGGAGCTGGAGGAATCAGGCTCCCTGACTTCAGACTATACTACAAAGCTACAGAGAGTATGGTACTGGCACAAAAACAGAAATATAGATCAATGGAACAGGATCGAAAGCCCAGAGATAAACCCACGCACATACGGTCACCTTATCTTTGATAAAGGATGCAGGAATGTACAGTGGAGAAAGGACAGCCTCTTCAATAAGTGGTGCTGGGAAAACTGAACAGGTACATGTAAAAGTATGAGATTAGATCACTCCCTAACACCATACACAAAAATAAGCTCAAAATGGATTAAAGACCTAAATGTAAGGCCAGAAACTATCAAACTCTTAGAGGAAAACATAGGCAGAACACTCTATGACATAAATCACAGCAAGATCCTTTTTGACCCACCTCCTAGAGAAATGGAAATAAAAACAAAAATAAACTAATGGGCCGCAATGAAACTTCAAAGTTTTTGCACAGCAAAGGAAACCATAAACAAGACGAGAAGACAATCCTCAGAATGGGAGAAAACATTTGCAAATGAAACAACTGACAAAGGATTAATCTCCAAAATTTACAAGCAGCTCATGCAGCTCAATAACGAAAAAGCAAACAACCGAATCCAAAAATGGGCAGAAGATCTAAATAGACATTTCTCCAAAGAAGATATACAGACTGCCAACAAACACACGAAAGGATGCTCAACATCACTAATCATTAGAGAAATGCAAATCAAAACTACAATGAGATATCATCTCACACCTGTCCGAATGGCCATCATTAAAAAATCTACAAACAATAAATGCTGGAGAGGGTGTGGAGAAAAGGGAACACTCTTGCATTGCTGGTGGGAATGTGAATTGGTACAGCCACTATGGAGAACAGTATGGAGGTTCCTTAATAAACTACAAATAGAACTACCATATGACCCAGCAATCCCACTACTGGGCATATACCCTGAGAAAACCATAATTCAAAAAGAGTCATGTACCAAAATGTTCATTGCAGCTCTATGTACAATAGCCAGGAGATGGAAACAACCTAAGTGTCCATCATTGGACGAATGGATAAAGAAGATGTGGTACATATATACAATGGAATATTACTCAGCCATAAAAAGAAACAAATTAAGCTATTTGTAATGAGGTGGATGGACCTAGAGTCTGTCATACAGAGTGAAGTAAGTCAGAAAGAGAAAGACAAATACCGTACGCTAACATATATATATATGGAATTTAAGAAAAAAAAATAACATGAAGAACCTAGGGGTAAGATAGGAATAAAGACACAGATCTACTAGAGAATGGACTTGAGGATATGGGGAGGGGGAAGGGTAAGCTGTGACAAAGCGAGAGAGTGGCATGGACATATATACACTACCAAACGTAAAATAGATAGCTAGTGGGAAGCAGCTGCATAGCACAGGGTGATCAGCTCGGTGCTCTGTGACCACCTAGAGGGGTGGGATAGGGAGGGTGGGAGGGAGAGAGACGCAAGAGGGAAGAGATATGGGAACATATGTATATGTATAACTGATTCACTTTCTTATAAAGCAGAAACTAGCACACCATTGTAAAGCAATTATACTCCAATAAAGATGTAAAAAGAAAGAAAGAAAGAAAGAAAGAAAAGAAAGAAAGAAAGAAAGAAAGAAAGAAAGGAAGAAAGAAAGAAAGAAAAAATATCAGTTTCTACCTATGAATAGTGCAGATATTGATTACTTTAACAGTTCAATGAAACATAATTTTTGAGGACAGGGAGTGTTTATAAAGACAGATAGAGATAATATGCCTGAAATTTTACTAGCTCTAGTTTGTGTATTATATTTTTATTAGTCAAGAATTTAATGGGGATATCTAGCATTTATATACAAATTAAGAAATAAAAATTTCTGTTACATTCTTACTATTTTTGTAGCACAAAGCATACTACAGCATTTTGACATGATTTAAGGGAATTACAGTTTTACTGCTTTGAGTTTAAATAAGAAAAATAAATCAGATAGCTAAAAATTACGTTAACTTATTGGTCACATTATTTTTTAAAAAACCCTCAAAATTATCCTAAAATGTCCTGTATTTGTAATGTACAATTTTTCTGTTTCAAAAATAAACTCTCAAAAATGTATTTTTGATTTTGTGTTAATGAAAGTTTTCTTTTGGTTCAAAGGAAACATTGGTAGTAGCATGAACACCTGAAAGTACAGCAGGCATTATAATGATGTGGATGTTGCTGCTACAGTTGTAGTTAAAATGGGTGCTTGTCAGCTTCATACTAACGAATTAGCAATAAATAACATGTATGGTAACTCTAGGAGGGAATATACTATTGTCTAGTACAGATAAATACATGTAATATAAACTGTGTGCCTGAGACAAAAAAAAACACTGCAAATCACATGCACTATACAGTTATACACTGTCTGCAGCAATATTGCAACCAGAGAACAATACGTATTTTTAAAAGTTACCTTCAATGAAACACTCCTACTTCCATCAATTTTATCGCAACCAATCACCATATTCTGTGGATGGCTGTGCTGACATTAGAATCCTTTCTCTTTCTCTAGTCAAAATGTTTTATATGTTTTTTGTCATTTTATTAATTTCCTGCTTTGGGAGTAATTTTACTGTCAATTCATGAGAACTTTGAAATGTCATGAAACTTTTGGAAAGTAGAGTACTAACAATTAAAATTTAACCCAGAAGTACTTCTGACAGTATCATTTGAATGTGCAATCTCTGCATATAACATAAGTGAAGGCAAGGGGAAAAAATCTGTAAAATGAATAGAGTTTTGACAGCAACTATACATAGTATACAGCACATACTTATATATGTCATAGTAGTAGCTTCTGTAACATACCAATGCATTGGAAAATGAAATGCACAGAGACATGAAGCTATGAGGTGGTGCAGACTGTCATTTTTCATGTTAACAGAGTATTTTGTCAGCCTTATCCAGCAAAAACTCTGATGTACAAAACAACATTTCTAACAGCTCTGTCACCCTCTGTCCTTCCTTTTTATTTTGCATATGCATCTCACAGTTCTCTAAAGGGTTTGTCTCCCCATTTAGCCCTTCATGAAATCCCTGAGCTGCCTTTTTCATCTGGAGCCTCCATGCACAACTGTGAATACTCCATCTTACATCTCACCTGATAGGTGAGGCTTCCCCAAATCCCAGGTACTGTTAGAGGACTTGAGGCATCCTCTGTAAGAAGGAAATCATGAGAGCAGAAGGAAATATCTGCTCTCAAGAGAAGTCCCTGAAGAAAAAAATCAATCGTGTGAATTAAAAAGCTTTTGATGAATAAATAATACATATGCAATAAATTAATTAACCAATTTTCAAGTCAGGCTTAGTATAGCATTCTAGAGTTAGCTAGCATTGCATCAATCAAAATGTAATCATTTGGTTTTGCTTCATATGATTTTCAAATACAAAATGACTGTGCCAGTTGAAGGCTACCATTTAAGAGACTATAATAGCCAAAACCAGGTAGTTGGGCATTTGCTTTCCAATGTACAAACCAAAGACTAAAACAAGTATTTCTTCATAAACACTATGACCACTGTATTTAATAATGTTGACATTTACATAAATGGATTGTAGTGTAGTTGTCGAACATATATTGGGATGATGCCATAATCCTGTTTTAATTAGATGGATGTTGTGAGCATAGAAAAATCACAAGCTGCACTCCCTGTGGTGATGCCATACTGGCAAGGAATCAATCACCACGGCTCTGGTTGCCATAGAAACTGATAGCTTCTGCACCACCATCTAAGTGGCAAATGATTGGTGGTATACTCATAACACAGGGAGAGCAATGAGTTTTTCTATCCTGTCCAGCAGCTGTGCCAGAGAGTTAATTAAAAGCAGAGAACATGAAACAAATCTAAATCTGTGAAGAAATGAAATGTACAGTACAAATTGAATTCCCGTGTTGAACAGAAATTAATATGCAGCGCAAACCACAGAGCTGCCTGAACAAGCAGCAGCTGGGAATCTTGGGAAATGCTGCCTCTGAGGCAGTTAGAGTTGAAATGTGGAGAGGGCACCTCCTTATCTTATTACCTAAACAAGCACTTTGTTCAGTATTTGTGTTGACTGATGCATGCAAATTGAAGCCTCAAATGTTGAGTTCCCATTTCTAAGCAGGAAGGACAAAGCTTAACTAAGATTTAATTAACAAACGGTTAGCAACTGCAGTTTATCATCTGTGAACACAATGTAAGTAAATGTTTCTACTTCTGTACTAGAATTCACCAGACAACCTCTGTGAAAGTCAATGTGTTTTTATTGATAAGCCACAAATTCGGAATTCGTATTTCAAACATTGCAAGCTGAGGAGCAAGTATCTGAAATGCTTTCCTAAGAAGTAAGAGAAGCTTGACATAGAAATAAAGTTTATTTTCTTTTTTCCATAGAATGATCTACAACAGATCAGGCATGAAATATTTAACTAGAGAGAATCATGATTTCTTGGTTCAGTCTACACCCATTCTAGGATTTCAGTGGTATCATTTGGAAAAGTTAGTGTTCCAGTAACCTGTTCTCTGCGTGAAGCCAACCACTCCCACTGGGCAAGTAGAACAACCCAGAGAACCACACCATGTATCTCTACAACTGCCAAGTATGTGTGTTTATAAGAATTAGAGGAAAGAATAACATCTTAGATCATGCAATTTACCCTTCTCCCCCAACTAGGACAAAATCAGGAAGTGAGCGTGGCTAATTATGGAAGAGCAAAAAATGGAGAACTTCAGAGTTTATATCATTATGACACATATGCACTTAATGCCCATCTAATGAACTGCTAGAGTTTTTTCTTTTATCAAGATGTATTTTCCTCTAGTTAGTCCTCTATTTCTAATGGCAATTGAATTGCTTATCTAAGAAGTATTTACCCAATTCTTCCAATAACCCATTTTATTTTCCAGGGTGATAAAACAACAAGAAAGCAAACACCATGCTTCCATATTATACTTGCTTATGATGGATACATCTGTATGAAACAGATTTTCATATATAGTTAAGAACTACTTGGTTTGAAAATATATATATGTCCATGGCATATGGAGCAAAGTTCTGAAGCAGCTTTTTCAAGAGGAGTTTTGTACACTTTGAAGACCATGAATAGGTTTCCAACAACTGGTCGAATCAATGCTATTTTAAGAGAAAGACTTCAATCTGACATAAGATGGGAGAGATGAATGAAAATGTTATTGAAATAAAGGGAGGAGGAGTTTCCAATATTATTCTAACTGTAGCATTTTAAATATAGTCAAGTTAATTATACCATGCCTATTATAATCTCTGAGTAGAATCACTAATAATCATTAGTAGGAAAACCATCTGATGTCTTCATGGAAGTGAGTATCTGAATACATGAAAAGAAGACTTTTTAAAAAGTACATAGTGTCCAAAAATACTGAAATACGGTGTTAAAATGTACAAAATAAAAAGTTTAAGTAGTTAATGTGTAAGGCTAGAAATTTGTATGGTAAATATATGTTTAAGTAGACATTTCAAAATGGAGTTCAAAAAATTTTAATGCTGATGAAAATATTCCTTTAAATTCACAGATGTAGGAAGTTTCAAGGTAAATGTATATTTTCAAATATTCTATGTGGTTAGAACCCATTATATCTGGTGTTAGGGTCATATAATGGGATTTTATGAATCATGAAATAGCAATCTCTGTGGTTAATAACACTAAGGATAAAATTCTTGAATCCATATCCCTTTTCCGATTGTCATTGTCCTGACTTATGTCTCTATCATCTCTGATTTGAATTTTTATTATTGTCCCCTAACTGATATCCTTGGAGTGCCATTTTCATCTTCACGTGGAGAGGAGGGGATTGATATGTTTCACTTGATAAACCTCTACAGGTGTTTTGAGAATTGTGTTTCATTTTACCCACCATACCCAGATGAGAACAAGGGCTCTAAAGGAGTGTAATCCAACCCGTGCATTTACCAAAATCAACTAGAAAACTTGAAAAAAGGTAAGAGAGAGACAGAGAGCTTGAGTGCTGGCTGGCAGATTCCCAGGATACTGTAAATCCTGATCTAGTGGTTCTGCACAGCACTGAGCATTCAAAATTTTAATAACTTTCACAAGTGAATCTGAAGAGCAAAATCACTTTAGAAAAAGAGACAAAAACTTAGCCCTAACCAATTCTGACATCTCTTGATCTTTCAACCATTTTTACTGATGACCATTTCATCTGGGGAGAATTATGGTGAAGTCCCATAATTCGTATAAGTGATACTAATCTTGTTACCCTCTTAGTCAATTTTTTAAACCATTTTGGTGTGACTGACTTTATGAGAATAACAGTAAGCAAAGGATCTTTTCTTCATAAAAATACACATAAATTTACAAGATTTTACTGACTCCCCAGAACCATCCCTGATAAAATAATCCCTCCTTTATATACTCCAGGTTACATATATGGCCTTCTCAGAATTTCTTCTGACTTGCACTTTGCCTTATGCATGTAGTTAAATTTTAGTTGTTATCATTATCATTGTTATTTATTATATGTAAGATCCTTTACATAAAGACTTTAGTTACAAATATCTTTAGATCTAAGTATCAGGAAATAAAGCTCTGTTTCTCCTGAAAAATAAATCATATGCATTTGTAAAAGAATGTTAATTAAAGTGCAACCATTTTATTCTCGGTGTCAAGTGAAGCCCCAAAGTGATATATGCCATATACTAAATTGAAGTACAAGACCACTGTGAATGACTTGCAAAATAAGTCTGTGGAAAACCTGTCCTGAAACTCTGAGCTTCTTCATCACAAGTTGGGAAGTAGGATGTTAACGGGTGATTCTTTGAAGAAAGTTGGTTTTGTGTGACCCCATCCCATAAGTGGGTTTCTCCTCTCATTTCTATTCAAAATAGAAAAACTTTAAGGAGACCTTTTGGAGAAAGTATAATGTTTCCCCTGAAATGTGGAAGCAAAAGTCAACTGATACCCTAACAAGCCTAGGAAGTCTCAAGGATAAGAGACTGGAAGGCTAATCATTCTCACAATAGAACAACAGAGAGATGGCCATGTCAGGCCAGATGTTGTCAGAGCAAGTTATATATGAAAGCTTCCTGTGGACCAGATGTAGACTACATACCATAGAAAGCTGGTATGGGGCTGTCTTAGAGACTGACCCAAAATATTGCATAGGGGGCAAGGAGCAAGGTAACTTAGATATTTCTTGAATGAAAGAATAAATATACTGACTATAATACGTACGTCCGTTCTCCAGCAATGCAAGGGTTCTGAAAACCCACAAAATGTCCCACAAGAAAATGAATCATTTTAAAACACCTGTGAGACTCAGAGAGCTTGACACATAACTACAGCTTTAGTCAAGTAAGAAATTCTTTGTCCTTCTCTCCTTTTGTCCAGCATCCGTACCTCAACAGATCCTGAAACTAGATTTACCTATAATATTTAAGGGTTCCAAGAAACATCATATGTCTAAAGAATTTTCTATGAATTAAAGGAAAAAGCTCTTAGATAAAATATGTTCTGTTATTTTAACTGACAAATATACATTCTTAAATATATGAGGGACCAGAGTTGAATTTAGAATTCTTAATATCCTTTTAGTCCATTGCTAGAAACTGGCAGAATATAGAAAGCCCACCATTGGTCTCCTGATGTATTGGGAAAGCATATAGCCTGTCTATCTTCTCATCTGACCCCAGCTCCTTTCAGCACCATGAGGAATCTCACAAATACACATACAAATACCCAAGACCAAACGTCCATCTTTCATCCTCACTGCTACAGACAACTGGACCGCAGCCACCCCCCAATCTAAGGTGTGATCACAGCAGCAGAGCAGCCCTCTTAGGAGGGCTACCCCTAGGGAAGAGCCCTGCACAGACCATGGGATCAGGCTTGGCATCATTTGGGCAAAGAATAACAGGGTCCTGCATACTTCTAGCATAGTGAGGCTAGAGAATGCTGGTTCGTAAACAGTATTCCTCCTTGCTCTGGATAATCTCTCTGTCCCATGTGGCTGGACAAGACTAGGAGATAGCGAATAATGGGACTCTGTAAAGCACAGGATCCAGAGTAAGAGCTCCCATTGCTGGGTCTAAGGGAAAAACTGTCTGGAAGAATCAATGACCATTGTTAGCATGATGAAGAACAGAAACACACACACACAGACACACACACACACAGACACACACACACACACACACACACACACACACACACACACGGCAGAGAAAGGGAGCAGAAGCTAACCATGCCCTCTTTTCCACAGTGTGGCGCTGACCTACGGTTTGCACAAATTAGTGAGAGGAGTAGCTTTAACTTTGGGAAAATTTGACATATTGATTCCTTTAGGCATTTCAATTGCTCGATTAGTCCTTTAAATTACTGACTGGGGGACTTTTTATGACCCGGTAGTGACTCAAAATTAATGAGACTTGTCCCAAATTTCATTCAGGGGAAGAGAAAGAAACTGCCCCACAGGAAAAAAAAAAGAAACAAAAGAAAACAACATGTTGCTTACAAGTGAACTTACAAGTCCTGCTTATTCAATATAATTATTACAACTTTGTTCCTATAAACTATGAGAATTTTGTAGTTAATCATATATTTCTTTGTTTTGATTTTTGGGAACCTCAGTCAAGTATGTATACTAGTTATTTACTACATAGGCTCTTATGGACTATGCTTGCATATTACCTTTTTCTCTGGTCTTATGTTTCCATCTATATTATTCTAATTCTAAGGTTGTTAATATTTCTATTTTATTTTGTAGTGCATGTATTTTCATAACTGGCCAAAATACTTTGTTTATATATAAACATATATATATATATACACACACACACACACAATTTTTTTCTGATTTGGTTACAAAACAAAGCAAGATCAGATCAGAACAGACTGGACCAGGGGAACTTGAGGGCCACAAGCATTGTCTAAAGCACCATGGAAAATTCAGGTATCATTAGGAGGATGATGCTATCTAAAGAGACCCCCTTTCACTAATTGGTTGTGTGTGACAGGTAAAAGATAAATTGTAGTCAGCATTTTAATTTATTCACTTAGCAAATATTTGTTGAGTGCTTATTCTATGTCAGTTATAGCATGCAGACAAAACAAACCTGGCCTCTCCACCACTAAGTGAGAAGGGTAGTGGCAATGCTGCTTTATTTTTTCTATGTACTGCACAAGACTCCAAATTTGGTTTAATGTTATCCAGTTGCTGTCATGAAATCCTAACCATTTTTGAACATGGAGAATTTTCAATTTGTACTGGGCCCTGCAATTTATGTAGCTGGTCCTGGACAGTGGCTATATGTTCTAAGTCTTTGCCAATCTACAAATTCCCCCAAACACTCCCATGTCTCATCTGGATCTGGCATTTACACTTTTTATGCCTGTGAATGGATTTAGGCTTCTTAAGACACAACACTGGCCCATTAGTGTGTCCCTATCAGGAATAAAAAAGAACAGTTTGAAACCTTACACAAATCCTCTCCTGTGTCAGCAAGACTCCAGAGTGACTTATTTAAATGATTATTTTGTAATGTGCTTATGTTTGAGGAGAACAAGTCTCATGGGAGAAAGAATTGTGTAAATTGAAAAAAACTGTGAAGTAATCCTTAGTAATCTGCAGATATGACACCATGTATTATTCTTATTATCCTTTTGTGACTTCTGCTTGGTAGGGCTCCTTTCTAGCTATATCCTTTAGCACAGAAACTCGAAACCTTAGGGGACATTAATTTCTCCTTCACAGTTCTCTGCTATTCAGGTTTGTTTGTTGTTTATTTATTTATTTGCTATTCAGTTTTTAACACATACTGAGCACCCACAAAACCTTTAGTCTTGTTACCTGTGTATGGATTCTTCCCTTGAATGGCCTAACATTTACCTTTGCATCCTTAGTAAGTACTAGAGGCAGGGCCTGAAACCCAGAATTATTTACTGAGTGATTGAAATAACTTCTTATGTTCAGGACACAGGTGAGCATTTTACATGTGCCATTTTATGGGATACAGAAATTATCCCACTCTGTAAGCTTTTATAAAATTCAGAAAGTTGTATTTGATCCCTGTAATGCACCCTTTGCAATGGGTGTTTTCTTTGTGATGCAATTCTAGTATATCAAGGCCCTTGAGGTAGTTCAGAAACTGCTCCTTCTGCATGGGGGTTCAGACATCTACCTTAGACTGCTGTTGTCATGTTAAGATGTTCGTTTAAAACTTAGGTCAGTCACTGTCCCAGGCTGAGTTCTCTGGAAGCACAGCTGATATGGAGTTTCGGGTGCAAGATGTTTATAGGAGATCGAAACTGGTGAAGGGCTTGGGCAGAAGCAGGATTAGTGAGAGAAACAAGTCAAACTGTAATGTGCCTCAGCCAGCCATCCAGCGAGCTTTGGAGGGAGTCTCACTTCTGGTTGAAAAAGCAGAGCCTGTATATCATCTCACTCAGTCACTGGAGGCAGGTGGCCTTGGGGTGGGCTTGCCCTTGAGCAAAGTTGTCTTTGCAGCTGAGGCAGACCCAGAAGTTGCAGAAAGCTGAAGGCTATCTCCTGACTTCTCTCTGTGTAGCTGGGCAGCAAGTTCTTCCTTGAAATGAGATCTGGGTAGTGCATCCCCATGTCTATCACAGATTTTCATCATAATACCTCCTGGTCTAACTTACTAGATTAAACAATCAGAATAATTAAATTCTGAAAAATTAAAATTCTATTGCATAGTGAAGTGAGGTGTTCAAAACACGTGCACCATCATGAAAATTAGAGCAGCAATTATATTCTGTAAAGCACTACAAAAAAGGTTTCACAATATATTTTTTTATTCTAATTATGGGTCTTTTAAACATTATGTTATCTATTTACCAACAGCCTGAGTGAGGAAACTTTGAATAAAATATTACTGTATCACTGACAATGTCATTATTTTCATGATCCTGGGTGACTTCTGCAAGACCTTATAGACTCTAGACAATCTTTTTTTGTTTCAAAATAGAACTGTTGCTGGCTTTATTAGTCACAGGAGATGTAATATTTCATCATCAATTTCATTAGTATTTCTATTATTCTATTACTTTTTTCTTATCCTCCAAAGGGTATTATTTATTATGTTCTATAATTAATTTTTTAAATTGCTTGAGTAACTTTTTTATACAAAATCTCCAAACACTTTAACAGAATTAACTTTTTTTTTTCCATAGCTATATACCTAGTACATAGAAAAGTTCCCAGTACAATTTGGGAGGTAAATAAATATTTAAGTGACTAAAATAAAAATGAATGAGTTGGCAACACCCCGGGACAGTCTTAAATAAAGATGTGAAACAAGTACATAAATGATGGTACAGTACAACACTGAACATTTAAAATGCCTTAAATTCTCCAGCTCTCTAAACAGAGAAGACACTCAATAAATGGAGTTCACACAGTGTTAACACATATGAAAAAGGCCAATGTGTGTGTTGGGAGATGTTAACCTTATGCTAAATATGATTTATCAACACACTGTTGTTGTAAGAACTAATGCTGGCACAACCTAAGAGTTTCCTAATGAAAGCACAGCATTCTAAAAAAAAGATAATGGTGGTGCCGTGTTTCTTTTCATTAGTTTGATCATATCTGAGGTCAGTTGCTTTAGGTTTTGACAAATGTGAATCAGTTCCTAGGATAGGAAAGTTATAGGGCAATGAGAGAGATGTAAAAAGATATTTCATCTGGACTACCTTCTTCATCTTCAAAATAAAAATACCCTATATGTTGGCCCTCTAATTCCAGGAGAATCCCAAAGGAAATAAAAGATGCAAAAAAATTTGGATAGATCATTGTACATAAGTTTTCAATCCTAGGAATACACAATTAAAAAACTAAAACAACTTACACAGATGATGATAGGAGAGTGTTCAGTAAGCTAGGATGAGATGCAGTCACTAAAAGTAATATTTAAAAAAGTTTTACAGGCTTTAGCCAAGGTTTATGATACATTCCAATGAAAAGTAATCTGTCTCAAACTATTAACAATATAAGTTCAAAATATGCATCTCTCTCTTTCCATAACCAGAGGGAAATACACTAAAAATTTTAGAAATGGTATTGCTTTTCTTCCTTTTTTATTATGTTTTCCACAGTAATGATTGTTTTTTTTTTGGTTTTTATAATCAGGAAAAGAAAACTTATGTATAAGTCAATTATTTGTATCTTTTGTTCCTTTCCCCTCATTGCAAAACTAAAATTTACAACTTATTTCCTGACAAAGAAAAAGAAAATATGCTTGGGGATTAAACATATGTGCTAATTCAATGTTTTTATTTTCCACTTTCTGAATTTCCTAAATAAGATTATTGATTTTCAACATGTCTGCTTTCAAAATTTGTTCAATTAAGCTTACTTAAATAAATTCAGGAAGAGTAAGGCCAAAATCATACGATACAGGACAAAAGGAAAAAAGCCAAGAAGTAAATAGGGTGAGGAAAATAAAAAGGCTAAAAGAAATCTTATTAGCCAAATTCCAGTGGTTGAACCAAAATGCCAGTATAAGCTTCCTGATAGCTTGCATGAAAAAGGCAACAGCACATTATTCTAATTAATTAATCATTAGGAAAGTACTAACTTATCAGGAGGGACTGGGCATATACTTTGATTTTTTTTCATATTAATTAATTCATGTATTTAACAAAAGTTCATCGACTATATACCACACTGTAAGGAATTAAACTAGAGGGGAAAACAAGTATAGGCAGTACAATTCCAAGTGAAGGTAGGGTTATGGCAGATGAAGGAGAAAAGTCCAGGCCTACAATCCTCATAAACTTTGTCTCTGAGGCACTGGTCTTTGTGTGCATGTTTACAAGATTTGTGTTATGTTATAAGGTCCTTGAAAGCTGTTTGATATATACTCCTTGATATTGGAGCTTATGTTGATGATATACCTAGTTATTATAAGGACTATATGTTTAATGTCTGTCTTCTCCACTTTCCAATGCTTTGCCCTCTCTCCCCACACAACCTAAACTCTACAAAGCCAGCAGTTGCATATTTGCTCAAGCTCTATCTCTAGAGCTTAGAACAGCAACTTGTTCCACAGTAAGACTCAATAAATATTCCTTTAGGTATTGATGAATTGATTTAATGAATGACTACAATCTTCTCTCTAAGGCTCAGATTTCAGCATGATTTTCTTAATTTATAGTTATAACTGTTCTTTCCTTTTAATAACACTGGTTTCCTTAATTGCGGTTGGCTGGATACTAACATGCAGAGGGCTTTTGGGGGTTATTTTCTACTGGCTGCTCAAATTTGAAAATTGTATAGGTCATCTCTATATTGGTTAGTGCAATTTTAAAGGAGTGTTGCATATTTTCATAAGAAATTCTCCCTTATAACATGTCCCATTTTCATTATAATCTACAGATTGAATTCCCCTTGATCCCTATGGTCTCTAGATCTATACAAATAATATAAACGTTTTAAGACGTCAGAATAAAATATAAAAAATATTATACCTCAGTATGCATCATTAGCTTTCAAATATTTTCTGAACATAGGAGTTCTTCCGTCAAAAGAAATCCAATGGAAGACTCTCATATCGAAAACTTCAAGAGCATCTCTCATTGAAAGAGTATAAGGACAAAATATGTGATCTCTTATCCCTTATTCTCTTCTCTTTTTCCTCCCCTTACTCCCCTACACAGTTTGGTAGCCTTTGGTGTGTCTGTTCAGAAACCTATGGCTTCTAAGAGCTAGAAAAACATTGTAGAATGTAAGTTTTGATTGTTAATGTGAAGTATTTCTTCTGATGAGAAGGTTGCACCAACATATCTGGCATCAAAATCATGTTAAAATCTGTCCCACAAAAAGACAGCAGGTTCTAACTCAACTACTGCTGTATTTAGAGATGTGTGGAAATAACTCATTTTAGATGTTAAAGAGAAGCATTTTGGCTCAGAACATTAAGCAATTGGACGACAATTCATGAGCTCAGGTTTTTAAGTTTTCTTTTTGCTGACACGTTTGACACTGGGAGAATCACTGCTTCTCTTTACCTTGGCTTACTCATCAGTAAAGTAGCACGTGATTATGCTGACTCACCTCATTCTCACAGAGTGTTTATTCACTAGCACTGATAATGCACTATTCTGTCTAAGAAACCAATGAAAAATATTCCAAGGAGCAGGTAAAAGTGGTCACATTTGTAGCTAAATAATAATTTGAAGGAAACTTACAAGAGCTTCAGGTATATAAATGAGAACAAAAACTCTGGCTAATTTAGGTAACATTTAACAAAAAATAATTTTCAGCGAAGATGAACAAAGTAGCTTGGATTCGTTTTAATTTTACTGTAAACTGAAGAGACAGCCAGAGTTAGGGCTGGGGCAGGAGGTGTGAGGAGCATTTGGGATGTGTGCTATAATACTAATAAGATAAGTACATATGGCTTTCAAGACCTTGAAAAGAAAGAGGATTTTGTGTGTGTGTGTGGTACGCGGGCCTCTCACTGTTGCGGCCTCTCCCGTTGCGGAGCACAGGCTCCGGACGTGCAGGCTCAGCGGCCATGGCTCACGGGCCCAGCCGCTCCGCGGCATGTGGGATCTCAACCACTGCTCCACCAGGGAAGTCCAAGAAAAAGGATTTTTTTTTTTCTCATTTGTAATCTTAATCGAAGCATTGCTATTCATTTTTAAAAGTCTTTCCTTATAAGCACCAAATTTTAATACCTATGTCAATTTGGGGGGAAAAGGAACTCCCGTCAAGAGCTTCCCTCCAGAAGAAAACAATTATGTTCATTCCTCCAAACAATCAAATTCGAAGTCTACCAAAACAGAAACAAAAAAAGCCCACATAGAAAAACAAAAACAAAAATCACATTCTAGAGGTTCAGTGCATTTAGCAGCCTTCACTGTGCTGTCTAATCATCCTTCAAAAAAATAACTCTAGTTCATCAAAATATACATTTTCCATTTGATTTTTAAATTAAAAAATAATTTAAAAAAGGAAACTTGAAGGAATTCACAATTAATTGCCTGACTCCTTTCGACGTCATGTACAGCATATGAAGGTCAGGAAGGCTATTTGCAGCACACATGATTAGGGGAAATTGATTTTCAAGGTTTAGCTTTCTTCCAAACAGTGTCCACAATTCCAAGTATGAAGGGACACAGACGATCTCCTTTAAGAATTCCACAGGACAATACAGGTGCCCCAGCTGTTCTTCATAGAGTGACAGGGCTTCAGTCAAATTGACACAGTTCCCCTGTGTAAAATATTTCCCATCCTGTTTCAATACTTTCATTGAGAGGTCAAGAACCAGTCTGAGAAACTCCCATGTGGAATCTTCTTTCGGAGATGTGGAGATTGGAACAGCTGTCAAATCATTAATCACATAATCAAACTCTCTCCCTTCTTTGGTGTACCTCTTCAGTACTGGAATACAGTCTTCTGATACAGTCTTCTGAGAACCTGATCGCAGTCCCCTTTAAGATTGTCTAGGACATCACCACATGTTTTTCCCATGTATTTCTTACATGCGTCAATCACCATTTGGTCAATCTCTACCATAGTGACCATTTTTGGTTTCAGTTTGACTATTTCACATAATATGCCCCCATCTCCGCCTCCTAGAATCAGTACATCTTTGCCAGTGTAATCTTCTTTGCCGCTGCTCATGATGGCCCGGGTATACGCCAGATCACTTTCCACCAAATTAACATCCCCACTGAGGATGAGAATATTTCCAAATTGTTTTGAGTGTAAAATTTTAATGTTCTGGTAAGGTGAGTCTTCATCATACACCACTTCATCTATGTCGTACTCAACCAGGCGGCCATCTGCAGTGGGCCAGTATCTGTCAATGGCCCCTCCTCGAACTATGGGTGGTAATCGCTTCACCCGCTCAGTACTGTCCTGACTCAATTCTTTCATTCTTTCTTCTACTTTGTTCAAAAGACTGTCAACTTCTTTGCCTTGCGCATCACTGTCGTAACTCTGAAGGTCCAGCAACACCAATCCATGCGGGTAAATTCTCAAATTGGCAAAGCTGCCGTTTTTGTTTACGTAGGTCGCTAAATAGCCATGGTCCTGCCAGGTGTGCACCAACCCCATCATCCCCTGCTCCTGGAAAATGGACTGGAGGCCTTTCAGAATGGTCTCACCATCAGCTTTGGTGCCGAGCATGAAGTCAAGGGTGCCGTGCTGTGCTGCTGCCATAGTGAGGCGAGGCCCTGGGCCATGCCTGGGGGAGGGGGCCGGGGAGACTGGGGGTCCGCGTGGTGTGTCAGGCTGCAGCCGGCGGGGAGTGCCAAGAGGATATTTTTGACATGTTGGAAGTTTGAAAGAAAAAGATCTCGCTAGTTGTGTGTACTGGAATGCAAAACTGATTAAAAAAAAAAAGTCTATCATTGTAAATCTGACATTAGAATGTTGCTTTTGGCTACTAGTAAATTCAGCCCCTTAATTCTCTGCTTGAGGATGGATAGTTATTACAGCCATAACAGAGAATATGAAAATAATAATAAACTTACTAACTAAAATGACCATTCTTTATCTCATATTTAAGGTAATCACACTGTATGCCCTAAGCAACAGTTTAGCACCTTGTTCTTAGCCATGTGTACAACAATTTTAGATTAATAGCTGAATTTCCTTAGAGAAGAACTTGAACTTCATAAAAGGTCACTCTCTTTAGTTCAGAATGTTTTTCTTACATTTCAATCACTTTGCATTTTTATCAGTTCTCCCACTGAGTGGCTCAAATCATTTCACCAAATGATCTTTTCAGATGAGGTGAGTCAACCATTTTTGGGAAATTCATTAGAATGGAGGCCACTAGAGCACCATTTGCTCAGTTGAAGTACTATTCACACAGGCTCAAGGAGTTAATGTGCTTACTAAGTGCTCGCAAAATAGTTTATTCCCCCAGAAAAGTCTCTCCCCAAAATTCATCAATTCCTTTAACATGCTAGCAAAGCAAGGATTCAAAGACTTGAAGCCTAATCCACTGGATAAATTACAGATTGTTCAAGGTGACATTTTTTACTTTAAGAGCAAGGTCTGGGAAGACACTGATTAGAAGGGGAAAATACAAAATCTCGAAAGAAGCAGAGATGGATTAAAGCCTTGACTTTGGTCAACTTCAGTCATTCAGCACATGTTGACTAGTGTGTGCTAGGATGAGGATGCAAAAGTGACCAAGGTAGACTCCTTGCCCTGAAGTAGTCTGCAAGCAAGTGGGAAAGACACTTTAACCTTAGACAGTAGTTCAATTTCCTTCTTCTAAAAAATGGAGAAAATAGTATACATCACAAGTTACTATAGTACAATAATGAAGAATGCGGGTGATAGCTAGAGTCAGATAGTCCTGAACTTGAACCCAGATTCTACCTATATCTTGACTCAATATGACCATGGGCAAGTTACTTAACTCACCTAATCATGAGATTCCCTGTCTTTAAAATTTGTTATAGCACTACTTAGCTGAAATGGTTGTTGTGTAAATTTGATTTGCTAATACACAAAGTACTTAACACAGTGCCAGGCACACAGGAAGGTACTTGTGTGCTTCCTGTGTGATTGTACACACAGACAATCACAATTAGATACTCACTGATTTTATATATATTTAAATCTTTAAGTCATGATAAAATATTATTGTCCCTCTTACACTTAACATATAGACAAACTATCACTGTTAATCACATGAGCACACTTATAAAAAACACTTTCAAAGATAAAAGTTTTATACAAAATGAAACATTCATAATACAGACAAAAAAACCTATGATATTTAAAGAACACCAGTTACTTCAGTTATACAATTCAGTTACTTCTAAAGCCGTATGAACAGGAGGTGAAAGCAATGATCACCTGCTATTTCCCTACCATTGCTCACCCACAAGCTTCAATCTTGTATAATTACAATTATTTTCCCCTACAAAACAACAGAGTAGTTTGTTAATAGGTCAATAATGAGCACTCATCTGACATACGTATGGAATAGAAATACTTCTTATGGCAGATAAACCCTAAGATTCCCCCCAAAAGCCCCAATTTCCCAGCTCATGATATCCACACCTTGTCTAATCCCATCCCCTTGAGTGTAGACAGGAACTGTGACTTGTTTCTACCCAAGAGAATACAGCAAATGTGAAGGAATTTTGCAGATGTGGTTAAGGTCCTACATCAGTTGATTTTGAATTAATCAAAGGAACATTACCTCGGGTGGGCATGACTTTTTGCTGTTGTTGATAGTTGCAAGTTCTCAAAAATGGGACTGGGAATTCCTGAGGTCAGAGACTCTTGCTCTGTTGCTGGGCTTGAAGAAGTAAGCTACCATGTTGTGCGAGGGCCTATAAAGAGGGTCTTGTGACAAGGAATTGCAGGTAGCTTTTAGGAGCTGAAAGCAGCCTGGTCAACAGCCAGAAAAAAAAGTGTGTTCGGGAGACTCTTAGTCCTACAACCACAAGGGGATGAATCCTGTCAAGAATTGAGGAGCAATTGGAAACATATCTTTCCCCAGTTGAGCTTCTGATGAGACTGCAATGCCAATAACACCTAGACTGCAGCCTGATAAGACACTGAAGCAGAGAACCAAGCTAAGCTGTACTCTTCTGAGCTACAGAAACTGTGAGATAATACATATGTGTTGTTTTTAACTTTCTAAGTTTGTGGTCTCTTTTATACAGCACGGAAAACTAATATGCTCCTGTGGACAGAAAGGTTTTGAATTCAGGGCTCAGAAAGACAAGACAATCCAATAATAAGTGATGGCATTCTTTTATGTACTGAGATCATTTACTCCCTGTTGAAAGGGAGAGTCTTTCTACTTAGAACAGGAGATAAACTGAGATGGGATTCACCTCTCTGTAATTTCCTGGGTAAAGAAATGATCCACTTGAGATAAGGGTCACTGGAGTAGTCGAGAGTTTTATTTGTATTGCATCCACTAACGATACCATCAGGAAAAATTGCCATTAATTTTAGAGGGAGTGTCCTATACTGACTACTTTGGTAGTGAAGGAGGAGAAATTCTTATTAATTTCTCCCTCAGAAAAAAAGGGAGCAGAGAGAGAATTCCTAGATATCATCCAAAAAAAATATTAGGCATGTGACTATATCAGGGATGTGACTATAAAAGAAAACATAAGATGTCTGTGTGTAGGTGCTTTGGTGTAGAAAGTGCTTTGGAGGCATCATAGTCCTTTGCAATCTGAGAGAAATGGAGTGGGGGTTGTTTGTGTGAAGAGAAAGGAAGCAAAACAATTTCATGTAGGTCTGTGGGAAGGGCCATAGGGGCATAATTGGGGTTTCAGATGAATCTAGGGGCCTAACTGGCTGGACACCACATTGGGCCACTTTTGAATCTATAAAACACAGGGAAGCACAACTGCTCCTCTTGCAGTCCATATGTGGAAAATTTAACCATTTACAGAAAATATAGACTCATGATAGATTAGAGATGAAAAGGCACTTAAGGGTCCTTGAGTCTATTTCTTTCTTTTGCTGGTGAGAAAACTAAGGACAAGAGGTGGTAAATGACTGCTCTATTGTCATTCAGCAAGTTATTATTAGAGCTGGAAATGGAACAAATATATATCTATATCTATTCAATAGGTATATATTTAATAGATATATATATACACAATGTATGGACTACATGAATTAAATATATATTTATATATATTTTGAATTAAATATATACTATTTTAATTTAATTATATATTAATTTAAATAACTTATACAAATATGTTATTATTATATAACTGTATGTTAAATATATATATTTAGCCCAAAAGGTACTTTACACATAATTTAGTCCAATAGTCCCATGCTCTGGTTTTATAGATTGGGAAAACTGAGAGCCTGAAGAGTTACATGACAAAGCTGCTGTCTCCAGACATATAACACAAATAATTTTGCAAAATGAATCAGAAGCAATTCATTTAGGCTGCTGTTTCATTTCTCCATTCTACTTCATTCTACTACCTATGAGCACACAAATATTCACAGGAATTTACACATATTGAAACTCCTCTGTGGTATCCTGATTTCTCCTGTTCCATCTACAAAACTCCTGTGGTACTAGATCATCTTTTAACTCATCAATCTTCTTTCTGTCCCCTCATAAATCAAAACTCTCCTGCCCCCATCCCCGTCCTTCTGAACATTTTGTCAAGTCGTTGTTTTCTAATCTGTGAGGACGTCATTCTAAAGTGTTAAAGGATTACTATTATCTCTCCCAGAAATATATGCATTTTCAAAGCAATCATGAACGTGCCATGCCTCAATTTCCTGAAATAACATCCAATATTAGAAATTTTACATTGTTGGAAAAGTGTTTCTGGAGAATATATTTGAAGCTTTTGGACAACACCATAAAATGACTTAGAAATTTTGATAGAGCTAGTTGCTAGGAAGTCACTACAAAAGATAAACTGGAAGTAAACTGGGTACATGGCAATAACATCTTTAAAAAAAATCAATGCTTTATAAGTCATAGGCACAGATACTTTCTGCACCTTTCTATTTTCAGTGTAGAACCTGAACTGAATCTAAAGTGCTTAGCCTGGCTATGGAAAATCCCAGGGTATGTGTTGTTTAAACCATTTTGATGGTCCCCCGCTATTTTTAATGATATTTTTTCCTTACCTGAACAACCCAGAGGCTGAGCAAACGCAACCCAAGTCCTATGGTTCTTTTTAAACTCAGCTCCATTCACACCTCTCTCGCTCTGCTTCTTCCCACCCCCTACTCAGTTGCCATGTTCAACAGCACTTCAAAGGTGTGGCTGGCTTCATTTCTGGGCTTAGATTCTGTTTAAAGAAGAAGCTAAATTGGAATCAGTTTATCACCTTTGGCTAGGATTTTTAACAGAATTTAAAACCGGAGAGGAACCCCAGCCACATCTAAAATGATACCAAGTGTATCAGCTGGGTGCTTGATCTTCAAAGGAAGCTATAGCCCTGGATAAAGCTCACTTGTCACTCCTAGCACTGCAGCTTGAGCTCTCAGATGCAGTTTCATGGACACCCAGGGTACTTTCAGTATTTTTATTTTTTTAAAAGGGGAGAAATTAGGCTTATTTTTACATATTTTTCTTTATATGATAATGCTTTTACTAAAATTAAAGCAAATGGAGAGAAATGAGTACTGGAAGATACACAAGCACAAAAGTTCCCAAAATTAATCTTCTCTCATTTACTTGGAATCAGGTCAGCAGTGGTAGTACTGAAAGCATAAACCCTAACCATCAAATAATCTTAGAGGGTAGAGAAAGCACGAACCACCACAGAGCTCCTTCACCTAATGGGCTGTGGTATGAGGGATGTAGTCAGTTGAAAGCAGAACCATTGTTTTGAAAACAGCGTAAGTCTTATTCTATATCTTCCTTCTGGTTTCAAGCTTTGCTTAACATATATCTTACATTTAACAAAGCTGCTATATGCCCTAGAATCAGCGGCTTGAATACAGTATTTTATCCTCTGGAAGTGTCATGATACAGGTATTCTCCATAGGGTAGGATTGGAAAACTCCAAGCAAAGACAGTAGCATAAACAAAAGTACAGTGAGATGAAATAATGGGGTATATTTGTGGAACTGCATGCATTTCAGAAATGATGATGGAGGTAGAGGTGACCTGATAGGAAGTGAGGCTAAGGAGCAGGGAGAAGAATCTTATTACTCGTTTAGATTGGCTGACTGAGTATCAGGAATGACTACAAGGTAGGGGCAGCATATAGAAAAGAGAGACTCAGGGATCATGAGAGCAGTTTGAGAGTGTAGTAGGCCAGAAGAAAATGCACCTAAGAGGAGAGTGGACATTAAATTCAGGAGAGACTTGAAGGTAAACCAAGTTCAAGGGATGACTGAAGAATACAATTATACAATGGACAGTGGTGTCAGTATTCAGGGATATGAGAAAGTGAGAGAAGTACTGAATAGGTGAAGTCTATTATTTTAGGAAATTAAAGCTGAAAACATGGAGACTATACCAGGGTGATCCATTTATTTAGAGTTTAACACATGGAAGACAGGAAAGCTCCTCAAATGTGCATTTGTTAGACTGCATGGTTCAGGGGAAAGCCCATGGCTTTTAAAGCTTGAAGACCCATGTTGCTTTTCCATCTGTACCTCTATATCTGTGAGATGTTGGAATGTTGAGCATTGGTTTTCACATGTATAAAATAAATAATAATACCACTTACCCTATAGAATATTGTGAATATTAAGTACATTTATGTAAAACACCTGGCACAGTTTTTGGCACATATTGGGTGTGCAATAAATGTTAATTTTCCTTACTGTAGAAAATCTACTTGAGGTATGTTTGCATCCTGCAGAGCTTAAAAAAGGATTTTGTAGTAAAACAAGATTCAACATCATGGGCAGTAATGTATAAATACCAGAAGAGGAAAAAGAGCCAGGGACCACATTAAGGGTAAAGCCAATTGTGGCTGAGCAGGATAGAATTTAGCAATATTAAGCCTTAGTACCATCTTGAGAGAGACATGAACAGGGCTGTCTCCTTGATAATTAGGGCCTATGGTCCTTCTAGGTTGATATAAAAAAATTTTTATGAGCTTACCCTTCCATCTTTGTAATATGGTGCTATTTGAAAAAAGTATTTCCTGCTTAACCCAGTTAGAAGCAATTCAAGTAATGATTTCAGCCATCAAAATTCTGCACCAAAATGCCTTGTAATGCATTTTGCAAGCTTAATCTGTGAAAGTAATTAGTAAAACAGCTTTATTTTAATGTCATTCAATTAAATCTAGATCTCATTATTTGTGTTCCTACTAGGTACTAAACACCATGTGGGGTGCTGTGGGTAAAAGATGCATGAGATATATCCCATTTCTGCAAAGACCTCATGTTTCAGCAGACTATTTCTACTCTGTGGATTTTTCTCAGTATTGACCCATGGGATATAGTAACTTTACATACTACCATGTGTCATACTAGGGCAAAGGTAGAGTTTATAAAACTAGACAAAATGTCCTAGTCTACATTATTTTTCAAAACCATCCAATGTCCTTTCTTACTGGAAGTTTATCTTGTCTTAAACTCTATCTGAATGTCAAAAATAAGATAGAATGAAACTTCTAGAATCAATACTATTGTCAGTGAGAGAAATTATTTTACTAGGCTCCGAACATTCTGGTATCAAGAAAACACTGTTTCAGCAATATAGTCTTCAAAGGCAGGTATTATTTCTTGCTCAAGTTTCTCAACAGCAGGGCTTTACTTTTGAAGGTATCTCACCAAACTTTGCTCAGTAACCCTTCTCCAAAGCTGGCAGGTAGAGTGATAAAATTCTCTCTCTTACTTTTAAATGTGCACTTTCCCTCCTGGCAAATACCCTTGAATTCTTATTTTTAATCTCTCATTTCTCACACCCAAATTGATGTCTAATGATGCTAATTTCTAAATATTTCTTGAATCTATAGTTTTTCCATCTCTACTCTCTCTAACTATGCCAGGCCCTTATTTATCATCCAAATCAATGTAATAGCCTCCTGAACCAACTTTTCCTCTCCTGTTTTGCTCTACTGGCAAAGTAATCATTCAAATAAGAAACTCTGACTATGGATTCAACTTACTAAATAGCTTCTGTGGGAGCCTTATTGTCTACAAGATAAAATCCAAGTCTCTTTCTTTAGAATAAAAAATCTGCCATAAACTGACCATAAACTGACCCCTGCCTACATGTTTGGCATTTCTTCATGGTACTCCCTACTCTACTTTAGCTGTAACACTGACAACCTTCATGCCCTGTGACATTTCACTGCTCTCTATCTGTGCTCACTGTCAAAACTCAGCTTGAAATACCCTCTCCTTTTTTTTTTTTTACATCTTTATTGGAGTATAATTGCTTTACAATGGTGTGTTAGTTTCTGCTTTATAACAAAGTGAATCAGTTATACATATACATATGTTCCCATATCTCTTCCCTCTTGTGTCTCCCTCCCTCCCACCCCTCTAGGTGGTCACAAAGCACCGAGCTGATCTCCCTGTGCTATGAGGCTGCTTCCCACTATCTAGTTTACGTTTGGTAGTGTATATATATCCAGGCCACTCTCTCACTTTGTCCCAGTTTACCCTTCCCCCTCCCCATATCCTCAAGTCCATTCTCTAGTAGGTCTGTGTCTTTATACCTGTCTTACCCCTAGGTTCTTCATGACATTTTTTTTTCTTAGATTCCATATATATGTGTTAGCATACGGTATTTTGTCTTTCTCTTTCTGACTTACTTCACTCTGAAAATACCTTCTCCTTATCTCCTACTTGTTCACTTGACCACCTTCTACTCATATTTCAAGAATAAGTTCATGTGTCATTTCTTCCAGGAAGCATTCTCTGATAACCTTACATCAGGTAGGGTCAAATCCACTTCCTCTGAACTTGAATAGCTCTCTGTGTATCCTTTTATCATAGTACTTATTATTGAAGTTACCTGTATGGACTCTGAGCCTCTTCATGTCAAAAGCCGTATGTCATTAGTCTTTGTGTCATCTTCCATTGTGCCTGAAACATGATCATCACTCAATAAATATTTCATGAAGCATACCAATTCTCCCTGCTTTTCTAAAATATGTACAACATATTCATCATGGTTGCCATTTTCCTATGAACATGTCTCTCCACCCAATCCTACTTAATAAATTTGACAACTCTATCTAACCCTGATACACATGATATTTTGAGTGTTGGTGTTAGCTTTCCCATCTGCTCAGATTTGGTTGTTTATAACTATTTGGTGTTTTCTAGTCCTTAATTACTTTTATAATTTATTAGTGAATTTTATTCCAGGGTCATCCGGTTTCTTTGGTAGCCTGTGGAGAGAGATTCAACAAAAGCCACTTAAAATCTAAGTTAATTACAGTCTCTGTCTTAATTACAGACATGCTATGCATTTTATTAACTCCTTCAAAGAATCTGAAGTATATGAAAAAAGGCAAACTTACTTTTGTAATAATTATGCTAATGTTATCTTGATAAATTTATCTATACTACCCAGGCCCCTAATGGCTAAAATCTTTGTTGCAAAATAATCAGTGACCAGATGCTAGGTGTTTTGCTATTGGTTTACCTTTCTTGAAATCATTGCTGAACATGAACTTAAGCACAAACACATGAATTAATTCACAGTATACAACTTTCTTAATTTCACCTATATATCAGCTCTCTAATTTAGCCTATACTGATTCTTTCCTACTGCTAACAAATCTTTTGTGGTGTACAGAAAGACAGATAGTACCAATAGATACTGGCTAATAGTTTTTAGTTTATGTCTACATATACTTTGATCATCTAAGTGTAACGCAAACTTCTTTTGAAATGCCATACTGCATCTTCTACAAAAACTAATCAAAAATATACTAAGGTAACCAATACTCGTGGTTAGATCTCATGGGAGATTTCTTGAATTGGACACCTAAGTAAATGTACCTTAATTTAAGAGTGAGTGTAAGAGAGGGACATCTGGAAGAACTATCCCCATACTGCTTTCTAACACATGAAATGAAAGCATGCTTAAAACTATTCTTGCTTGATAGACAAAAGCATAAACATACTACAATATGATTCCGGTAATTAGGGATTTGGACTTTTATATTTACTACCTCCATTTCAAGTGGAATTGCCTTTTCATTTAAGATGGTCACAGACATCAGAAATGGTATTCATGCATCAATTTTTCTGGTAAAAGTAAGTTATTTCATGTAAAGCTGACCTATTTGACCTAAGCTTTCAATCCAATCTTTCCTGTGGGATAAAAAATGTTAGGAATATACTATGAAGCAACTTAGTATTTTGCAAGTATTCTCACTCTCAAAAAAATCTGACCAAAGAGGGTGCTTCTGAGTTAGTCAGTTTGAATAATAATATTTAAAACTACTGCAAGGCATGCAAAATAGAGCTGAAAATGTAATAGGTAATTATATTCACAAGGATACAATGATTTTACTCCCAACCTCATGGTCTTCATCTATAGATCTAATTCTAATTCACGGAGGAAAAGTAATTCCCTTGCCTATCACAGTGCACATTCCAATAGTGACCTCAGTGAAGAGAGGAAGACAACAGGTAATACAAGCAAAAGTTTCTAAGGGAAGAAACTTTGGGGGAAATTCTAGCCAGCTGTGCATTGGAATAATACCCACCCTAGAAACCAAATAGTTTATACAGAATTCTGACAGATGGAAAAATAGAATAAATAACCCCAACACTAAGATTATGACAATGACAGTTATTAGATGGCTTGCTTAGTTGAAGCTCTGTGATTTGGGATTTGGCACGCCATGTTCCACTGCTGCATAGTTATGGAACATTAATGTTTCTTTGGGTGACATTGACAGCATGATGGGAAAACTTAGAAGATGATAGCGGCCCCTACTGTATTATTTATTATTACTTACCACACATTTCAATTAAGTAGGCTTATGCATTTGGACACAAGAAAAGAACCTGAAATCTCTAATGGACACCTAAAACCAAATGGATAAACGCAAGTTGGAATGTGTATTAGGCTTGCTTTTATACGGATTGACACATATGAATCAACAAAAATTCAGACTAACCAACATTTCTCATGTCCATGGATTTAAGAGGTACACTTTATGCTTTTGATAATCTGTGCTAAAATACAAACTTACTACAGAAAATTTGGTTTTTATATAAATAATCAGAAAATAATAATCTTTTATAATCCACTACTCAGCAATAACTGCTACTAATTTTTTTTAAGTTTTTGAAATGTAACATACATGTGAAAAAATATTGTGAAACAATTTCTCACAAGTTCTCAACCAATAACTGATGCTACATGTAGACTGCACAGCTCCCTCATTCTTTGGTAAGGGGGCAGGAATTACTCTAAGGAATGTGTATATACTGGTTCCTAAAGTGTTTCCAGTAGAATTAATTATAACCCGAAGATTCATAACAGATACTTTTTGGCAATTTTCCTTTCACCTTCCTACCCACAATGGTGGTTACTTCATCTTCTAAATAAACTACTGGCATTTGAAACCTTGTATCAAAGTCTGAGTGATCCAAAACTAAGACAAATGTAATATAGAAAACTGAAAATAGATACATTGGCTCTATGAGAAGATGAATAAAACTGATGCATAACTTGAAAGACTGACAAAAAAGGATACAAGATATAAATACCAGTATCATGAATTTAAAAGAGGATATTTCTATAAATATTACAGATATTATAAAGATAACTGTGCAATAATATGAGACACTTTATGACAGCAAATTTTTCAATTTAGATGAAATGGATAATTTCCGAGAAAAATAAGCTTAATAAAATTAGCACAAGAATAAATAATCTAAATAGTCTTGTGTCTAAGGTGATTGAATACATAAATAAAAACATTTTCCCCCAAAAAAAACTTTAGGTATGTATAGCTTCTCCAATAAAATTTACATATTTATATTTTAAAAATTATGTTTCAGAAAATACAGAAGTAATACCTTTCCAATAATAATATAAAAATCTGACTAGGATATTTCCATAAAGAAAAATTACAGATGAATAACTCAAATGAATACAGTGCAAAATATCTCATGCAAAATCCAGGAATACTTAAAAAATATATCAGGATTAAATTGGATTTTCTCCAGGAATGCAAGGTTAGCTTAATATTTAAAAACCAACCAGTGAAAGAGTCTAAGGGGAAAATCAGTTATCTTAATATAGGCAGAAAAGCAATGGTTTGGTTCCAGGACATGGCGTATTCACATGTGTCCTGTATAAGTCAGGGTACAAGACATATGGACCCATGTGCCAAGGATTTCTACCTCAGGGAAAAAAAAAAAACCCTGCAACATGGGTTACATAATTTTATGCTGTGTATCCAACATTTGTAAGCTGAACAAGTTACTTCATCATTTTTTTTCTTTGTTCTCAACACTGTAACATTGCAATCCACAAAATTTGCCACTACCTGAACTCACATCATTTTAAGGATCCAAATTTCATAAAAGATATGTTAAGACATTTAATATATATACTTATATATACTTTTTATGCTGTAATCTAATTTCTATTAAAGTCTTGATTATGATTCATAGAGATTAATGATGTGGTATACAAAATATTGTATCAGATAGTGCAATATTATATGGAGAAGAGTTATAGCTGGAAATATAATGGTTCAGTTCTTGAGTTCTATGAGTGTGCAAGGGTTTCAACCAGAATTTTAAGTTCAGCAAATAAGTACCATCTTTATTAGTGTCTTAAATTTCTTCCTTTGCCAACTGGAAGCAAGCTAGAGGAAGCCGGCTGAAAATGAATCAGTGTAAATGCCATGCATTTTACAAAGTCTGATTTTGTTCTCCTTTATGTTTGACATAATAAATCCTAGGAAAATTGCAGTGTTTTAAAAAACTTATATGTAACCCGAACAATTAGACTTCCTGTAGGTATAGTTAGTCTCTTGAGAGGAAAGAATTTCAAGATTTCCTCTTTTGTTTTAAGACGTGTATAAAATAAAACTTATAAATGTAATTAACAAATCTGCAAGTATTGTTTGCAAGTCTTCTAAGTTCATAGCAATGTAGATGAGATAAGGAAGTAAGCACAATACTCTCCACCAGACACTTATTTATCTCCTTGGTTTTCACAGTGTTCTAGTCACCTGTCTATAATACCACACATGCTCTATGCTTTATTCATTTACCTACATGCCATCTCCCCTTTTAACCTAGGAATACTTCATAGATACAGTGAATTAATGTTCTTGCTCTTAACTGCTCTTGACTACCAACACAGTGCAGAATAAATACCAACATATTTATTTTGAAAAACAAGTAAAGCAGGATTTTCTATTTTTTTAAAATATTAAACCAAGATGTTCTCTTTTTTTCCAATGCAATGGAGCCAGTATTATGATCTGATTAGAATCAGGTCTTCAAATAATTATTAACTAAACTATGTTTAGTTAAAAATTACTGTGTCCTCTTTTAACAGGAAGAGCAGCAGAAGCAAAAACATGAACTCTGGAAAAACTTTGTTTTCTTTTGTTTTTGGACTGTGTACCATCAGGAAAATTTCAAGAAATTAAAAATATCAATAAACCATGTTTAAGTAAACAATCTTGCAACTTATTTAAATAATTCAAGTAATGGAATAATAAGTGTGTGAATTTGAGCTGAGTTGTTAATATTTGTTGCAAATATAAATTGAGTCTAAAAGGTAGGTGAGAACATAGACAAAACATATAGTTGGGAAAGACAATGAACATTTTGGGGATATTGAGTAGACAAATTAAAAGGAGTAGACTGAACATGTAGGAAATAGTTAAGTAATAAACTTGGAATGGTGGGTTGGGTCATTTTTGGAAGGCAGCTATGCTCACCATTATACCACCAATGCACACTAAAGGAAGTCCATACTCATTTTTGAATGCTGTGTTAGGAAGTGACAAAACCATTAAAACATTTTGAGCAGAATAGTGATACACATAAAGCTGAACTTAGTAACTTTAATCCAGAGAATGTGTAGAATTTGTAAAGCACAGAGAGATTGAGAGCAGAAAAAAAATCATTTTATTTAAATCATAAGGTGGTAGTGAACTGATTTAAAATTATGCATATTACAACAGTAATGAAGAAATACTAAATACAAGACGAAGAAAAATTGACTAGGCATAGTCAATGGGATAAAAAGAAAAGACATGTATTATCTACTTAACTATATTAAAACAGTGGAGTAAAGCATTAAAATATACTCCTTTTATGATTTAATACATAATTAAAACAAGCTGTGTATTTTGATGATTTAGTACCTTATTCATTACTGTATATAATATGTCACAGGATTCAGTCATTTGTTTTCACTTCAGAGCTTTTCAATAAAAATGTATCTTTCAATATTTTATTATTAAGTATATAGATATGTAGTGGACTTTGTATAAAGCACTGTTTGTTGTGGTGATCCATCACAATCTTTTCATTACTTTGGTGCTATAAAGAAGAAAACTTTGGGGAAAAAGGAAAGCCTTGACAGTCTCTGGCCTTTAGAATTACTCAAACTAGGAAATTATTCCCAATGTCCCCCTATTTTGTAGCCTACTTTTGAAGTAATTCCCTAAAGATTTCTTTCCTTTTTGAGCTCTGCATATCATTTCATTTCCTGTCTTCCTATGTAATGGGAAAACATCCTTCACTTTAAAAAAGAGCTATTTAAAACTACAGTTCATCCAAAGATGATGTGTGAATCTGTAGTGTACTGCACACATAAATGGGGGAAAAATAGCCTGGAAAATCCTTGTATAACAGGATCTGTTCTTCTAGTCTGCCTAACTTGTGCACTGGAACCTTATCATAAATTTCAGTTGGATCCACCATATCAGCAATTCATCCTCTCCCATTCTTATTCCTCACTATCCCATTAAAAAAAAGAAAAGAAACAGATTTTACTGCTGAACACATAATACCCAATGAGACCTGGTTATTGGAAGCCAGCCTCATGGAGGGAAGGGTGATTGCTAAGGCAGCATGAGCTCTCCCCTTGCCCACACTGATTTTCCTTGCCTAAGTACATTTTAATGCTAACAAAAATGCTTTAGTGATTATAACTGAACCCTTGGTACAAATTTTGTAAATATGATGTATGCATTAAGAAAATGTATGTAAAACAAACTTCCAATATTGCTGAATTAATATGTTGGTGAGACCTCAGCCAGATGAAAAGCCTATTCTGACCCCATTGAGACCTTCTGTCTTGTGTCATTCACCTATTTCTGTGTTGTTGCTTTAGTTTTTATGGCCCATCCTAAGGCACAACATAACCTAATCTGTACTACAGAACAACCATCTATGGGTATCACAGCACTTGTAAATATTTTTGTGACTTCTCACTTTCTGGATGTAATTTAGCGATGCTTGCACTATATATACAGTTTTCAACAAATGCATCTCTAGAAATTTAGCTATTTTTCTTGCAATTTTCCTATTGGGGAGATCTTTATAATGCTTATGGATTTCTTCAATGGCTTATCTTCCTTGGGTGGCTGTTTTTTTATTGTGCCACTTGACTTGCAATTCAAAATTTTTTTTCTGACCTTCACAGTCTTTTACTCTCTTTTTTTTTTTTTGCAATAGTAGTGAATTTTTAGCAACATATCTGATTTTCTCATGGTAAAATAACACTACTTAGATGACCAGTACTTTAAACATTTCTTTCAGAGGGCAGAAATAATTCACTCTGATTACTCCAATGTCCTACTTTCTTTTCTAGATTATGAACTCTTTGAGAACAGGGTATTTATATTTATATATTTATATCCATGGCATTAATGCAGTGCCTAGCAAGTAACAGGTATTCAGTAAAGATTTGTTGAGTTGATGAATGAATTCATCACCAGTTAATATCCTGTCCATGTTGTGGGTTTCACAATCACCCAGTTGGAGAAGGAAGGTTGGATCAGATAACCTTCTTGGATTTCTTTTTCTCCTTGTCTGATTCCATGATACTGTTCATATCTTAATCATCAATATGCATATAAATATTCTGTTCGGCTTGATGCAAAACAGTTCTGTCTTTCTGAATCATAAAGGTTGGTATTTTTACTTCAGAATGACCTTTTTAACAGCTATACACAGTTTTGGATACGGTCTTAATGCCTCCTACTGGCAAATCATAAGGTATTTTTTCCAAAAATCATAATCCTACTGTTTGCAGAATCATAAATATATTACATTTATAGTTAGCGTATGACATTTTTAATGTGAATGGACTCTAAAATAGCCACAGGTGACCAGTTCGATATTTACAGTCTGTGGCATTTCCAGAGAGACAAATCTTTGTTTACGGACTGTCTGACAGTATGACTTCTTCAGATGAGGTAAACATCATCTGTGGTTCAGCAGGAAGCGCACACCATACACAGGTCCATCTAACTGCTATTAGATGATCATTGATTATGCTTTTACTATTTTCAAGGTCAAGGAAAAGTCTGTCTAGGCTTATACAGAAGATAGCAAACTACATCCTCAGTAGAAAGGTCTTTGAAAGCCTTTTCTAGCTTTGGCAGTGATGTACTATATGCTGCAGGCTTACCATGTCCCTTTAGCAGGTCATATATTGTTTTTTATGCTCAGCTGAGTAGAGCTAAGATCAATTTTTAAATCACATTGCCATATTATCCATCTCCACAATTTGAGATTAGGTGGATAAATTGTTTGCTATTTTTATAAAAGCCTTTCAGTTATACAACTTGGGAAGGAAAAGAGGTAACCCTCTTCTTTAAAACCCTGAAATGTTGGGTTATAAATTAAAATTAAATAAAATAACGTGCGTAAAAACTCTACACTCTAGAGAAAAAGACCTATTTTATATTTGTAGGGGTATGTAAAAGGAAAAAGATAAATGGAATAACAATAAGGAATGCGTATTGAAAAATTAACTCTAGAAGAACAAGCAGTTTTTCTGTTTTAATCCAAATACTAATGTGGTATAAAACCATTTAAGATACATATGAAATGTGGAAAATATATTAAAAGAATAGCATTTGCTTTCATTATTATTATTATTATTACATTTCCTAGTTAAATATTATATTTTTTGTGTAAAATGTAACCAGTAAAGTGAGTGAAGGGTACATGGGATTTCTCTGTACTCTTTGAACTTTCAGTGAATCTATAATTTTTTCAAACTAAGAAATTCCAAAAAGGAAAACAAGAGTCACATTTGTGGTATCAAAAGGCAAAAATATAACACTGATTATATTATGAATTTTGCTCATGAAAATTCTGAGAAATTTCTTAGTTTGCACTTTTTACATAGGGTAAAACTAAACTTTTTTTGGGACTTCACTGAACAACGATTAGGTATTTAACATAAATTGGTAATGATGGTGATTAAACAAGTTAAAGCCATGTTTTTTTTCTTCTTAGCAACAGTGGAATAGACTGCTTAGTGGTCTACATTGAATAAAATTGTGAAAGAAAGGTTTTTCACAATTCCTAAAAATAAATGAGAAAAATAGTGTACAAATTGACTCTTTTGACTATTGGAAGGAATTAATGGGGAGGAGTTCTAAAAATCAGAAACTAGTGCATTCACTGGATGTTGGACCCAGAATTTGCTTGACAGATGGTTCAGATAACCATGTTTAGAAAAACTATCCTTTAGATATCTTCAAATTTATTTTATAGGTTTAATGTTTAAATTATTAAACAAGAAAAATTATTAAACAAGAAAAATTATTATATATTAAATTCAAAGAGGTAGAAAAATATGACAATGTAAACTAAGGGAAACAAAAGAAATGAATTTATAAAGAGAAGGAAAATTAAATTCACAAATTTCAATGTAGAAACAGAGTATAATTCATAATTACAACCAATAGCTTGTTCTTAAAGTAAACATGCAGTTAAAATGGCTAACTTACTAAAAAACATGAACTATTTTTTAAGTAGACATGGTAATTGTAAAGATCATTTGGAAAAATAACATGTGGAAATAGGTAGAAAAACTCTAAAAAAGAACCTTGGTCATATATTAACAAATAATAGAATTCTGTAGTAGTTCAAAAACTTGGTCTTCTTGTGTTAAAAAAAAATTAATTGAACTAAATAGAAAATCCAGTGACATAGTTTGTTAAAAAGTATTTAATATATAATAAAGTTGGCTTTTCTATTAGTGGTGAAAAGCTGGTTCACTAAAAAGAAAAAAATATATATGTATGTATCTATATATGTTTATATCCTTGGGACAACTGGTTAGCCATGTGTGAAAACAAACACATCTTTATCACACTCTGTATGCCAAAACATATACCAGGTGTTGCAGAAATTTAAATATAAAGTAGTGGAACTTTGAAAGTAGTAAAAGAAAAAAAAGGGCCATTTAATATTCTCAGAATGAAATCCCTTAAGCCATAAACAATAAAATAAGACTGACTAGGTAAAAACTGAATACGTATGTATAGCAAAATTGTTTAAAAACAAAGGCAAACCAGGAAAATAATTTGTAATGTATTTTGCAGATAAAAGGCTCATATTTTAAAAAGAAATGTCTTTCAATATCTGATCCATAGCTTCCTTGCCAACATCAATTTCTAACACACTTGCCATTGCCACTCCTTTTCAGTCTCTCTACTCTTTATTTTCCTTAAACATTCCAAAACACCCTCCTATCTCAAGGCATTTGAACTACAGTCATGTAATGACTTGGTATCTTACATCTCCAGGGAAATGGTCTCAGGACCCACCCCCTTGGATACCAAAATCCATAGTGATGCTCAAGTCCCTTATATAAAATGGCATAGTACAAAGAATACAGTTGGCCCTCCCTATCTGCAGATGCCCAACCCGTGCATAAGGGGCCAACTGTAGTGCTGCCTTCAAATAGAATGTGCTCCTTTCAGATATCCACATAGCATGTGCCCTCATATCTTTGTTTCTGTTTGCATATCCTCTCCTCAGATGCTTTCCTGATTATAGCCACATTAGCATCCTTGTCACTCTTAATTTCCCTCTGTTATTTCTTTTCACAGCACCAGTACTTGACATTATTTTATTTATGTCTGTATGTATGTTTGTTTGTATGTATATGTATATGTTTTGTCAATCTTCCTATTCTCAAATTTCTTGCAAATAGGAACATCATGCTTTTATTTATCATACTGGCAAAAATTAAAATTCTGGTGGCACACAGAGTTTTAGAAGATATGAGATAACACAACATTTCTTAGGGAATGATGTAGAACACTATCAAGTTGCATTCTTTTACATTTCACTGAGAAATTATAGATCTAAGAATTCATATGACTAATAGAATCACATATATATATATAAATATATGTTGAATTTAGTATTATTAGTAATAGTAAAAATAGAAACAATCAAAATGTCCATTTGGGGCCAAGTGAACAAATGACTAAGCATTGAAAATGTTATGTCACATAGCGTTTTAAAGAATGAAGTAGATTCACAATTCTGTTACAAAAAAGAACAGGTGAAGCAAGGAAAGCAATGTAAAATCCAATGTGTATAATTTGGTTAAGTTTATGTAAGAAACAAAAAAATGAAGTTGATAATTACCACACTGCAGGGAGTGGAACAAGGTGTCTGAGGTAGGACTAAAAGACCATTTTGCACTATTTATTTTATCATTTTATGCATCATTGAAACAACATCAACAACCACTATGAGAGATACAGAAAGATGAGGGTAGAGTACAGGCTAAGTTTGTTCAGTGATCAGGTTGGTGAAGGGGCAGATGTTTGACAATAAAGAACCTTAGAGGTCATTATAAGATGTCTGTCTATGTGGAGGAATGGGAAACCATTGAAGGGATTGAATTTGACACAAACCTCCTAGCCAAATTTGGCAAAGCCAGGGTTTGAAACCACTTTTGTCTAACTCTTCTCTACTTCCAAAATAAGATTATTTAAAGGGGTTGAAAAATATGATTTGAAAACTCTGTAAATAAACTTAACTTACCTAACTTTACATGGGCATGCTATATTGGGTTTACCTGGTGGTATCATATGTACATTGGAGAGGAGATTTTCTGAGAAGTAAAACAAATCCTTTAAATTTAAATGTATAAAACACAGCTTATGCGTCTAAATTAAAGATACCTTTAAAAGTTAAGTACATTTATATAAACCTTCTTCTCTCAGATGGGGAATTATATTTGTAACCTCTCCAACTTGGTATATATTTATACAATATATTCATATCTATTTTTAGTTTGATATGTTTGGAATTTTGTTTAAAGTGAGTTGTAATGGGGACTGCTGGTACTAACTTGCAGGCTTTAATTTTTCTCTGTACTCTGAAAATATATAAATACAAATGGAAAAATGTATGTTATCAGAGTAAATTTTTAAAGATGAATGAATGAATAAATAAATAGTTCTGTGACAGCTGCTATGGGCAATTCTAATATTTTGCTTTGGGAAACTCGAATTGTTTTCTTTATTAAAATTAAGAAAGTAGTAGGTAAGGCTTCAAAGAAAACCATTAGCTATTTTGTTTTTGAAGTAATTTTATTCTATTACTACATTTCATTATGGTACGCCTTTACTGACTATTGAATAAAGGTGATGCTAGAAGATTTTTTTTTTCAAAATTATTTCTCCATCAAAGATAGTTTGAAATTCCTTTGATGTTCATCCTTTCCATTTCTATTTGTCATCTTCCTAAAGTTACACTTAGATTATTAAAACAGTTTCTAATGGGTAGCCTTGCTTCTAGTCCATTCAACTCATCCAAGCCTGCTAAAGCTCTATTTTATTTCTGTGCTAAAGCATATGAAATGATGCTTTACCGTTCAAATGGTAGAGTCTCAAATCCTTCATCTGGCAGAGAAAACCTTTAAGATTGTGAGTATTAATATAACTGGATTACCCTACATACAGATAATTAGAGGAAAATGGTCCCAATTTGTGGGGTCAGAGTCCTGGAAGTAGATCTTGCCATTGGGAGTGGGGCAAAAGCTGAAGGAATTGAATTGGAAGCAATGGAAGAAATTTAGACAAGAAGGCCAAACTTGTTATTCCTTCTCCTCCTAAAAAATCAACAGACACCACGCCTGGTGTCAAAGTGGAAGCATGGAGGGAAAGGACTAGGAGTAGTTAATTAATATAAATTGTTCTGAAATGATGGTAGGGATGGAGGCAACTTTCAATACATTGATGAGATTGTTCCAGTAGGTTAGTGGAGAGTTCCAGTGGGAAATCCAGAAATCTTAGCAGATGGTCAGAAACAAAATCATTTTAGAAATAAATACTATTTTTGAGTAGCACTTCAAGATTTGTATTTTATTTGTCCTTCTCTATTTATATGTAATAAAATAGTAGCTAATATTTATGTAAAATATTTATGTAAGGTTAGTAACAATACATTAGGTGCTTTGCATGCTTTATTTCACCTCCATCCTCAAAATAATCAACTCTATGAGGTAAGAACTATTATTATCACCAGTTCATGGATTACAGAACAGAAAAAGTAAACGACATATTGAAGATAACACTGTAAGTAAGTGACACTGTTGGGATTGGAAGCCAAGCTTTGCTGACACCAGAGTATATGCTTTGGGCTCCTACACTGCTTCTCCCACCAGTAACTGTTGCATATTCCCAGTGCTATATAGCTACAAATATATTGATAGAAGAAGAGAAACCTGAAAGCCAGTGTCTGTATTGATTATCTAGAGAGTTGCAGTTGCCTTTCTGAATGGGAACTGAGACTAGATCTGTATTCTTTAGAAAATGACCTACACTCTTTAAGGAACGGTTTGTTTTGTGAACTCTCCTTTACCCTCAGTCCAGCTGGTGCCCTAGGTTAAACAATTTCCTCCAGGGTATGCTATTTGACTGGCTAGATCATACCCACCTAGTTCATTTCTTTGTGATTGGTCTACTTAACACTCGTTAATGTTTTAACAAATGATTTATTTCTGTCACTTGAGACATTTTAGCTATCTTTCAGAGCAATCTATTTTAGGTAATGAACAATAAAGATGCTTACAAAGTAACTTTTCCTCTGGCTCTTAACCAAAGGAATCTGAGACAATTTTTCTTTCAGTCTGTGATGGCAGAACACTTAAAATAGAAAAAAGAAAGGCAGTTTAGTAATACTCATTTAATTTGCTCCTATTTAGTATTCTAATAAGAAAGGAAATATTCTTCTACCTATAGTGTTTAGGTTTCTGTATTTTAATATGGTTTTCAGTGCTTACCTTATATATGGGGGAATATTTTAGCTATAATTTATACTCCCTACAATTATAATCTATTAAGACCCGACCTAATCATTTCATTACACTGGATTATTTGGTTTTAGTCTGCTGAGCATTAATGCAGCTTTTAATGTCATTGGTTTTGATACCCTTATAATGAGCTCATTTGTTTTACTACACAAAATTATCTTTTTATTGATGTGCTGAGGTAGATACCTACAATAGAAGATCATCAAAACAAAATGAGATTTTGTGATTCAACTCTCATGTTTTGATTTCTTCAGTGATTTTGTTATCTCAGTCTGGCTGCAGGTGTTTTTGTAGATAAACAATTGGATTAATTCAAAACCCCTAGAGCTCCTCACCCATTACACATTCACAAGTCAATAGTGTCAACAAGGTAAGAATAAACTAAATTAACCAAGAGATTCTGTTTCACAGATCAAAAAGACAATCAAATGAGAAAAGGTATGTGAGTGGGGAAATATATTAGGGACTAAGAGCTGTGTAGAATTAAACCCTCAAATGGAAAGTTTGAAATCAGTCTAATATGCCTTGAGATGCTTTGGAGAAGAAACGGAGATTTTTGAGAGGATAAAAGAGATGACTTGAGTGACAGCACACTATTTTACATATTACCAAAACCCTCTCCCAAGGACAAAAACAAAAGTGGACTGTTAACATAAATGCTGATGCACTCCCTCTATTATATTACCATATTCAGCCAAATGTACTCAGATTTGGAGGCCAGCCAGAACCACTGTCATTCCCATTCTCCAAAACAAAAATACTTGTTCCTAATCAGTTTACTACACAGACTTTTTGTGTCCTTTTTCTACCTCCGTTTGGGACAGAAGACCCTGAGATTTAGAGCACATGAAGGGGAATTAGTAAAAAGATGAGTTTATAGTTGTAAGGCCAGCAGGTCCGGGGAAGGGCCCAGGGAGCCAGACGGAACCCCCGCCAAGGAGGCTGATGCAACCGACCGCTCTTCCCGCTCCCCGAGGGGCGGAACCAACAGATCCGAGGCTGATGCAACCGACACCCAACACTGCCACAACATCCAAAAGATTACCAAAAAAGGGCTGCTTCACACAGCAAGCGCCTCCCCTGCGTCCACCCCTATAAATTTTGTTCGCGCCTCCACCCGGGCGCGACTTCTCTGTAAGGCCAACTGGCCCCAGGCAGGGGAATGCAATCAGACTCACAGGTTGCATCAGACCGAAACTTTCCGGACCACCCAGTTCCAGGAACTGACCTGGGGACTTTCCACCCGGCCCAGCCTTCCCGCCTTTCGAGGGGCGGGACTAACGGTCCCAAGACTGATGCAACCGGCACCGGATATTGCCACGATACCCGAAAAGACCACCAAATAACGAATACCCTGCGCCCTCCCGGATTCACCACACCCCTTTCCCTTCTTCCCCTATAAATTCTGCCCACACCGTCGCCCCGGCGCGATTTCTCTGGCCCCTTTCTCTCGGACCAGTGAACCTCGCCAGGGAGCGTTCCCAAATAAAGCTTGTTTAAGCCCTCCCCCGTTTCTTGGTGCCGTTCCTTACATTCTCTGTCCCCTTTCTCTCGGCTCGCCCGGGAGCGTTCCCAAATAAAGCTTGTTTAAGCTCTCCTCCGTTTTTGGTGCTGTTCCTCACAATAGTTTGTAGGAGGAAAGAAGCAATATGGATTATGTGTGTAGGTGGTGGTAAAGATTTAGAAGAGTGGCAAAAATTTGGGAAAGCATCGAAGCCAAGGTGATTAGAGGAGGATGCAATCAGGCTAAGGTAAACAGATTTCCTGACCGAACTCAGGGCTCTATGAAATCTGTAATTATATCTGATGACACTAAAATCTAGGTTTTAGTGGTTTTCCACAGCAGTGATCTGGAATGGGGAGGCAGAAAAGGTAGATAAACAAAGAAATATGAGAATTAATATTATTGGATAGAATCCGGCTGAAATGATGAAACATAATTTTAGGATGAAAATGAGATAGAGAGTAAAATGGGGAGTGGAGGTGAGGAGAAGAAAGACAATGAAATACTGGGAGAAAATACTGGGAGAAAATCTGAGAAAGTCTCAAAATGAGATCTCTAAACATCCTCTACTCCATAAAAGCAACAAGAAAACTGGCCCCCCAAAAAGCCAGAACAAACTATTTCAGAACTCTAGAAATTAACCAAAGGCATGTAGTAACCAGGAGAATATTTGTTCAAAAAAAATTGCTCCATCTCAGTAAGAACTGCCAGCTTTGTGGCATTTTAGCTTCCTCTACTCTCATCACCTGCTCTCTCAACATCTGCTGTGGAAAATCAACAGGGCAGCCACTGGAGGGAGCAAAAGAGGGCTAGATCTATTTCAAAGACTCATTCTCAAAGAACTGTCATTATTTGGTTTGTCTGACGGTTCCCCAGAAGATCCCACTTGCAAAACTATTTATACTGATATGACTTGGAGCTTATCCAGTACTGAACAACTGTTTCTCTGGGGGGATGGTGTGGGAGGGTATTTGTCATAAAAAATTGCAGGTAACTGTTTAACTTCGTGGTCCCTTGGGGTAGTTGGGGCAAACAACAGTATAAACAAAAAGCTTAAAAGGAGAAGCTGGAAATGAGATGTCCATAGGGCTTTGAAAAGCTCTGAAACATTACTGGGAATCTAGAAGACCACATACATGGGTAGAGCACATGCCCCAGGCAGTGCCTTTCCTTCTTAGGAGAGTCATATGAAGGCCCTGAGTGCTCATCCCTGGCTGAGCTTTTGCAAGCAGGAAGTGAAGGCAAAGATAGAGTCGATAAATACCTGGCTGAGTGCTGAAGGTATGCCACTTGGCAAATATTCAGTGCATTTTGCCAAAAATGAGTTGTTCACATACAGTGGAGATCTACTTCTGGACTCTGTTACATTCCATTGACCTATGAACGAAGAACAAAAAGCATTGCTCACCACCCAGTCCTACAAAGGTTTAGTCTTAACCTACTATGGCCGCTGACCAGCAGTGCACTCTGAGGGGAAATTAAGAGAGTAACCGAATGAGGCATTCTGTGCTTTGGACAAGCAGACCCCTTAGACAGTCAGATGTATAATTCAGGAAGAACTTTTAATGAACCCAGATTCTTGCATCTTGTCATACAAAGAAAAGCACTAAAATCGTTAACTTCAGACAACTGTTCTTTGTGATTAGCAGCAATCTTTTACCAAGATGTATGCTTGCCTGTACTTATTCCTTAGCAAAAAAATATCTTATATAAACTGGCTTCTACCTTATCCCTTTGGACCATTTTTCTCAGAGCTAGCTAGGTGACTGGCTCCTGGCCTACAGCCATCAGCAAGACCCTGAATAAAACTTAAACTCCCAACTCTTATGTTGTGTGCTTTTCTTTAAGTCAACAGATCTGTATATCTATCTTTACATTGACACGACACTGTTCTGATTACTATAGATTTATAAATTTTTCTTCCTTCTCAAAGGTTGTTTTGCTGCTATTATTGTTAGGTGGGTATTTTTCATTTCCATATGAATTTAGAATCAGCTTTATTCTATAAAACAATATTTTTAAAAGGAATTGCATGGAAAATATAGTTTTATCTGTAGAAAATTGATATCTTAATAGTGTTGAGCCTTCCTACCAATGAACAAGGGATATATCTTCATTTATTTAGGTTTTAAAACTTTTCTCAGGGCGTCCCTGGTGGCGCAGTGGTTGAGAGTCTGCCTGCCGATGCAGGGGACACGGGTTCGTGCCCTGGTCCGGGAAGATCCCACATGCCGTGGAGCGGCTGGGCCCGTAAGCCATGGCTGCTGAGCCTGCGTGTCCGGAGCCTGTGCTCTGCAACGGGAGAGGCCACAGCAGTTAGAGGCCCGCGTACCGCAAAAAAAAAAAAAAAAACCACTTTTCTCAGAAATGTTTTGCATTTTTCGGTGTCTAAATCATTCACACATTTTACCAGATTTATCCTTAATATTTTAAATTTTATGCTAATTTAAATGGTATGTTAAAAATTTCAATCTCATATTGTATATAAATACGATTTGTGCCAAGTGGTCTTTCTGTTTTGCACCCTGAAAATCTTGTTAAATTCACGTATTGGTTCTAGTAGCTTTTTTGTACATTCCATTGGATTTTCTATATAGATGATCATGCCATCAGTGAATGAAACCAGTTTTAATTCTTCCTTTCCAGTCTGGATGTCTTTTATTTCTTTATTTTCCTTCCCTGTTTGCAAGGCTAGAACATCCAGTACAATGTTTAATAGCAGTGGTAAGGCTGAATATCATTGGCTTTTACTGTCTTAGGGAAAAAACTTTCAATCTTCCACCAATAAGTATAATGTTAGCTTTTAAAAAAATTTAAAAATTTTAAAATGTCAAATGTGTGAGGCAGGTCCATGGAAAATTATACAGTATAAAATATAAAAAGTAGAGTATAGTATAAGAAGAGGTTCTGAAAATCAATAGTCACTGAAATGAGTATCATTTCTGTTAGGTATAAAAATTCTCATTTACTTATGTGAGAAGACATTAGCGTTATTATTGATATTGAGGATATGGTTTTGGTAACGGAGGGACAATGAATAGTACTGATAGAAAATTTGCTGGCTGGGAAACCCTAGGCCAGTTATGTAGCCTCTGTACCCAAATTTCACCACTTGGAAAACATGAGGATTAGATGAATTAAAACTAATAATTTGCTAAGAACAGTGCCTGACACATAGTGTTATGTAAATCAATCAATATATATTAGTTCTTAAGGCTTAGCATTTTCACAATTTATGTATAGCCTAGAAACCAAGGATTAAGTATTTATTTTAAACAACTTATAAAATCATAAGCCAACAGGGTAATAATGTTTATCTATATTCCTCTCTCCAAGAGATAGTTTTGATGAAGATTTCCCCAAACATGAAAGATAATTTTGCAGACCAGCATGGGCCAATTGATTTGGTCAGAATAGGCTATGTATGCTATAATACCAAACAACCTTCAAATATTGGTGCTGAAAACCTCAAAGGCTGATTTCTGAATTACATTTCATCTCTAGGTTACCAAGGGGAATGTGCTCATCATAATCACTTAGGGACCTTGTCTAAAGAAGCAGGTATCATCTTAAATATTGCTGGTTGCTGTGCTAGAGGTAAAGAAAGCTCTGGAAGGTTTTACCCTGTCACATCATTCAGATCAACTCATTGGCTAAAATTAGGGTATCTGGGAGTTCAGTCATCTATGTTCCCCAAGTGAATGAGAACCAAATAGCTGTGAAGAGCATTAATAAATATCACAGATGCCTGGTGTGTGGACTGTTGGGTAGGGATGAGAACAAAGGAAGGAAGCAGCCAATACGATTAAGTGGAATGAGTGCTTTAGTTCTGGATTTGTACAGCCTTCCTTTTCCCACTCCTATACTACCACCAGCACACACACTCACATATACTTGATGCAAGGCAAGCATTCTCATTCAATTACCTATGTTTTTTAGAGAGACAGAAAAAAAGAAAGGCACCAATTTTAATCTGGCATTTATTTGTGCCCCTAGATCAGCCAAAGTTTGTAGCTCTGTGGACTGGAATAATTGTCACAGCAGTTTACCGTATGGTATCATCAGTTACTCCTTGATTTACCTAACAAAATCTATAGAGCCTTTATTTGTCTAATGGGCCAACGTGTGACTACTGGAGTATCAAACTGCCTTTGCATTAAAAATATCTAACACAGAAGTGGAAAAGAAGTAGTTTCATTGAACTGAGTTTAAAAAAAAAAGGAAGGTTCTATGCATCTATCAGCCTCATCTCCCATTATGTGTCCTAGCATGAGACCTCGTACCTCCTCAGGACCCCTAATATCCCTGATCAGGATGCATATGGCCCTCTCTTGAAGTTGCGCCTATTTTAGACAATGCTTACGTATTTCGCTTTGCTTCAGTTGTGTAAAAGCTTTAGAGAAGAGAGAAGGAATTTCTCACCTGTCTAGGATCCTGAATCCACATAGGGCCAGGACCAAATTACTAACACACTTTGGGGACATATAACAATGGATTGGTCACTATCGCATAAGCACAGATGTGCTGCTTTATCTCAAACGTTGCCCTTAGTTACAAAGACATTTTTTCTCAAGCATCGTTCATGAAAACAACTACTGGAGGCAGAATTGGTCCTATTTAATTAACTTCTTACTTCCAACCCTCTGGCACAGAAGAAAATAATGAAAAATCACCGTGAAACAGTTGGTGACCACCTAATCAATTTTTGCAATATTTCTAAATGTTTCATTTCTATGTAAGCACTTTTTCCCTTAGCATTTTGGTTATCAGAGAAATTTAATTCTATTAAAATAAAGGAAAAAAGTAGAAAAAATGTTACATTGTTTACTTTTTCATTGAATTGTTTACTTAGTTTATTTTTATGCTTCCCATTCACTATAATTCTATTTGATTCAGTTGCTGTATTTCCTATTTTTTATAATACTCTGAATTCTGTCTGCTCTACCCCACTTAATTTTCATGCAGTTATCTTTCCTCTCCAAATAGCCATACTGTATCATTAACAAAAGGCAGCAGAGTGAAGAAAATTGATGTTTTTACCTCTCCTCTTAATATCAGAAGGCAACTTGTATTCAGTTTACTTATATTTGTTCCTTTTTCATATTTGTCTAATGGAATTTGAGCAGAAGACTAATATATAATGAGCTGAAAACTGATTCTGAATATGCTTATATTGGAATAATACATAGTGCTCAGGCTGCATGACAACATTGGTATGGCAATGTATAATACATTATTACTGTTTTTGTTTGTTAATTACACTGATACATTGATAAATTGCACAATGGCCCTAAGTCCATCTTTTCATCTTCCCTTTCTCTCTTTGCTATAGAAATTGTGATGAATAACAAGAGATGTGGATCAACACTTTAAATAAATGAAAGCCTTGGTGCTAGTTATTATTTTGAATTTGTAGTTCTTATAAAATGGAAACATTTCACAGTATTTCACAGAAACCTCAAATACTTATTTTTTCCTACAAATCCTTCTAACTGTTGGTACTTCAAGTTGGTATCTAAAAACCAAAAACAAACTATACCTCCATGTGTTATGTAAACTCTAAAGAAAAGAGTGATATCAAAATAAACCAACCTTTCAAAGCAAGAGAGTTGTCATGTATGTACTATATATGGGGACAAACTTCCACAATTTTCCATAGATGGGAACTAAATTACCATTTCCTTGTGTCTGCAAAACTTGGAGTAAGAAGCAGATCATTTAAGATAATTGTGCACAAAGTTCCCCATGCTAGTAATATAAATTGAGGGAAGACTGAGGGAAGGGTAATGGTAATAAAATTAAGGTGGCCACACAGAAACTTATCAAAAGATTCAGTTAAGGTTAATATGGTTAATTTCAGAATGTGAATATGATTCTGGGAATTAAAGTACCAGGAGGCAGTGTCAATAGTTTTGAGAAAAATTCTGCATATGAAAATAATATTGCCAAATGTAGATACTGAATACAATTGTAAGCATGATATTAGAAAGAATATGTTTTTATTACATCAACTGAAATTGATCGTGCTGTTTCATGAATCCATGGCTTTTTATAATCTATCCCTATGGCTAGATTCTCTCCCCTGATTTATCCACAAAAGGACCTTATGGGATTCCCTGGTGGTGCAGTGGTTTAGAATCCGCCTGCCAATGCAGGACACACGGGTTCGAGCCCTGGTCCGGGAAGACCCCACGTGCCGTGGAGCAACTAAGCCCGTGCGCCACAACTACTGAGCCTGCGCTCTAGAGCCAATGAGCCACAACTACTGAAGCCCGTGTGCCTAGAACCTGTGCTCCACAACAAGAGAAGCCACCGCAATGAGAAGCCTGTGCACCGCAACGAAGAGTAGCCCTCGCTCGCCGCTGCTAGAGAAAGCCCGTGAGCAGCAACGAAGACCCAACGCAGCCAAAACCAAATAAATTAAAAAAAAAAACAACTTACGTTCAACAGGAACTTACATGCACCTTCCAAATCACTGAAATATCAATCTTTCTTTGGCACTTCCCTGAACCCAGGTTAGAACTGGTTTCTTCCTAAGTTATGCTGTCACTGAATTGCACTTACTTGTTTACATTTCTTGCTTGTCAAACAGTGAATTCCTACTTGAGAGCAAGGACTTTTTCCATTTTCTTTGTATATATATTGCTGGTCCTGGTAGATATTAGGTATGATGTATATGTGTGCTAAATGAATGATTTACATGATTTTAGTCATTATAATTCATGATAACCTCTTTCTAGTAGGAAGTAACAATCAAGACCAATTGTCTCCTTTTAAGTCTTCTGAGTTTAAGATGCCAGAAGCAATGTTTTGCATATTATGTTGGCAGGAGGACACATATCCGGGTCATTTAAGACACTTTGACAAGACAATGGAATAAGAGGATTGGTGGTGGAGAATAGATCACATGAAATTAATGAAAGAAGGCAATGCAGAGGAAAATAATAGCACAAACCTCCACCCACTTGTAGATGTTTAGTTCTACATGGAAGAAGACACTTAGAGTAAGTAAAGGAAACAGCAGGCTTGGTTCAAGTTTTGCACAACAAACAGAAATCTACTGTTCTTGAAAGACCAGAGAGGAATATTATTTGGACTTCTACTCAATCTGCTTCCTACTCTAAGTGTGATTGCTGACAAAATTGGGAAAGTCTCTCTCAGTGACTTTTTCTTAGTAAGTGTTTTAGACACTTTTCTACCAACTAACCCACTACCATCACTGCTCTATAATTATTTCTTCCAGTAGTCTATGAGTTACTTGAAGACAGCACCCTGACTTTAGCTTTATTTTTCCTTGCCAAAGAATCATAATTTATTTGGATACATACACAGAGTTTTGATTATTTTTTAGATAAATATTCTTTTTTGTATCAGCTAAATGGGGCCTGGTCCTATTTACATGAAAATCTACGTAGAGCATTATAATGCTAAAAAATTCTGTTGGTTTCATGTTAAGAGTATCCAGTGGTAATGCAATAACAAGAAAAACAGAAAACCTACTTATTAGGCATGACTGGGAAAGTTCTGGAAATATTTATAAAAATTATTGCAAAATTCTAAGAACTCACCTTAGGGAAATAAGTCAAAATAAGAAATAAGGGAAAAAGCTATATTCTCAAAGATGTTCACTGAAAAATTAATAGTGAAGGTTATAAACTAAATTTCAACAAAAGAAGAAATTGATCAATTATTCCACATTAATGCAATGAGATATTTATATAGTCATTAAAATGATACTTATAAAGATTTCACAGACACATAGGAAAGAGTTATAAAATTTAAAAGGAAAAAAGTGAACTGATAATTGCAAATGCTATATGATTGCAATTATGGTATATATGCACTAAATGGAAAAATGAGTGAAATAAAATATTATTATAGTAATGTCTTTAGGGTAGTAGGATTATGACTGTTTTTAATTTTTAAAAATTATCTTTAATGTTATAGTATTTAAAATAAAGTCAAGAGAGAAAATTTGAGGGTTTTTTTTTTCCTCTTGGGCACTTATGTTGACTTAAGATGACTTTAAAGGACAAAAAGCAGTTCTTATAACAACTCACAATATAACACATTTATTCAACATTTCTTAAATATTTGCTAGAAACTTCTGTGTCCCTTGAGCATTTCTATTTTTTTTTTGTACCAGTGATGTCTAAATATAACACAAATCTAACAATTTTGTAGGTCAGAAGTTCAATACCTCAATATCTCAATACCTCAGCTCAGCATCATCCAGGGCTTCAGAAAATCAATGATATATGAATATTGTCAATGGCCAAGTGAAATATGTTGTGGTGGCAGTGACCATAACAGGCAGCTGCTGTCATCATCACTGACATTTTTTACAGAGGTGCCAAGGATTGAAACAGCTTGGAAGATTTAAGTGCTTTGGTCTCTGAAAAGAGTGCTTCACAATGAAGGCTTATGGCAAGGTCGGGGTTAAGCAGCAAGTGCTTGGCAGTTACAAATAGTGAATACTGAGGCAGTACCTAATGGACTGGATTGTAACATTAAAAAGCCCATAAAAATGGCAATTTGGGAATTTGGTAGAGCAGAGACCCTGGCAAATGCAGTTAAAGGACACTCACTCATCTAAAAGCAGCCCTCTGGTGCCAAAGACTTGCTTCACCTTCAAGGTCATTCCCCTGAAAAATATCTTCTATAAATATTGAGAAATCTGCCATTTTCTGTAAGCCAGTCAAAACTCCAAGTAAAAACCAAACTATTTTTCATCTTTAAACGATTTTCAAAATCATGCAAAAAGTAAATGTTTAGAAAATTCTTCTACAAGGCAAGATGAAAAAATAATTAAATGTGAACGATTAGGTTACAGTATTTGAACTCCACCTCTAAATTGGACTCCGAGGTATAGGGAATGAGTAATTTATTAGTCTCTATTTTACAAATTTCCTCTAATTAGACAGAAACAAGGCACACGGGTTGTTTGGTGGTGGTGGTGGTGATATGTGGGTGTCTATGTGTGTGCTTGAGAGTGCACATATGTGTCTGTTTATACCTGCAGGCCTCAGCTTTAATAGGCAGGACCTATCTATACAAGAGGGGGCCAGCATTACTATTTTTACTTTTAAAAGTTCCAGATTCTTCTTCCTAGGTGCCAGGATCACATTTCTTTACATTTACAACAAATATTCAACACTTCTGCCCCTTGTCAAACCAACCCCTCCCTTTGCTCTTCATGTCACCTGCTGTAGTAATTGCTGGCACTGCCATGCTTTTATGTACTAGGAAGAAACCTGGGGTTGTGCCCATGGAGAGGAAATTTTAAGAAACTTGATAAAAAGAGAAAGATTAGAATCCTCTAAGCATCCTGGAAAGTAAGGCATTTGGAGAAACATTGTACCCAAATCATTGTGGGCATCAACCTAATTATAAAGACATTAAGGACCTGGGGCAGCAGTGAGCTGCTTTCTCAAGAGCGGCAGGAGCCTTCTGCTGGGAACAGCCCTATGTGGTCTCACAGTTCAAAAAGGAGGATGAAAAAAAACCACACCTGGGAATCTGTGGAAAGAGTGAGCTTTAGTACTTTGTCTTTGATCACTTAGAGTAAGGACAAGGGCTCACATGGCAACCAAATGTATTTTCTCTGCTTAACTACCTCTTTTCAGCCTGATAGGTGCCTACTGTCTTAATTAGGCACCTCATTCCACACAGAAAAGAAGGCACAGCAGTGCTGCTTCATGTTATATATTCTGCTCAGTCCCCTTTGGGTAGTAAGAGCTGTTTTTGATACTAAAACTGATTTGTATCTTTTTCTTTTTCTTAACCTTGGCTCTACAGTCTGCTAGATGTCTGCAGTGGTACTTGCCTCAGCAGAAGGGCCATACCTCACTAGCCTGACAACTCTTTACATATGCCATACCAGGTATAAAAACTATTGGGATTTTGGGATTTAGCTCTCTCACCATAACCCTATAAAACCTGACAGCCAGATGGTCAAGTACATTCAAATGACTGCAGCTAAACACAAAGGGGAAAAAAAAGAAAAAGAAAAAAAATATATATATATAGAGAGAGAGAGAGCCAGGGGAGGCAGAGGGAGAGAGAGAGAGTGTTTGTGTGTATGTATGTGAGGGAGACTGTTTCATTCAAATTTTAAAATGCAGCTGGAAAACCCCCTCAAAACCTGTGAAAACACTGAATGGCAAAATCTTCCCCACTTGTAATAAGCTCAGCATTCACAGACAGTTCTTAGGTGAGAAAAAGAAAGGAAATGAACTTGTTTTTGATACACATTTGTTCTGATCTGAAATATCTTGACATACACTTAACAGCTCTATCTTTGGCTTTGGGTCACACTCTTATCCTAATCCCTCATGTTATTCAGTGTTTTGCAAGGGAAAGCATCCATAATTTCAGATTGCATTAGAGAACACCAGGCCTCTAATGTGTGTACAATGCAACATTTCCCCTTGACTTTTGCAGATTGCATCACCTTTTAGAGTTGACAGTAATTTGCAGGAAGCAGGAGAGAGATTGGGCTTAATGCTCATAAAGAATGAATTGTGCCAATTTAGTTATCCAAATACTTTCAAAGTGAGACACTCTCCTTCCTCACAGGTGTTAGACATGTTATCATGAGAAAGCTAGAAGGGCTGTAAGCAGCAGTTAAGCCTCAACTAATCATTTTTATACGAGCTAAATTGTAATGACAGAAAACAAGAGGGCCAAATATAATGGCAAACAATATTATGTTGTATCTCTATGTGTTTCAGAATTTTTTTCATCCAAAGTAGTTCAGGGGTTCCCAAGCTTTTAGTACAATCCACTTTAGGCATTGATAGACAAGGATAAAGCCATTTTTCACAGACATTTTAAATTAATGCTTTAAAAATGACTTGAATGTTTTAAAGTACTACCTAGTGATTACATGTTGTGTTTATGTGTTTTGAGGACTATATTTATATATTCATATCTGGTACTAGGAGCTAGGAGCAAAAATAAATTGGCACAGGTGGGAAAGGAGTAAATAAGATGAAAATTAACAGTCAGTTCTAGTAAGAGAGAGGAAATCAAATAGCAAATTGGTCCAATGGGAGTACCCATGAATGAGTTGGTTGGTTATAGTAGAACTTCCTATCACCCTTGGCAAGGGCTATCATAGAATCCCTGTTTTCTCTTTGAACCAATTTGAAGAAAGCATTCTTTTCATTTGGGTACTTATTTACAATGAACCTGGAAAAATTTCTAAGAAACCAGGAGAATGCAAATGCTTCTCTGGTTATGATGGTGGTGACTCACTTACTGACTGTTAAGCCACCCCACAGCTGTATGGATCTGCCATGGTGTCCCTATACCTGTGTCCCTACCTTGGTTCATATAAGTTGACTTCATGAATGCTGACTGTTAAGGGCAGTAGAGTGTAGAAACCGAGTACAAATTTGGAGTCAGACTTTTTTGGTTCCATTTCTAATCCTGCTAATTACTAGTTGTGTGACGTTGGGACAATTATTTAACCTTCCTTTGTCTCAGGTTTCTTGTCTTAAAAGAACCATGTTAATTGTACCTACTTTAGGATTGCTGTGAGGATCCTGCAATCATTGGAAGTTCCACAAACGCAGACACTAAGTTTGCTAAAGACAATCTTTTTCCACGCGCAAGTCCTTAGGACTCTGGTGAGACTAGAAATAGTTTTTATTTGGAATTATACAACAGGAAGTGGACTTTTTTAACCATTGAAAAATATATTTGAAGAAGTGGGAGGAAATCTCAAGGTGGTTTTTTGATTTATAAACAGGGATGTTGAACTTCAAGTGTTTAAAATAATATTCAATTCTGCCAAGTGTCTCCTAAGTCATTTAAAATTTTTGTTTTAGATCTTTGCACTGCAATTCTCTTCACCTCAGGCCTTCCAAAGGCTGCTTTATTCATTTCATTCAAGTTTCAAATTGAAATCATCTCCTCCCACAATCTTTTCTTATCTTATAACCTAAGGGTGTATACCCCATCCACTCCAAACTCAAAAATAGAGAAATCCTGATTTGCCTTTGACTTTCCTTGTTAATATGGCCTCTTAAATAATGGAACTAAAAATTTTAAAACAAATTAAAAATTAGACTGAACAAGGTCACCTGATTGTCTGTTATTTCACCATATATTTAAAAAGTGGGCCTGTTTTCTTATCTGGTCTAAATATTTCAGAAAGGCAAAGATAAAAGAAAATGAAAGAATAATATATATATATTTAAAATTAATTAATTAATTTTTGGCTGCATTGAGTCTTTGTTGCTGCGCGTGGGCTTTCTCTAGTTGTGGCGAGTGTTGGCTACTCTTCACTGCGGCGTGTGGGCTTCTCATTGCAGTGGCTTCTCTTGTTGGGGAGCAAGTGCTCTGGGCGTGCAGGCTTCAGTAGTTGTGGCACACGGGCTCAGTAGTTGTGGCTTGTGGGCTCTAGAGCACAGGCTCAGTAATTGTGGCGCACGGGCTTAGTTGCTCCGCGGCATGTTGGATCTTCTCGGACCAGTAATTCAACCCGTGTCCCCTGCACTGGCAGGTGGATTCTTAACCACTGCACCACCAGGGAAGTCCCATGAAAGAATAATATTAATTTCACATTATTCCTAGTTTAAAATGAGAAATGTTCCAGAGGGTTTAACCCCATAATATCCTGAAAAGCTGCCCCTTCCCAGTGTCACATCAAATGAATGTAAAACTGAAAGCAGAAACAATCTGTAACTTCATTTTGGGTTGATAGCTGAAACTTATTTTTCATTGCAGAGTAACATATGAGAAAAAAAATCACGATATTTTATATATATATATATATTCTATTCATTCTATATAAGCAACTCTGCTTCAGTTGTAAATAGCCTGTTATGTGATTCGAAGACATCAGAGATAATGGTCACCTTGCATTATAAATTTTGGTATGCTTTTATGCCAAGAGAAAAGAAATGAGGTTTTTAGTTGACGTTGCAATATACTGGATTCTTTTTTTAGTTAAGTAGCAGGAAGCAGTTGACTTTCACTCTAATGGAATGAATGTTTTCTTTAACAGGCTGTCCATAATATTAAATCCTGGGTTTGAGGGACCACAATGTTAAGTGTCTAAAATATGCTCAATGACTGAATGAGTTTCCTGTGCAGAATAAATAATGTTTGGCTAAATCCATTTATTGCTTACAAGATAAAATATTGTGTCTGACAAAATTAAATTTCCTCCATAGCCCATGCATTAGCATAATGTGGATTTTCCAAGTTGCATTTATACATGATATAATGTAAGCTTTAATGAATGAAAGTAAGTATAGGTTATTTCAGTAGCAATTCTCCAGGGCTTTCCAGAAGTTTTGATGGCAGATCAGCTCTATGCAGCTGAAAAAAATTGTTGATGATGACCAAGTGGACTGTTATGATGTATTCTGTAAGATGAAAAAGTAGCCACAAAAAGCTAAAAGATGTCCAGATGAAGATTTTTACTTTATTCCAATTTATATTATATATAAGAACACCAAGATATTAAGTTAGATTATTTCCTCTAAGATAGGACCCATGAAGACAGTTGCTATTAATGCAAATCAGTCAGAGTTTAGATGCAGGGAAAAAAAAGGATGGGTGGACAGATCTCAAAGAAATGTGGGAAATAAAGAACCTCATAACAAATTTATTTTCAGAATAAATTGCAGGGCAGAGACAGAAAACAAAGTTGAATATGTTTTCACCATATTTCATTACAGTCAGTGATATATCTATTTCCTGAACACCTGTATTTTAAAATTAGGTTTACTGAGGTATAATACATAGGGAGTAAAATTCAATCTTTTTGTGTGTTCATTTTAATTTTGACAAATGATTGCAGTAGTGTTATGACCACTGCAATCAAGATGTAGAACATTCTCATCATCCCCAAAATACCACTGTGAAGTCAATCCCTTCCAGAATGTCACATAAACATAATTATAGAGTAGGCAGCTTTCTGAGTCTAGCTTCTTACACTTATTATAATGTACTTGATAGACATCATGTAGTTGCATGTATCAGTAGTTCATTGCCTTTGGTGCTGAGGTGAGTTGTATTCCATTGTATGGATGTACCACAGTTCGTTAATCCATTCATCAGTCAATAGAAAATTGGAGTGTTTCCAATTTGGGGCAATTATAAATAAAGCTGCTTTGCACATTTGCATGGATTTTTTTTTGACATATGCTTTCATTTCTCTTGGGTAAATATCTAGATATTGAGCTTTGGGGTTGTACAGTAAGCACATGTTTTACTTTATAAGAAATCATCAAACTGTTTTCCAAAGTGACTATACCATTTTGTATCCCCACTAACAACGTATGTGAATTCCAGTTGCTCCATATTCTCATCATAACTGATATTTTCAGATTTTATTATTATTGTTATTTTAGCCAGTCAATAGTATCTCATTGTGATTTTAGTTTTCACTTCCCTAATGACATGATGATGAGTACCTTTTTATGTGCTTATTTATTTTTTATGTTTATTTGAAGTATCTTAACATTTTTTACCTATTTCTATTCTGCCATGTGTCTTCTTGTTGAGATGTAGTAATTCTTTTTGTATCTTGGATACGAATTTTTTACGAATTACATGTTTTGCAAACATTTTTCCTAGTCTGGAGTTTGTCTCTTCATTTTCTTAGTAGTGTCTTTCAAAGATCAGGAGTTTTTATTTTTTTATTTTTTTGCGGTACGCGGGGCTCTCCCTGCTGTGGCCTCTCCCGTTGCGGAGCACAGGCTCCGGACGCGCAGGCTCAGCGGCCATGGCTCACGGGACTAGCCGCTCCGCGGCATGTGGGATCTTCCCGGAACGGGACATGAACCCCTGTCCCCAACATCGGCAGGAGGACTATCAACCACTGCGCCACCAGGGAAGCCCAGGAGTTTTTATTTTGATGAAGTCCAATTTATCATTCTTTTTTTAAAAAATGTTTTCTGCTTATGTTACACATAAGCAATTTTTGTCTAACCTAATGTGAAAAAGATTTTCTATGCTTTCTTCTAGAACTTTTATAGCCAAGTTTTATATTTAAGTCTATAACTCATTTGACTTAAGTTTTTGTATATGGTACAAGGTATAGATTATGGTTCATGTGACCACAAGGGCTCCAGGATTCTCCCCAGGGATTGTCAGGGTCTCAACAAATGCATGGGCCATGAAGAAATCAAAGTATTTTAAAAAGATGTAAAAATGCTCCATGATGTGTAAAATTCTCATCAAGTGGTTACAAAATGGCAAATGCATATAGTTGTATAACTGATGCATGAGGAATTAAACATATTCTGTTAACACAGTTTCTAATTTCTCTTTTTCTTAATTTTATTTCGATTCCTAGTTATATTCTCTGGACAGAAGTACTTCAGGTCAAAAATTCAGAACTGAATGTTAGGGAACTGAATCCACAATTTGCACTATTATTGATGCAAACTGTCACAGTGGTGATAGGAACTTCAAATCGTGATCCTGCCTGTTGGATTTTCAGTCAAGACACTGCTGATACACAAAGTGGGCCTAGTATAAAATTTACCTCACTGGATTGTTTGGCTGTTTTAATGATACCATATAAATTAAAGTGCTTGCAAGCTCTTTTAAGGACAATATACTTGCTATTTATTTTACAGAATTTTGTATTTTTTTTTCTGATTTCAAAAGTAATTCATGTTAACTTTAGAATTAAAAAAAAAAATGAAGTACCTAAATTTCTATTATCCAGAGGTAATTTGTGTTTACTTTTTGTATATATTCTTCCAGTATTTTCGTATTTATATGAATATGTATATTTCTCATAATAGAATATGATCCCATGTTTGTTTAATAAAAGCAAACATATTTATGTATGTGCACATGTGTATAAACTTGTGCTTGATATTAATGCATTATATTGTTTTTTATTTTTTATAATTTACAAGCTTTAGTTGTTAGCATTCCTGTATATGAAAAATCCAAGTAATGTAAATTTACAAAGAACCAGATGTTATGAACTTTTTAGTCCTGCAGACTCCGAATATGTGTTTTTTCTTCTTAGGAAAAAATTGATTTAGGGAATATTTTGATTACTCTTCCAACAGTTTCTAAATCACAGTGTACTTAGAATTTCTAACTAAATCAGAAGCTTACATCACTTCAATAAAAATACTCTGTGTTAGGATGGCTTTCATTCTTTGCTTTAGGTGTAACCTTGGTGTCTTAAGTATGGCTTCATAATAGAGTGGCTAGCCTTGTAGCCTGTCTGGAAAGAAGAAAGGAAATCCCATGGCTACAGGTAATCTACAGTCTGTTCGTGTACGTGTTTCCAATTCATTTTGCCAACAGAAGGAGACTAATGCTTGGTCTAGAGTAATGCACATGGTTACATTTCCTCATGGAGATAAGAACTGTGTTTATTCTAGTGGAACATGACTAAATTACACATCCAGCAAGCTGAAAATTTTTGTTGCTTTTTATTGATTATTTAGTCACATAGATATTTGTAAATCACACCCAGACTCAAAGAATTTTCAGTTTTTATACTGAGAAGATAATGTTGAAAAAGGATCAAATAGTATTTTAATTCACCATCATAAGTCTGCTAATAACATCTTTGTTTTCTTTTAAAGTTCTGATCAACACAAAAAGTTCTGAGTAGAATATGATCTTATTTGTTTAATAAAAGCAAATATATGTATGTATATGTATATAAAAATATATATATAATATAAAATCACTGTTAAATTGCAGTATGGGTTGTAAAATTACAGTATGGGTGAATTGTGAGTTATGGTGAATTAAGAAATTCATAGAACAGTTTTGGAATCAAAACTTTTAAAATCATTTAAAGTTTCTTTTTCATAATTATGGACCTAATTGAAAATTTTAATATGAAGACTTATTTTATCTTCTGACTCACTGTAAAACAATATGCTTCAGTGACTGCTGAATTTCGATTTGCTAGTCTTTGAAATAAACAGGTATGAACATTACATTTTTCAGGAATAAATACAACAGAGGTATGAGATGAGAAAAAACACTCAATTATGTACTTAATTTTAGTTTAGTTTACCAATGGGACTTTTTTCATCATAAAGTTGCTTGAACAATTGGTAATGGAATTATTTAAAAGAGTTAAAGACAGAACTCAATGAAATCTAGTAAAATCAGAACATTCAAAAAATTTCTTTAGTGAGACAATCATATTTTGTGATTTATATAAATATTAATTATAAATATTATAAATTGCATTATGAATTATAAATGATAAATATTAATTTTTATCTGAGGTTGCCTTTTTCAAAAAAATAATAGTTTCACCATCACTATCTGGAAAGCATTCTTTTTATGTATGGGAAAGTGCAGTTACTGTGGCTACCTGTGACCAGTTCATAAGGAGTCCTGAATTAAAGCTAAAAAATTGAAAGACCATTTGTTCAGTCCAAGCTCTGATGAAGGAAAAGGGATATACTCAAGCACCAAAACAGATGATAGGGCTACAACCATTGCAAAGCTGACTTGATGAAGCAGGGGACTAGCCACAAAATTTGTAGATTGGGGAGATTTCTGTGGATGAATTCACTCATTCATTCATTCATTTATTCATTTGTTTATGTATGTTCTACAAATATTTACCAAGCGTCTGAGTCTGATATATACATAGAAATGTGTTTGGTGCTAGAAATTCAGAAATAAATAAAACACAGCCCAAGGCTTCAGAAGTCTCACGATGTAGTTTGGGATACAATAAATGCAGTGATAAACATAAGACAGCTGTTATAGAAGCACGCAGGATGTGAATCTCCATTCATTTGTGTCTTGAATATCAGACCTCCTAGTTCTAACAGAAAATTACACATATGCATTTGTGTCTATTTTCATACATATACATTACTCATTATTACCTATAGAAGAGTACCTATTGCCTTTAACCATCATATTTTTTTGAATCTCGAGAATACAAAATTCTAGTTACTGCATTCCACTTGCCTATAGTTAGGTGGAGCCATTCAGGGACGAGGACTCAAGATGGTAAGTTTTCACTGGAAAGCCAGTGAGATAAGGCTTAATAAAAGATCTTGAATCCAGATTGTATTCAGTAAAAATCATAGTATTCTCAATATGGCTTCAACATTAAGGACAGTAGAGGGTTGTGGATCTTTACTACAGTATTGGTCATGATGCTGAAAAATATTAGGAAGAACAGAAGTATGAAATTGTATAATCTTACTCCCTAAAACTATCTTTCTCACTTTATCTTTATCCCACTCTTCACACACACATAATTACCCAAGTTGTTTAAAATGTATGAAAAAGTATGAAATAAAAATACCATTCAGAAATCAATAAAATTTAAAGTTGCAGTATGGCATTATTTCAGTAAATGTTGTTTCTGGGGAAAACAATTATGGGGATTCAGAGATGTACAGGGAACAAAAAGAGAAAAAAGCCTTGTGCAGTCCCAGTCCTCGGGGGAAGTTCAGTGCAATAAACATATATTTAGTGTCTACTGTGTATCAGTCATTTTTATTTAGATAGGGGAGACATAAGTATATGTATACAAGCCTAGAAACCTCAAAGAGAGAAGACATCAAAGGAACAGAGAAAATGAAAATGAAAAACCAGAAAAAATAAAGTAAAAGGGGTAGAAGAGATTAAAGACCATAGAATTGAGAGAATGGAAAGGGAAATTAATAATTAGTATATAATAATTTAGGCAATGAACTAGATTATTTCATAAAAGTTTTATATATCTTGTTAAGAATAGCTATACTTTTTCTTCTAAAACTAACATATGTTAATAAAGGCTTTAAGCAATACTGAGGTAAATTTCCAAAATCCCACAACTCATCAAATGTAATATTTGATGATAATCTTCCCAGAAAAATTGGGTGTGTGTGTTTAAAGTAAGTTAAAAATAGTGATAGTTTTAGAAAATAAAATTATACTATAACTGACATTTTTCAAATAAAAATAAATATTTTTTTTTTAGTATTTCAACAAGAAAAAGGAACAAGTTTACCTGGAAAAAATGCTGTACTTTGGATTTATTTTCATGAATGGAAATATTAAGTACTGCAAAATTAGAGAAATTTAAAATAAAGAAAATAATATTTTCTTCATTTTAAAGAAGAAACTATCTTTTAAAAAATTAATATTATAATTTTCCCCTAATTTTAATTACATCTTTCCACACTAGACAGTTTCTATTTCTTCTTCTGAATGATCAGGGCATTAGTACACTTACCTATTTTCTAAACTGCACTTTCACTAGAATTTTAACATTTATATTACTGATTTTACAATGTCTGACATCCCAACATTTATATTCAGTTCTTTTGTCATAATTCTTCTAGTTTTTTCTTTGTTATATATTTAAAGAAACAAATAGTTGCCACCAAGATTTTAACATTGCTTCTTCATTCTTGAGTTTTTAATTTTTATTAATTATTAGCCTGATTTTTAAAATAGGCTCATGGGTACTTTATATGCTGAATTATTAGATGTTTAAGAATATTATCTGCCATCTTGAAGAACATCTTCAATAGATGAAAAATCACAGGATCACTATCTACATCAAAACATTGCATATTATTTTCTACTAACATTTGATATTGAATGCTATTGTGAAGAAATTTAGAACAATTTTTCTTCTTTATTATAATTAACTTTTAAAAAATCTGCTTTTCCTCCATTAATGAAGTTTATTCATTATATTAAGATATGCTTTACTGTAAGCTTTAGTTTAGTGTTTATTTTCCTGTCTTTCTTTAAGTCAAGAAAACTTTTTTCCAAGGGATATTTTACCATTTTTTTTTCTGTTTCACATTTTCTATTCAGGCACAAATATGTAAATGTTGGATCACCTCTTTTTTCTCTCCCACATTTATCATCTTCTCTATAATAAGTTACTTTCACTTACTTTCCTATTTGTTTTGCGTGATTTTTTTCAACATATTCATCTTTATTTTCATGTGTGGTAGTTGGGAGATATAGTAAGGCATAGAGTGTATCTGGAGTAGTACTTGGCTATAAAAGAGGATACTTTATTTTATTTTCTTACCGCAAGGATACATTTTTCCTCAGTTGGGATTTATTACCAAAAAAATAAAAAATAAAATTGACAAATTTTCTATGTTATGACCTTGCCAATGCTTCACAACCTCTCTGTCTTTCACCTTCTTCACCTCTATCATCTCTACTGCCTGACAGGCTGGGACAAAAACAATAGAAATGACTTACTGGCATGCCTACTTCCTTACCTCCCTCTTCTTTGCCACTCTGCTGTTAATCTGTCTCTTCAAGGTCAATCTCTACCTCTCTCAAGGTAGACCTTATCACCTCAATTCACCTCCATTTTTCCTCAGTTCAATGTAATATGACTTTTCTCACCCTTCCACTAAAAGTGTTTTCATTGAATTATAATTCTAACTCAAAAATCTAGTGGACAATCTTTAATCTGATTCTTATTTGACCTGGTGTACCTCTAAATAAGAAGATGAAACAAAAGAAAAGAAAAACATCTCTATCCTCTATTTACGATCTTTTTTAGGGACAGTGGGACAAGGAATAATGACTTTATTCAGAAAACAAGCAAACTGAGAAAATGGTGGGTTTGTGCTCCAATGAACCATCTTGCCTGATTTAGAATTCAGGCTCCTTTTTTACTAAAAGAGGAGGGAGTAAAGTCAAACACTTCCTGGTTCCCATCAGCCTCCAGAGGGGAATGTGTTAATTTCTTTCTCCCTGCAGTCATTCACAGGTGGCCCTGGTCAGGATGTTACCTTTGTTTAGCTCACAGGAATTTTAGCTTAATGCTCATTACCTGGGAAGCAGGGTTCCAAGAGATGAGCCGTTATGTATAATTTAAGCTTATAGACAACATCCCTTTAGTGATTAACTTGTAATAGAATACAAAAGGTTCTTCCCTATTACAGTGCTCCACTGTCAATGTCCACTCCACAGCCTTGTGGGAAAAGGAACAAAGACCATTCTGCCGAAAGGAGGTGATGAATATTCCTTAGAATCTTTAGTCAGTCCTTTTTATCTACAACTATTTGAACCTGATGAAATCTCTTAGCACATTGTTATCTAATTCGTTATCAAACATGGGGTTTTGGTTCCAGTTCCCAATACATATACTAAATTCCTGTGCTATTTATTTGGACAAAATTAAACAAATTGGTTGCCCCTTCTCCAGCTACAATGTAATTACCATCTACTTCAGTTGGATAGGCAGACCTGTTGGAAGTATAGTATAGTGCCCGAAGTTTAATATAATTGGCAACTGCTAGGTCTTTTAGCGTTTATAGATTCTCCTACCTAGGCAGACACCTGTCATGGCCTACAATACCATATTTTAAAGGGGCTTAATTTAATCCTGCTTCTGGGAGCCACTGATCCGTAGCTGGGCAACTGGCAAGGCCTTATCCCAAGTTAAATGTCTCAACATATTTCAAGTGACGTTCCTTTTTAATGTATGATTCATTTTCTTGGATTTTCCTGTTGATTGTGGTCTTCAGGATGAATGTTGTTCTAAATGCCTTAATTCAAATCAAGGGATAATTTCCCTAAGGAAGGCTTTAACCACTTCAGAGATTGTCTGTCCATGGAATATGCTTCCACCCATCCTGAAAAACTGTCCACACAAACATTAGCGGGTTATCTGAAATTTCTTGCTGTTCGAGGCATTTGAGTAAAGTCTATTTCAGTCTGCAGTGGGGCAGGTTCCTCTGTGTTGAGTCTCCATCTGAGGAGTTCTGACAGCAGTCTTTGGGTTATTTTTAAGACCTTGGGGGAAAGAGCTCTCTCTCCTTTTCTGAGATTTTCATGAGCTCATCTGTAGGCTTAAAGCATTCTGGTGGGACTCTGATGTCAAACTATTCTGGTGAAAAACTGCACGGTGAAGTCTATCAGAAAGTTAATCAGCTCATTCCCCACTGTCAATTTTACCTGGGGCTCCTGTGCGGAATTAGGTGCCTCAAGTCAAAGGGAGCCCCTGGGCCTCTTTGTTCAGTGTTCCTCTCTTTCTACTTTATAAAAGGCTCTCATCTTTTATTGTTCTTCTTCTGTTTTAGCCTAGGGCAATCTGTTTTCCAGCATCCCTCCTCCTTACAGTAAGCATTTTTCCTTCCCCAGTGGCAGTTTACTTCTCTTCGCGTTACTCACCTTCTGGGAATCCAATGCTGCTTCCAAAAAAGTGGAGTTTCATTTTGCATCTTTTTTCTTCTGTTGTTTTCCTCTGTTGAATACTTTAAAAGCAACATCTACCAATTGAGAAGGGTTCAATCCAAATGTACCATCTTATTTTTGCAACTTTCTCCTGATAGCTGAGGCACTTTGCCCAAAAAGGTCAAATTTACCATTCTAATATTTTCAGGGGCCTTGGGATCTGCGTTAGTGTGACATCTGTAGGTCTGAAATCCTTTCCAAAAATTCAGAGAGGTCTTTATTTGTTTTGCTGAATTTCTTGCTGTTCTTGAATATTTTTCTAACTCTTGTGCTTTGGTTTCCCTTTTCAAAGCCCTGCCAAGATGTTTTAATAAGTAGTACTCTAATAAGGACCTTCTTCCCTCACTGGGGTCCCAATTTGGTTCAGCTGTGGGTGCTGCCAAGTGGGCCTCAGGTGTTGAGGATCCTCCCTATAAGGAGAGTTGCAATCTTATGAGGGATGTGATCTTTCCAATTAAACAAGTCTGAGAAACCCAGCCGGCTGTTCGTTTGCATTTAGGCCCCCTACAGGATAGTGGCATAAGGGAAATTGCCCTGCTCTGGAAGTGGCACCCAGCCCAAACCGGGCGCCCTGTCAGGTCTTAGATGGTGATACCAGACCAAGTCCCTGTGGCCCAGAAACTAACACAGGAGGGCAAGTCCTGAGCCCCAGTGTCACGAATTGGGTCTGGATAGGAACAGATGGTGGTGGAAGGGGTGGATATATTGGCATAATGGCCAGAGTGGCTGGGACAGCTAGCTCAGCCAGAGGTGTTAAGGTCTGAAGCAACATATCCTCACTCTCATTCCCTTCCTTTCCTTTTCTTATTTCCTTGATAATAGTACAAATGCTTGCACATAAAGGATTTCATCATTCTTCCCTGCTTTTTCACAAAATAGCTATAGAGTCATTCAAAAGCCACTGTAAAACCATAGACGGCAATTGATCATCTAACCATGAAAAGGATGCCTTTTTACTTTGGCATTAGCCAACTGGGATTGCAATGCAATTGAACAAAAACTTGACTACTGCTGTGACAAACAATTTAAGATAATTACTAAAATTATGACTGATATCATTTACCAGGATATACCAGAATTTTAGGAGTTGCATATAATTTCTAGAATATGCATATTAATAATGTTTACCCATATGATACAGTCTAAGAAGTTTTATCATCACTCATTTGACAGTGCCTCCCATGCAATTCAACACACCAAATAAGCCCAACTAGTTTAATATTCCTCTCTCTGAGATGAAGAGAAAACAAATAATTTGAGGTGTTCCAGGGACCTTCCGGAAAACCAGAAAGTTAGCCAGAGGTCAAATTAACCCCACTTAGAACTTGGTCTTTGGGACGTTTGTCAAAACTATCAAAAAGTTTTAACCAGTGATAATAAAAGATCTTAATGGCAAATACAGATCACTTAAACTCACAATTAACCAAAAGCAGTTCAATATTTTAAGAAAACTTTGTCCTCTTAGAGAACCAAATTCAGATTTTATACCACTTTACCTTTAAGATTTATTTTCTTAATTAAGTCCAATCTTATCTTGGAACTTAGTTTAGTTTCAAGTTATGAAAATCTGGAGACAAATCTAGATTGACATTCCTAAAACATTATTCCCTAAGGTTTACCCCCAAAACTCCTTACCTCATTTACCTCTATTATATTTACTTAAAAGCTTTGTCACATTGTTATTTTTCATGCTGACAAACTTTGTAATGGGAATAATAAGGTATTATTTGATTTCTAGTAAACTTAGGTACAATAAAAGTATTATACTTAATGTTGATGACTCTAAAGACATTATCTGTATCAAAACAAGCTTAAGCTAACTTTAACACCAGATACCAGTATTTAATTCAATACTGAGTATTTCCTAGATCACATGAACCTGAAACTCATTCTGGCCAGTTTCTTTTATATTTGAGTATTTATATATCAATAAGTACTTAACTTCCTTTAAGGCAATTAAATAGAGCTCTTTTACAAATTAATTTTGGCAATGCCACACATCTAAAACACATGTACAAACATACAGACAAGGACATAGTTCCCATTCCAAAAGTTTAGCCATGAATCAGGTACAACAATGTAAAACCCATCAGTTATAAAAGGTTGGATTCAAATTAGGCTTTGGTAGATGGGACAAATCAAGGTCACCTGTCTACATAGCCAAACCCTTTTTACTAATATTTATGGAAAAGACACTTCTGTTTCTATCTGTATCTTTTGGTGATTTCAGGAACCAAACAGAACTCTTCTTCCTTGGAATGTCCCACTCTTGGACAAGAACAGACTGGTTTTTTTCCTGTTCCTTTCCCCCATTTGATATCAGTAAAAGTTTTAAGTATCACAAAACTGATTTGGCTATAAATAGAGAAACAGTACCACACAAAATGAAACAAAAAACCCAAAGAACAGACAGAAAATCCTAAATAAGACCCTCAAGTTTGGTCTTGGGGTTTTACATACACCAGCGACACAGGAGACCATAAAAGATGTAATTAACACAGCAAAAGTAGCAGTACACGGTGCACAGGGTCCCAAGATAACCCTTTCTAAACCCCCTGTAGAGAACTAGAACAAAAAATTTCACAATTTGTATGGAAACACAAAAGACCCCGAATAGCCAAAGCAATCTTGAGAACAAAAAACGGAGCTGGAGGAATAAGGCTCCCTGACTTCAGACTATACTACAAAGCTACAGTAATTAAGACAGTATGGTACTGGCACAAAAACAGAAATATAGATCAATGGAACAGGATAGAAAGCCCGGAGATAAACCCACCCACATATGGTCACCTTATCTTTGATAAAGGAAGCAGGAATGTACAGTGGAGAAAGGACAGCCTCTTCAATAAGTGGTGCTGGGAAAACTGGACAGGTACATGTAAAAGAATGAAATTAGAACACTCCCTAACACCATACACAAAAATAAGCTCAAAATGGACTAAAGATCTAAATGTAAGGCCAGAAACTATCAAACTCTTAGAGGAAAACATAGGCAGAACACTCTATGACATAAATCACAGCAAGATTCTTTTTGACCCACCTCCTAGAGAAATGGAAATAAAAACAAAAATAAACAAATGGGAACTAATGAAACTGCAAAGCTTTTGCACAGCAAAGGAAACCATAAACAAGACGAGAAGACAACCCTCAGAATGGGAGAAAATATTTGCAAGTGAAGCAACTAACAAAAGATTAATCTCCAAAATTTACAAGCAGCTCATGCAGCTCAATAACAAAAAAACAAACAACGCAATCCAAAAATGGGCAGAAGACCTAAAGAGGCACTTCTCCAAAGAAGAAATACAGATTACCAACAAACACATGAAAGAATGCTCAACATCATTAATCATTAGAGAAATGCAAATCAAAACTACAATGAGATATCATCTCACACCGGTCAAAATGGCCATCATCAAAAAATCTACAAACAATAAATGCTGGAGAGGGTGTGGAGAAAAGGGAACACTCTTGCACTGCTGGTAGGAATGTGAAATGGTACAGCCACTATGGAGAAGAGTATGGAGGTTCCTTAAAAAACTACAAATACAACTACCATATGACCCAGCAATCCCACTACTGGGCATGTACCCTGAGAAAACCATAATTCTAAAAGAGTCATGTACCAAAATGTTCATTGCAGCTCTATTTACAATAGCCAGGAGATGGAAGCAACCTAAGTGTCCATCATCGGATGAATGGATAAAGAAGATGTGGCACATATATACAATGGAATATTACTCAGCCATAAAAAGAAACGAAATTGAGTTATTTGTAGTGAGGTGGATGGACCTAGAGTCTGTCATACGGAGTGAAATAAGTCAGAAAGAGAAAGACAAATATTGTATGCTAACACATATATATGGAATCTAAGAAAAAAAATGTCATGAAGAACCTAGGGGTAAGATGGGAATAAAGACACAGATCTACTAGAGAATGGATTTGAGGATATGGGGAGGGGGAAGGGTAAGCTGTGACAAAGTGAGAGAGTGCCATGGACATATATACACTACCAAATGTAAAATAGATAGCTAGTGGGAAGCAGCTGCATAGCACAGGGAGATAGCTTGGTGCTTTGTGACCACCTAGAGGGGTGGGATAGGGAGGGTGGGAGGGAGGGAGACGAAAGAGGGAAGAGATATGGGAACATATGTATATGTATAACTGATTCACTTTGTTATAAAGCAGAAACTAACACACCATTGTAAAGCAATTATACTCCAATAAAGATGTAAAAAAATAATAATAATAAAAAAAACCCTGTAAAGAGCTCAACAGGTATTGTAGCCACACATTATTACAATAAGATATCATCTTCCTCTCATCCATGGGGTCATAGCTCTAATCAGATCCCTTATCCAAAATGTGCCTCAGAGGGCTTTCTTTAGGGATAGTTGAAACAGTCACCCTTTTTCAAGACAAACAAAACACAAACAAATGCTAGCATCCAAAGAAACCAACGAACTGGTTCAGAAATCGGGTAGAAGTCCAATGACTCTTTCCTCTTTCCAACAGGGTACCCCACAAGACAAACTGGCTTATTCCAGAGAAAAAGCCCTAAACGGAGAATAAATAAAATTCCCGGCTATACATACTGGAGTGACTTACCCTACTCTACGGAGCCTGACAGCTCCCAGAAGCCAATTCCTTGCTCCAGCTGCCAAGTGCTGGGGCAGCTGGTGCTGATTTGGGGACTTTTGGAGGGCAGATCCTCATGACAAGTGGTCCTGGCAGCTGCTAGGGCCTTACCTGAAAATTCCCCACCCAGGGCTGGCTGGCTACGAGCAGCAAGGCTCCTGGCTGGCTTTGCCAAAATTTGTTGCCTAGTCTAAGCTTGTACTGCTCGCTGCACTACAAGCTTAGACTCAGTAACAAAAGATGGTGGGCTTGTACCCCAAAGAACCGTCTTCTATTTATGATCTTAATAGCACCAATATCCTCTAATCACTTAAAACTGAAACCTAAAATTTATTTTTGATTCCCAGCTTTCCTTTAGTTCTTCATATTCAAAACCTGTTTTCCCAACTCTGACAATTCTAAATATTTTCTGTTACTTCTTATCCAACAGGCAGACTATCTTTAAAGCAACAGTTAAAAGCAAATGTGTATACATGTCAAGCATGCATGCCTGTATGTGTGTGTGTCCATGCACACACACAGAGAACAAAGTTCAGGGATGATCGATGTGCCCAGAACTTCGCAATCAGAAAACCTAGAAAGTTAAAATTCAGCATGAAAGTAAGTTTTGTACTTTATAGTTGAGAATGGGTGGCTTTTTTCTTACGTATCGGTAGAGGAATGGTGCATCATGATCTTTTCAGTTCCTAGTGTCTGGGAAGGTGTAAATTTAACCTGTTTCTCTCAATCTTCATAAAGGATATCTTAGATGCTCTACATTTTTCACCTAGAAAGCTCCAGCAGAATTTAATCTATTTCAGTCATTGTCCAGATGGCTTCCAGAGTCTATAATTATAGCACTATGATCCTGTTGTGCTGATGTTTAAAATCTTTTAATTCCATCCACTTAATGATAAAAGAAAAATGCATAACACATTATTCACATCTTTCTTAATTTGACCTCTGTCTACTTTTCCTGCCTTATTTGCATGTATACCATGCCTCTGCTAATCAAATTATTTACAATTCTCCAAAGGTGCCCTGCTTGTTCTCTCCATCTTTTGCAAAATTTTCCTCTATCTGGAATGTGTTTGCACTATTTCCTGGAACTTCCCCAAGATTTAACATTTTCAATTTACTGATTTTGAAATTTCTTCATTTCATTCATCCCACACATGCAAAACATAAGTTTTTTGAGTTCTTTGAAATCAGACTTGAGAATTCCCTTCTCCATTGCCCCATTCTGCTTTATATATATGTTTCTCTTATATAGTATATTGGTTTCTTATTGCTACTTTAACAAATTATGACAAACTCAGTGGTTTAAAACAACACAAAAGTTATTATCTTACAGTTCTAGAGGTCACAAATCTGAAATGGGTTTCACTGTGCCAAAATCAAGGTGTTGGCAAGGGTATATGCCCTCTAGAGGTTATAGGGGGAGAATCTATTTCCTTTTCTTTCCCAGCTTTTAGGGGTCACTTGTAATCTTGGCTCCTGGTTCCCCCTTCCACCCTCAAAGCCAGCAGTCTAGATTTTTCAAATCCCTCTCTGACTCTGACTCTCAGCTTCTGTCGCCAAACATTTTCTCTTCTGACTCAATCACCTCCCCCTTATAAGGACCCAATCTCAAACAGCTGCCTAAGCTATAAGCTATAGCCAATCAATAATTTCCATTCTTTGCTTCCAAATTTTCTCTATATAAGTCTTTTCCCTATGGGGGAGCACTTGTAACCACTTCTGGTTTCTCACTGCCTGATTTGAATGTATTTTTGCTCAAAAAAACTCTTAAAAATTTTAATACACCTCGGTTTATCTTTTAACATCTCTGAGAGCTACATTCATCAAAATTCCTTCCAATGCTTCTAAAAATTACAGATTCATGGGTCAGAGCTCAGATTTTCTAAATAAAATCTCTGGACTTGAGGCCCAGGAATCTTCATTTTAACAGATTCCACAATAATTATTACACAAACTAAAGTGTAAAAATATTACTAGAAGTCAGAGGCTGTGTACTATTTTTCATCATTTTACCTCGAGTTTCTAGCACACTATCTGATGCATACCAGACCCCAATAAATGAATGATTAAATGGTGAATGAATGGATGTTTTAGATAACCTTTAAAATTACTTTCAACCACAAAATAGACCTTTTGATTATAAGGTGAAAGAGAGAAAACATGCTTTTTAAAAGAACATAGATTAGGCAATTTCTAAATTACCTTCCAGCATAAATTTGCTTGTATATATAATTCATATAAAAGGAATCTTCAGGATAGTCCAATTTGATAAGGGAGACAGCAAAGCAATACTCTTGAATAAGAAGATATAGCCATCTCCCAGCATTGTCATCCTCCCTTCTGGGAAATTTAGAACAGAGTCACAGAGCAACCTCAGACTGATGTGTTTACTTTTAAACACTTGGGCAACAAATAATTTTATGATGAAGCTAGAGCCATGAATATGAAAGTGATTTGAAAATCATAAAGTAATGGATAAATATAAATGGCTTTTATTAGAGTTGAAACAGGTTTTAAGCTTGAATTCCTTCTTTAATTTTCCCCTGTTCAGAAAAGCAGTGATGTTGCTTCCTGTGGCAGCGACAGAGGTGTGCTGCTCAGATCTCCTTTCAAGATAGAACTTGCTCTCCAGCTGTAAAGAGAGAAGTTGGTAGCTTCCAACTACAGCACATTTAGTATCCACCACAGCATTAAGAGTCAGTGCCATGCTCTTCCTGGGAAACTCCAGCCAGTGTCTAAGCATGACAGAATGACTATGCCTTGGCCATTTCTGATCAACGTGGGACCCCTCTAATAGGCAGTCTGCTTGGGAGTTCTCCATTGGTTTGGCTGAGACTTTGCCAGATCTGAATTACAGTGTGCGGCTCTTCTTGCTCAATTTTTCTTTCTCTTCTCTTTCCTTCCACAAGTGTCTAATCTTCTTCATAATCTGCGGGGTTTCCCTGCTCAATCCTGTTTTCTCACACTTTATCTTTCACAGGCATTATCTCTGTCCCCCCACCCCCTGAGAAAAAACTCTTGCGCACTTAACTTTGTCTCAGTGTTTGTTCCCTGAAGGATCCAAACTGACATAGCCCGGACCGAGGCATGAACCCACGTCCCCTGCACTGGCAGGCGGACTCTCAACCACTGCGCCACCAGGGAAGCCTCTCCATTTATACTTTAATTTCGTTGGGAAAATGTGTACTTGTCTTTTTCTCTACCTAGAAAGTAACTTCAGAGATCACATTTGAGCTTACTTCTTATTGCACAAGAATTATCAAACATACAGAAATGTCTGTAAATATTTTCTAAATCAATGACATAAAATACCCTTTATGTGAAAGGAGAGAACACAGATTTAAACAGTGACAAGCTTAGATGTGCTAATAAAATAAAACTTGATGCTCTATAACTCATCTATTCTTCCCACTGTTTCATGGAGTAGTATGAAAACCTGTTGCCCAACTGACTAAAACTCCATTTCCTCTGATTTAAACACTCATATCAGTTTAATCTAGCTCATTTGAGATAAATTCTCAATCATTAAAAGTTCTGTTCAACCTTTCTTTGTTTCTCCCTCTGGGAGAGTTCACTTTGTCCTTCTGGAAGTAAGAGAACAGCCCTGATAAACCTAAATAACAACAACAACACAAATTTCTATGGGCCAGGTACTATATTCACTTTATAGTAATAATCTCATTTATTCTTCATAAAAATTCTATGAAGGTGTTACTTATTGTTAATCTCTCAAGGGAATGAATTATGGTTTAGAGAGTTTAGACAACTAGCAAAAAGAACTGGGAAACTGCAACCCAAGTATGATTGCCCCAAGACCACAGTCTAAACTAGTATACTTTCATCTCAGACATAAAGTTTTACATGATATTCATCTAGCAAAAGGTATAGCTTTCTCCAGAGATGTACTTCTTTCCAAACACAAGCGGGAAAAACACTTTGAACTGCCCACTGGAGTCCACATGTGTGAGAACCTAAGACAAAACTCAAATAGGAAATTTAAAAGAAAGGCATTAATTAATTGGGCAAGGGATATTTTCTACTTTCAGACCATCAAAAGCACTACATTTTCCCCTTACACTTCAAATTACCTGATTGACTTATCTAGTAAAGACAGACCTAATCTGAACAAATGGCCATAGCCCTGAGAGCTTCCAAAGCTGATATGCAAAGATGGCTGGGATTCAAGGCAATGCAGAATGTGCTGCAGGAAGCTTTCAAAGTACAAATTAACCCATTTATTATGTCTGTGATAAAGTGGCATGTTTTCCTTGTATAATATTTTTCATGTTTTCCATAAACCATAGTTTAGCATCCTTTTGGAAGATTAAAACTAGAAGTCATTCCTAGTGCTAACAAATATTTTGGTTGAGTGGTATAATTACTCTACTGGGCCTCATAACTTGGCAGCTGGTCTCTTCAATTACACTTTTTAAGTAGGACAAAACTCTGAAAGAAAGCAAACCCTTGATCCTAAGTCCTGCAATGGGATTGGACATGCTGTGCTATCTTCCCAAGGCACATTTCCTTAGGCAAAAGTGTGTCTTTGCAGATGGTTACTTCTGGTCACTTACTATTACCACAAACAATTACATTCTCTTTTCTGGTTCCTATAGGCCAGCTATCTAAAATTAAATTAAAATGTACACATTTTTGTCAGGAGAACAGACTTAATTAAATAAACCATGATAACTAATCATTCCTTCTGAAAAACATGCTGCGGTCGACATAGTTTCAGTGAAACCTCAGTAATGGTGTTTCAAGTGTCATGATTTTAGTTTTATTGTTATATAAAAAAATCCTCAGATTGAATTCTTTTTTATATAATAGGGGAAAATAGTAGTTCACCTTTTCTTGGATTATATATCTTCCTTTCTATTCTGAGTAAGTGTTCGCTGTTTTTGTCTCTGCCTTCCCATCCTCCCCAAGCTAGAATCAAAGATACTCTCTATATGCATACTTAACCCTATCCAGTATGTGGAGTACGGAACTGACTATTTTGCTGGTCAAAATTTGTCAAGTATTGGCGATGTCACATGATGCAACCAACTAGTATTCAAGGCACTCTTAAACAATGCAGTCCACAACCAAGTATGTTCTTGAATTAGTCTACATGTCAGAGATCCAGACCTGATGTTTCTGGGATGAGCTATGTGCAGATGTAGGTCGAACAAGCCAGTTTTTACTCATCTAGGTGTCATGTACTCATAATTTTGGATTTCAATTTTCCCAAATTCTTTCTTTATGCCTTTTAGTTCCTTCCTTGATTATAGCTCTTACATTTTAAATTATACTTAATACCAGACCTCATGCATTTGCTAGTGATCCTGAGGTGTCTCAGAACATTTTTTTTTTTGCCAAAACTAATGAATATGAGCATTTAAAATAATTGATTAATTAATTAATTAAATTTACTTTTGGCTGCATTGGGTCTTCATTGCTGCACGCGGGCTTTCTCTAGTTGTGGTGAGTGGGAGCTACTCTTTGTTGCGGTGCGCGTGCTTCTCACTGTGGTGGCTTCTCTTGTTGCAGAGCACAGGCTCTAGGCACATGGGTTTCAGTAGTTGTGGCGTGCAGGCTCAGTAGTTGTGGCTTGCAGGCTCTAGAGCACAGGCTTAGTAGTTGTGGCTCATGGGCTCTGTGGCACGTGGGATCTTCCCGGAGCAGGGATCAAACCAATGTCGCCTGCATTGGCAGGTGGATTCCTAACCACTGCACCCCCAGGGAAGTCCTTTTTTAAAAAATTAATTAATTAATTAATTTTATTTTTGGCTGTGTTAGAGCATTTTCATAAAGTGGGTAGCCACTTTTTATGGCAGTCCCTGGAACTACAAATTGGATCCAAAATGTAGCTTGATATTTTTCACTAATTTATAGTTCTAATAAAAATCAATTAAGAAGCAACAATTAGGTTGAAACAAGGACTGTATCAATACATTCAAAAGAATCAATTGATTTTATTTTTCCATAATGTCACACAGTTTCTTTCTCGTATGCGGTCATTATCCTCATACATTCTTTGAAGTACAAGTCCCTGAGCAAGAAATCCACTATTTAAACTTTCATCAAGTTATCAAAACTTCTTAACAATGAGGGATAAAGGGAAAATGAGTCTTACATACAACTTGTCCCTATCCTTACCACTTCCACAGTCAGACAGTTTTAAAGACTAAAAGCATTTTAAACTTCTGAAAAAAAATCAAAAGAAAAGTAAGTTTTTTGCCCCAGCTTCAACTGTTTTGTTCACTTACATATTTTCTCTCTTTTATTCTTTACATTTCATCTAATTGTTTTTTCCTTCTCATTCTTACTCTGTTCCCTCTACCTCTCCTTCCTCCTAGATGTGCTTCCTTTTATTTTAATAGTAAGTGTCAAACAACATGCCATATATGTTGGGAAGTGCTGAGAAACTAAGTCCACAAAATTTCTGGGTTAGAAACATGCCAAAAATTTATAAAATGTTTAAAAAATATATTTTCCTCTTTGAATTTTGTTTTGTTTTATTATTGCTCATGATGCAAAATGAGAAACATCCAACTCCTCTAAAAAGTATTTTATGAAAAAATAGTCAACCCAACTTTAATGGGCAAAATTTTGTTCCAGTTTGTTCTTGAAAGGTTTTCCCAAAGTTAAGTTCAACACCATAGTCATTTCCTAATTCTGCCCCAGAAGGGGAAAAGGTTGTTTGTGTAAAGAGCATGGATCTTTTCCCTTCCCAGCTGACTAACTTTGGCAAATAATCTTGTCTAGATCAATGTTATAGACCTGGCAACATTCTAATGATCATTAAGTGAGATGACACAAACATGGTTCCAAAAAATCTAGATGTTAAATACATGTTCGTATCTCTCACTCTTATGTAGTCAACTTGTCTGTATGAGTGTTACTGATAGGGTTACAATAATTAAGGAGGAAATGAGGGCTACTTATTTATTTATTTACTTATTGTCTGAGTTGTATAACTTTGATTTCATGGTTACAGATACAAAATTCATTATCTGGATACTGCTTTAAAATCCACAATATCACTTTACATATCATCTTTCTCATTTTATTTAAATAGAATTATGAAGTTGAGTGGGTAAATATTATGACTTACAAATGGAAAAAGTGGGTCAGAGGGTCAGAGTAGTTTCATTGTTACAGCTGGTGGTTGACAAGCTGAATCCAAAAGCTAGGTCTCTTTTTTTTTAATTAACTTTTATTGGAGTATAGTTGCTTTACAATGTTGTGTTAGTTTCTGCTGTACAGCAAAATGAATCAGCTATTCGTATACATATATTCCCTCTTTTTTGGACTTCCTTCCCATATAGGTCACCACAGAACATTGAGTAGAGTTCTCTGTGCTATACAATAGGTTCTGATTAGTTATCTATTTTATGCACAGTAGTGTATATATGTCACTCCCAATTTCCCAATTCATCCCACCCAACTCTTCCCCTGCTGGTATCTAAATGTACATTCTCTACGTCTGTGTCTCTATTTCTGCAAAAGCTAGGTCTCTTGACATCTATTCAAACTGTATTTCTAATATAGAGTGTATAATTAAATTTAAGAACAATGTTTATCATAATATATGGTAGACAGCACTGTTTCGTGGTGGCCCACATAACATAATAATTAAGAGCATGGACTCGAGATCCAGATTTTGAGTGTGCAAACCTCAGCCCTGCCAATTAACTTATGCTTTTGTGCTCCTAGTTTTCTCATTTGCAAAATGGGTATAATATTAGTTACTACTTCATTGGGTTGTTATGAAAATTAAGTGACTTAATGTATGTAAATTGTTTAGCATAGGACTTGGCACATAATAATTGCTATATGTGTTTGCTGTCATCATTATTATCATTGCATAAGCTAGAAAGAATTATAAGAGCAAATCTGATGGTGAATAATATAAATCCATCAGATATGGGATATAATCAGATATTTCATTTTTATTTACTTCTCAGTGAAAGATGTATATTAACCATATTTTACAATTGAGTAAATTTATGCTCAAAAAAGTAAAAAAATACTCATTCAAGTTCATGCAACTAATACGTGTTAGAAAAGGGTTTAAATGAAAATCTTTCTTCAAAGCCCATGTGCCTTCCACTCTAACACAAAATGTCTCTTAATCTAGTATTTTAGTTTTCACATGAGCAAAGGAGGGTCAAGGGAGAATAACTGAGTCCTAGGAATGATGTCTAGTTAGTAACTAGCTTAAACTAGGACCCAGAACTCGTAAATCAGAGTTCAGTGCTTACATGAAACCAGGCTATGACCTAAATAACTGTTTTGTTTTGTTTTGTTTTGTTTTAATTGCTCATGATCTCATGTTACTGTCAGTGCTTTTTATGTTAAAAACTTATTGTAGAGAATAAGGAAAGGGAAGCAGTTTTTAAAATTAATGAGGCATTTGTTCTCTTTATGTACAAATCCTAACAAAACGACAGGCAGACTGATACATAATTCATAGAAGCTAACAAATTACAGTGCATTTGCAAAAATGACCTGTTCTTTCCTACTTATTTTCTGCATGGTACATTAATGTAAAGAATAACATAGTGGTAAATATAGACAGTGTAGTACAACAAACAATATTGGAATAATGTACTGATATAACCCATGCCAGAAATGCTAGCAGAGCAATTAGAGGGCTCACACAGTTTGAAAATGAGGTTGAAAGGTCAACCAAGCTTTTATTTCAGCAAATATTATTTTATGCTTTATATTCTTTTTACAGCGAGGATTCAATTCTTTATTACTAGAAAGACCAATCAGATATTACAAATTCTATTCTTAAATCCTAGCAAATGGATGTTGTTTAGGCTTTCAAGAATCACATGAACACATTAAGTATACAGACTTGTACCACTAAGCTATGCCTCCATAAGAACTGAAAATTACTGTATCCCCAAGTATAACATTCAAAATGGCAGATTTCCAGATCTGCCCCTGGAAGAGACTGTGTTAGCTGACAGGGAAAGGACTGCAGGTGAAAAGAAAAGCTTTCTTTTCTCAAGGTTAAGGGGTACAGTTTCACCTTCATCATTGCTTTTCAGTTCTGGGATGAGAACCCACTAACGGCCTAGATAGATTATGGATACCTCAGACAAAATTACAGGCTCTGAGACACTGGGGAAGAAAACCAAAATAAACACAAATAAAAACAATCAGATAATAAAAAAATTAAATTATAAGATATTTGGGGTACTTGGAAGCATATATTAATAAAGCTTGTAATGAAGAGAAAGCAGGCAATTTTTAAAAATATTATTATTCACATAATATTAGCCTGCATAACATGTGGTTGGAAAAATGCCAACTGATATTTTAAGCTGTAAACTAGGATCCTTCCATATGTATGGCACTTGTATGTATGGATATTCATTTTACTGTTATTCTTCTCCATTAGTGGTGCTTATCTCGTGAATGTGCTTCTTTTTATTTAACATAATATTCCCCATACAGATCAGAACTAAGAGCTTCTTGGCATTAAGAGGACAGAATGGCCACAGATTACATCAGAATTCAAATACTAAAGAGAGCAGACACCATATATGTGTGCATTAAATGCATGGTAATTGTTAGACGTATTATTAAGAATCCTTTAAAATAACAAAGACACAGATTCCTAAATTCAAAACTCTAAGCTTTGTTTGTCCATATCCATGTTCATAAACATGCATTGCCTGGGAGTATATGAATATCTTTTGAGGCAAAATCATAGAAATAGAATCAATCAATATTAATTGGTGTTTTTGATAGTCAAGAGAAAGTGCTATGTGACGTGAGTAAATAATGACATAAATTTTCTTCCCTCCTCGTGAGGGTATCTACCAGTCCTTCGGGAAGAGATAGCATATGTGTTAAAAATAGGGTCTAGTGAAACCAGGACCAGCAACAAGAAATCCGATTGCTAGATCCTCTAAGGAAAAGAGAATGTTGCTTTGGAAGTTAGCTAGTGTTAATCTACGGAATGTTTAGTTTAACAGAGCAATTAGAGGACTCACACAGTTTGAAAACGTTGGGGAGGGTTCTTTGGGTGAGATAGTGTATTAGTTTCATACGTTGCTGTAAAAAATTACCACATATTTAGCAGCTTAAAAACAATATAAATTAATTTTCTTACAGTTCTGAAGATTGAGAAGTCCAAACTGCATTCATTGTATAGGCTAAAAATCGGTGTTGGCAGGGCTAGTTCCTTCTCAAGGCTCTAGGGGAGAATCCACTTCATTGTCTTTTCCAGTTTCTAAAGGCTGCCTGCCTTTCTTATCCCATGGCCCCTTCCTCCAACTTCAAGGCTCATCCACAACAATCTCTGCTCTGGAATCACAACTGCTCTCTGACTTTGATCCTCTTGCCTCCCTTTTGTCAGAACCTTTGTGATTATATTGGTTTTACTTGGATAATGTAGGATAATCTTTCTATCCCAAGATCCTTAACTTAATTCCACCTGCAAAGTTCCTTTTGCCATGTGAGGTAATATATTTACAGGTTCCAGGGATTAGAATGTGGACATATTTAGGTGAACATTTCTCTGTCTACCAGAGATGGAAATGCATGCACAGTGGTATCAAATTAAGTGCCCAAGTCCTATACCATGACAATACTCAGAGGCTCTGGAAGTCATGCTTTTTGAGGGACTGTCATTTTAATAATAAATACTTTTCAGTAACTGATACATTTGTAACAAAGTGCTCTATGTCAGAGATAAGTTGTGTAGATCCACTTCCTGTTTTTAAAGAAACTTCAGTCTAGTGTGGGTTTCTAAAAACTTTTTGACCATGATCCATTGTAGAAAATACATTTTTCTTTACAATGCAGTTCACATTTACTTCATGTGTATATGGGTGTTGGTGAAACAATTTCATAAAACAATTCACAGCCTAGTAGGAATCTAGCATTTTCTATACTATCCTTTTCATTTAAAGAAAAATGTATTGATCATCACCCTTTATTGTGCTTTTATTGACAAAAGATACAGGTAACTAAATGTATAAAGTATCTACTGATTTTATAGGTAAAACACATAGATACATGTATCAGAGTGTAATAAAATATTCTGATGCATTATTTAAGGTGAACCTTAAAATGTGAGTAACCATTGGCACTCAGAGCCAATGGGTGGAGTAGTCCAAGCAAAGAAGGCAAAACCTAAAAGTATTACCCAAAGTGGCATAGTCAGGAAACTTCAGTCCTAAGAGTTCAAAATGGCTGAAAAATAGGGTATAATTGGAAGCTTGTAAAGAGATGAGGCAAACAAGTAAGTTAGAAAGATGAACTAATCATGGGTCTGTTTGAAGGCTTTCATTCATTCAGGCTGTACCAATTGTGAGGTCCAGTTAGATCTAGATTGGGAATAAATGATGAATGAAAATACAATGAATTTGCTCTCAATGAATTTAAACTTTATCATACGGGCAGTGGTTATGTCACTAAAAATTTGTATATAGAAAAAAAACATAATGATTTTTGTATTTTAAAGAAACCTATAATTGAGAATGGATTTAGTGTGTACAGGTGAAAACTTTTGTCTAGTGAGAAATAGAACTAAGTCTATATTAGTGGCATGGTATCTTAGAGGGGATAGATTTTTAAAATATTAATAAGATAGAATTTACAGGATTTAGAGATTGGATATGAAAGCTTTGGGAAAGGAAAAATGGATGATAATTTCTGTAGTCTTAATTTTAGTGACTGGGTGTAAGGAATCACCAATCAATGAAGAAGGACATACACATTAAAAGCAATTTTAGGATAACAGATACTAAGTCAATAATAAAAAAAATCAAATGGATACATACAGGAAATGGAAGAATATATAGATCTGGGCTACAGGAGAGCAGTTGGGGTTCAGATTGTGCATTGTTAAACTATAGGTGGTATTTTAACCAATGAAACTAGGATAAATCACCCAGGAAAAGTATGTAGAGAAAGGAGAGAAGAAAGGATAGATTCACAGATAGCAGCATTTAAAGGATGAGCAGAATGGGATATTTCACAGGTAATCTTGTAATGGGAGTGGAACGATAGTAAATAATATAGTTGTGTGATTAAAAAAAGGAAGAGTTTTGAGATTATATGAAGTGGTTGAAAGTGGATACAAGAGGTCATAGAAGATAAGAAGTGAAGAATGTCAACCCAACTTGGTTATCAGGATACCTCTGGTAGCATTAGTTGAAGTGAAGTCTCAGAATGGTGAAGGCGGTGGACAGATTTTAGTGGACTGAGGAATAAAGGAGTAAAGAGTGTGAAGATGGTCACTGCAGCCTACAGTTTTCATAAGCCTGTTCTTGAAGGAAAGGTAAGAGGGAATTGCTTGAAGAGAGCACAGTATAGAAGGTTTTTGTTTTTAAGAGGGGGGCAACTTTGAAATATTTTTTGTTTTAAGAAGAAAAATGTGGGAGTCAGACTAGAAGTTTTTAATTTAGTGTTTAAATAGGTACAATGAGAGCAAGAAGGACAGAATGTATATTGTGGTCAAAATGACCCCTTGCCCTTCCTGTTATAGTGTATGCTATCTGTACAGTAAAAACAAAATATCTTAACTGACTCTTACATTTTAAAAACCTGAGTCCAGTTGATTGTTCACAGTAGAACTCGAGAGCTTTCCACTTTAATTTTTGGTTCTCTTCTCCTTCTCACTTGTAAAACCACCAAGGGCAATTAACATAAACAGGCCTGTGATACTCCTGACTTTGCAAGATAATTGACACAGCAGGAAATGCATTCTGGGGCAGACAGTTCCTAGAAGAGTGGGTGGAATCCTAATGGGAGACTGAGGAAGAGTAAGCAAGTTAATAATTCCAGTCTGTATATAGCTCTCACATCATTAAAGTCTCAAAGTTATTTTTAAAAGGCCAACAACCTGAAGAGAAATTTTTCCCTTTACTTCAGTTTCTTCAGGGACCTGGGCTTTCATTATTAGTGTTGTTTTTGTCTGATAGTGGTGTTTATACAGACTTTCTAAAATAGACTAAAAGTCAACCTAATTGCTAGTTTTGCATAACTTTCCAAGTTACTATTTAAGCAATAATGACCTTCAGACTGGATATTTTCTTGGCGTTAATGACCAATGGAAAGCTTTGGTGGTCTGAGGTAAAGCCAGGGGCCTTTAATAGAGAACTGTCATTAACGGTCAGAAAATGTCTAACTGGGAGGTCATTATTGTGATTATAAATCATAACAATGTAAATAAAAAGGCAAAGAATTCAAAAGTTACAAGCTGAACATCAAGTTGCCATGGCTACTGTATTTTCCTAGATATGGCAACCCAGAATACTAACCAAAGGAAGACAATTGTCAATTCTTGTTATTCCATTTAGGGTTATAATTGCTGTTTGAATACAAATATTGGTCCGTAGAATCTGAAACAACTAACATTCCTACTGTATGAAGGTAAGAAGAACCTTTGGACTGAAGGGGACCTAGGGAGATTATTCATTCCAATTTCTACTATTACAATTATGACAAGCTGAACTACATTAACATCTTCTTATGTTTACAGGTATCCAAAGAAGGAAAGTATAGACATCTGAAGTAGGGGTGGATCCAGTTTTTGTGGAGTCTGAGGCTCATAGAATTTGAGTATTGCTTTTAAAAGAAAAGAAATCCAAATTACTAATATAAAATACCCATTTTGCCAGTGCCCCTGACACAAGAAGAAATGTGACAGAGGCAAGCATTTTACTGATTGCCATTAAAAAGTCTTACTCTTGCAAAATATACAAAATCATATGACTACACAACATATTGCAAGGGTCCTCCCCAATGTAAAAGATGAAGGGCTTTTTCAATCTAAGGTGATCTCCTGTCAAGAATCCTAGAAGTTTAGACAGAGAAAGAAGCCAATAAATTATCCAATGCAACATCTACACTGTACATGAGGAAACTCAAAAACGTTCAAGTGAGGAGGCTTAAGCTAACCAAGTCCTCTAACTCATACCTTTCTGCCTCCAGGTACTTTTAAGTCTTACTGGCTTTTATAGGAGGGAGACTAACTGGAACCTAAGTGACATTCTTTGGGAATTTCTGATGAACCAGTGAGGCAGATTAAAAGGAGCATATGCACATGAAGCTTCTTGAGGAAATAAAACATCCTGGGAAAAAAAGAGCTAATTGTTAATTTTAAAAACAGATTGTGTGGTGGAAACCACTAGCTGTTAAACTAAATTTCTTCTCCCCTTCTTTTACAGTAAATGAATTGTGGCTGGAACATCTCCTCCCAAGTAGACCGGCAGGTCTTAGCCCCCTCTTGCAGCCAGGTTTTGCTCTGATTGCTGAGGGTCAATGGTAAATAAAAAATATAGAATTTCTCTTTTAATTTCAATGCATTGTGACATGCCACTGTAACTACGTGGTTTGAAAGAGGAGAATCTGGATACTTCTTATAGTAAATATTTAAAGACTATCTATTTCTTGTTTAAAACTGCTAATAGATATTTTCCTGCTAATAGATATTAGCAGGAGAATAGATATTTTCCTTGGCCATTTCAAAACATATTAGTAAATGATTAAAATCTTAGAGTATGTAAATAATAAAATGTCTCAGAGAAGATCAATTGTAAAGGCATGAGTGTCCAATAAAAGCCAACCTGTGACACTGCAAATAGTTTATTAAATCTTTCTTATTAATTTTTTGACAATCTTGGTTTTAATTTTTAGATTATCACATTGGTCCTGTTATAATTTATTAATAAAAGGACTAAATGAGCCGGAAATATTTCCAAATAACATTGTCAAAATCATCTCTCTTTCCAGTCAGGTATAAAAGATACATGCATTTGTATGATCATTTCACTATTAACCACAGAATTATTTTATTTTATCATATAAATTGGTATTGATGTATATATATTACATACATTATATATACTGACCTCTCTCTCTCTCTCTCTCTCTCTATATATATATATATGACCTCTCTCTCTCTCTATATATATATATAGATATATATATATAGAGAGAGAGAGAGAGAGAGAGAGAGAGATTGATTGATTGTCACTTCTTGGTCAAAATTCAATTTGTTTGAACAGCATTTTTTGATTAAATAAATTTTGATATTGACCTTGAGAGAAGAAAGTCGATAACTGCATAATATACCTCCAACCATAGCAACCAAATATTCAGCCTTCTGTCAGCTGCACATCATCAGACTAGCATGGATGCCCATGAGATTGGCAGTTTTGCAGGGCTTATCTAAAGGGAAAAGGGTTATATAGACTTATGAAAACTCTCAGGAGAAAATGAGAATTAAAAAGGTAAGAGCTGATTCTCAGATGCCTGAGTAGATCTCCTAATGACTAAAGAAACCACTGTGATTTCCAAAAGGAGGATTTCCACAAATGTCAAGTTTCTACGCCCTCCTCTTCTGCAGTCTGGTTCCTGTAGTTTAGAAACTAGAGCATTTCTGAATGTAACTTTTTCTGAAATCAGACTTTTAGAGAAATTATTACCCTGTGCCTTCTCAGTTTTACATTCCAATCTAATTTATTATCTATTCCACTAACTATTTTCAGAGAGGAACTGAACTCGGATCAAAAAGAATACTTTTCACCCACAAGTTCATCAGAATTAAAAGTCAAGACTTGTACTAAACAGTTCCTTTGAACATGATGTTCTTTACTTATTGGGGATTAGCGTAAAAACTAGAACTGTCTCCTGGTGATATGAGGTAGTTACTTTCGATCGCTGTTGCTTAAATTGCAATGACATTTTCTAAAGTTCCAACTCCAAGGACACTAACCTGAGACTGCTGGGTTCTGTCTGAGAAAGCACAATACAGGACATCAATAGAAGTAAACATATGGGGACCAGTTAATGCAGAGGGTAACACAGCCCCCTTGACACCCTAAGGATATGGGTTTAGAACCAGTTGAGCTCATTACTTCAAGAAGGCTAAGGTCAGTCCCTGTCTGTTTTCTACCCATTGAAAACCATGCCATCATTCAGCATAACTGACAAGTTATTTCTGCAAGGGGACTGTGCAATAAAATAGAATTTTCTCTGCATTTTTTAAAAAACAATATCCAAACACCCAAGCAATTCTGACAGTTTCGGGTGCTGACTGTATTATAAAGTCTCTGAATTATATTTCAAGCTTGACTTGGCTTCTTATACTTTTCTACAGCACTCAAAACAATTAAAAATATTTGGCATGTTTCTGGTATTGCATCTGGTGATTTGTGAACACTCTCAGACACTTGAACACTGTCTTTTGGGACCCTAAAACATGATGATGATACCAAATTTTCTTTTGGTTTGTGGGAACATTTACTGGAACTTGATAAGAAATATGTGTATAATATTTGTATGGCACTAAAAGAAAACTGAGATATTGAAAATAATAATATATCTCCAAAACAGTAGGTCATAATATAAAATATATATTCAGACTGGAAAAATCCAGATGCTTAATTTTGGAATACAATGCTCAACCAAGCCAGCTTTCCATAGCGGTAATTGTGAAAATTATATATTTTTCTAAATATAATCTCTACATTAGTCTTTTTTTTTTTTTTTTTGCGGTATGCGGGCCTCTCACTGTTGTGGCCTTTCCCGTTGCAGAGCACAGGCTCTGGACGCGCAGGCTCAGCGGCCATGGCTCACAGGCCCAGCCGCTCTGCGGCATGTGGGATCCTCCCAGACCGCGGCACGAACCCGTGTCCCCTGCATCGGCAGGCGGACTCTCAACCACTGCGCCACCAGGGAAGCTCTCTACATTAGTCTTTTGGGAGAGGGTACCCTATACCTCTGTACATAAGATTCAGTGCTTAAATAATATGTTTTGGGTGGATTTTCTTTAATTACAATATTTTATTGATAATATTTCATCATTTGACTCATATCCTTATGAAGATTTTTATCATTACTTTCACTAATACTTTCTTTAAAAGCCTCCCCATACCACCTACCATTTATTTCTTCATGTTCATTTCAACTTGTCCTTATGCTCAAATAGTAAAATACATAGTATGCTCTTAATAAGTAACAGCCATACACAGGGCTTCTTGTGGTTTTAGAAACATGACATCTTATCTCAAGGGCTTCTTTTATTCTGTTTTCATTAGAATGCCTTCCTATCTCTTCATATCTCAAAATCCTTAGCAAAACACATTTGCAAGTACAAATGTATTTGTATTACTGTCTTCCTCCCTCATTTCTTATGCAACTTGAAAAAAAAGGACAAGTATGTCAACTTTTATATAATATATTCCCACATTCTGTCATAATTTCTGGTATTTAATAGACAGTCACTAAATGTTTATGGAAAAAATAATGAGATAGATTAATGAATCAGCATGGGAAGTTTATAATAAGACAACTCATGAGTATATTTTGATCTTTGTGTAAAATACTGGGCAGGACATTTTCTCCCCCAAATTCTATCCAAGGGGATATCTGAGGTCATGAAGTAAATTTACTGGGTAGAGTTGCATGTAGAGATATAAAAAGTCATTAAAGTTTTTGTAAATGGAAATGGATCCTATACATCAAAAAAATTTAAGTACTATTTGATGGGATTATCACTTACACAAGATACTGGTAGCTGACATGAGCCTGTAGTTAGTTTATTTTCCAAGGACAAGGTGCCAATTAATATTTGTTAGTGATGATGAAATGTAAATATTTGAACAGAAATATTTTCTTGGTATTTTCATATAGACATTGATCAAGTCCTTTGGAGAAAATTTTTCTCTTCAATATGAAAAATTCAATGCTTTTGTAGCCAATGTAATCTGGTATATCACTGTGGAAAGCTAAATAATGCCCCCCACCAAAATCTACATCCTAATGCCTGGAATCTGTGAACATGTTACCTTATATGGCAAAAGGGACTTTGTGGATGTGATTAAACATCTTGAGATGGCAAGAGTATCCTGGATTATCCAGGTGGGCTCAATGTAATCATAGAGGGCCCTACAAGAGGCAGGCAGGAGATCAGAGAGACAGAAGGTAACATGACATAGAAGCAGAAACAGATTTGAAAATGCTATGCTGCTAGCTTTGAAGATGAAGAAGGGGCCATGAGCCAAGGAAGCTGGTGATCTCCAGAAGCTAGAAAAGGCGAGGAACCCTAGGCAAGCTGACACCTTGATTTTAATCCAGTGAAACTGATTTAAGACGTCTGACCTCAGAAATGGTAAGATAATAAATCTGCACTGTTTTAAGCCACTTAACTTGTGGTAATTTGAGAAACAGTGGCAACAGAGAACTAATTAATACAATCATCATGAGAATTTTATCATACTCTTGGTGAGAATTTTACATTGAATATATTCCTGTATATGTTTGTATATCATTCTTCCATTTTCTAGCAGTAAACTTTGTTCAGTGTTACATACAATTTTATGAATAGGCTAAAAGTATTTATTCATCCATTCCACAGGTGAAGTATATCTGGGCTGTTGTCAGGGTTCAGTTATCTCAGCAATAGTTCTGTGAATTATCTTATATGTTGATCCAGATGTACATGTGCAAGGCTGTCCATCTTTGCCAGAAGTAAACTGTCATAATTTCTCTGAAGTTAAATATATATATATATATATATATATAGAGAGAGAGAGAGAGAGAGAGAGAGAGGGAGAGAGAGAGAGAGAGGTATGAGGAATTGGCTCTCGAGATTATGGAGGCTGAGAAACCCCATATTCCGCCATCTGCAAACTGGAGATTTCCGGAAAGCCAGTAGTGTAATTTAGTCCAGAGAACCAAGGAAGTCAATGTCTGCATTGGTATAAATCCTAGTCCAAGAGCAGGAGAAGATGAGATGAACTGTCTCAGCTCAAGCAGTAAAGCAAGCAAAAGAAGTGGTGAATTTCTCTGCCTTTTGTTCTTTTCGGGATCTCAAGGGATTAGATGATGCCTACCCACATTGGGGAGAGCAATCTATTTTGGTGAGTCCACTAATTGGAATGCTAATCTCATCGGTAAACACTCTTACAGATACACCCAGAAATAAGGTTTAACCTGAGCACCCCATGGCCACTCAAGCTGACACATAAAATTAACTATCACCAAGTGTTTCAAGGCATCTATATTGAAATGGAATGGAATGACGCTTTTATAACATCGACTATTTGGATCCTCTTTACTGTACCTAATAAGCTTTTATAATTTTCCATACAGAACTTGTATATCTTTTGTTAGATTTTTTCTTAGGTCTTTTTATTTTTGACATAAACAGTATACATGTTTTTTCTAACTTTGCTCCTAGCATATAGAAATATAATTGAGTCTGAAACCAGCAAACTAGATAAACTTTCTTATAAATTCTAATTTCTTATAAATTCTAATAACTTATTAGCAGTTTATTTATCTATATATACAAGAATACAATCTGTCTTTTTCCCTCTTATTTCTTATTCTTGCCTTAATAAGGTGGCTAAGAATGGACATGATGAAAACAAGAAACTTTATCTTGTTCCCGATCTCAAAGGGAAAGCTTGGAACACTTCAACTTACATATGATGGTACTGAAATAGCTTTTGTTTTATTGTGGAATAATCTGAACGTAGAACAAACAGGATTTTATGACAGATCTGATATGGCAGTGGGTAAAAACATCTAATAAAACATGACTCTTTAGCTTGGTGTAATGTAGTTACTAGCCTAGGAAGACTGGAGGAAGGTATAAAGTCAAGAGCTCAGTTTAGGGCATGCTAAATTTAAGACGTATATTAGAAAGGCAAGTGGACATGTAATCAGTTAGATATATAAGCCTTGGTTATAGAGGAAAAGAACAAGTAAGAAAGAGAAAGAGGTGAATCAGTAATTTTTTAAAGGCTATTAAAGCCATAAGATAGCTAAAAATACCAAAACATAAAGAGTAGATCAAGAAAAGGTTGAAAGAAGTTTGGCCTGAAGCACTCCACCATTAATAGTTTGAGGTGAGGAAGAGAAACAAAAATATCTGTAAGGAGTGGTTAGAGAGGTGGCAGGAAAACCAAAAGAATGAGCAAAGTATCCCTGAAACCAAAAGTAGAAAATATTACAGTAGGAAGGAAATTTGCTTAAACTCCAGTCATTACTATACAAATAGTGCTTCAATAAACATCCTTACATCTATATCATAGCTCATCCATAATAGCTTTTTTGGTAGACAAAAATCTTATAAATAGAATTTTGAGGAAAAAGCTACATTGATTTAAAACATTGATAGGTATTATGATACAACTGCTATCGAAAAAAAGGTATCATACAAATATACATTTCTATCCCTGGTATAAGAGAATACACATAGGGAAATACACACCTTGCCTCAGATGCCTTTCAATAAAAGAGAAACTTTGGGAGGAAATCAAAGACAGAGGCTAAAGTGGTTTGCCCATTTACTATCCCTGCTTAGGTTAGCTATCTCTGCTTTTCAAATGAGCCAAAGAACTGCACCATTAAACAGTCAACTACAAAATTCAACTTATGACCAGGGACACAGTTGGCTTTCAATGAGACTTTTAATAGTAAGCAAAAGAATCATTTTGGAAGCCAGCAGGGAGAGGGTTATTCTGATTATCTAAGAGATCAGACATGGTCAAGAGAGCTTCAGATAAATCACATCCACTTCCAAAGCTATATGTTTCTACTCTTCAGACATCTAATTATCACTCTCACTATTTTTATTTTATCCACATATGACCTATACTCCTAGCAGTTTAATATGTTTAAAGTCAATTCAGTTGCTCTTTTGCTTATATCTGTGTTAGAAGGAAAGTGTATATCACTATTGTGACTAGAGAGAAAGTATCACTTGCCATTAAAGGTAACTGCAAGAATAAATATAATCAATACAAGCAATGTTATTAAGTTTCAGGTTGATGGTATTGCTGGCCAAAGGCTTTGAACCTACGGCCCATAAAAAGGAAATTACCAAAGGTATATTTGTTTCTACACGGTATACTTTTAAAACTGTAAAGGCGTGGATTGAAAAGTTAAAGTCTGAATTTTAACTCACCATAGATTGCACGATTTATTCAGAGCAGTATCCTAGTCCATTAACCAAAGAAAAATAAGTCTCAACTCTTATTTTTCCATTAGAATTGTAATTGCTGCTGGATATGAATGTTAGTCCACAGAACTTGAAGCAAGCTTATCAGTGTCTATCTCATGAAACTATAATAACAAAAGTTTTGGTCTAAAATGAGCCCTGGGAGTCAGATATTTTAAATCTCTTCCTATTTTTCTTTCTTTTTTTTTTTTCGGTACATGGGCCTCTCACTGTTGTGGCCTCCCCCGTTGCAGAGCACAGGCTCTGGATGCACAGGCTCAGCGGCCACGGCTCACGGGCCCAGCACCTCTGCGGCATGTGGGATCTTCCCGGACCGGGGCACGAACCCGTGTGCCCTGCATTGGCAGGCGGACTCTCAACCACTGCGCCACCAGGGAAGCCTAATCTCTTCTTATTTTTCTAGGAAAGGTTATACTTACACCATGTTATTGTCAAATGCCTCCAGAGAAGGACTTTAAAAATTCATTTTTATATAAATAATTTCAGAATAATTTTATAGCTGAGAAGGGAGTCCAGAAATCAACCAGTGCTTCACTTTTCAGGTGAAGAAAGTAAATCTGTAGATATGCTGGTGGATGCCCGAGAGTGGAAGAGGGACACACAGTGTGCTCAGACTGCAAGTCTATTCAGAGCTAGCATTTCCTGGACATAGAACTCTACCTTAAACATCCTTTTTGTGTATTTTTTCATTTATCTCAAAGTCTGAAAAAAATCTACTTTGATTTAATTGCTTTAAAAGGGAATAGGCAGATGATTATATACTTGTATTAATTATGGAGATATTCACCCTAGTAAGAAAATTTTAAAGATAAGGACTAGAGCCATGGCAGAACACAGAGAACAGATGGAGTGACATAGAGCCTATGAAGAACTTCATGAAGATGCAAATGCTTTCCATTATGATTTTACACACCGAGATGTTCCCTGTCACACCAAATATACTGGCTTACTTCTTCACAAACAGATTTTGTGTGTGTGTTTGTATGTGTTAACAGCATAGACAGGCTATGAAGAAAAAGACAATATTCTTAATAATATGAATTATTCATTATTTTATATAATAAATATGAATAGAGTGTTTATGTTCTAAGCATTCTTTTTAAGTGCTGGGTAGACTGCATTCCATTGACCAAATCAGAAAGGTCAATAGTAAGTCAAGTTTGTCTATTAATTTCACCTTTGGTGAGTCAAGAAAGAATTGTATAAACCACTACAGTAATTTATAAAGTCAGTAAATGAACTGGTGCAGGCTTGGTTTGCCAATGATGCTTAGAGGACAAGGAACTAAACACGCACAGTAGAGTATGAAAGAACTTTGGTTAAAGTCTCATAACAGTCATATCTTACATACTACATTTTTTTGTTTGTTTTTCCTTAACCTTATGCCAGTTGAGAAACAGCTTTTACTAGGATGGAGTTGCATCAGCCGTCATGACTTCTGCCTCTAGCTAGTCCCATAAATCTTTCAAATTTCACACCTAGTAAATGCAGCTAAAACCAAGTAAACAAAACAATGCCCATGAGAATTGTTTGTTTTGTAACTTTAAGCATAAAATGTCTCTTTGAAGCCTGACCTATTTTTACAAGGGTAGTAAGAACATGTAGCCTTCACCTTGAATATTGCAAACAAATCTCCACATTCCCCTGCTGGAGAGAATCAGCATTTTAACATTGATGAAGCTTTGTGCTGAGATGCAATCTCCATCTGATAACTGCTCTGTCTGATACTAGTTGTCTTTTATTTACAGTTGCACTATCTAATCAAAGTAGTTTTGCTTCAGAACACAAATGTAATAAAAATAAAACAATCCCCAATTTTTCTCTTATATCTCTATTGCTCTTCAGTTTTCAATTAAAAGTTTTTTTGTAGACAATTCTTAAAGTTTTTAGTAAACTCATTCCGGAGGAAAATAGCATAGAACCTCTCAACTGAAGTTATAAGTAGTATAGAAAACAGACATGATACAAAATACAATTCAAGTTACTAAAAACATTATGAATTGACAACTTCTATATAGATCAGAGTCACACATGAACACCCAATTATTGTGTGTGTGTGTGTGTGTGTGTTTTCATTGCAAACTGCTTAATGTCAGAAACCAAAAGAAAGCTAAGAAACACTAACTCCACACTCTAGTTACGGTTTATTCTATCAGTGAAAATAATTTGTTATTATTCTTATTTATTTATTTATTTATTTATTTTAGGTGGCACTCAATCAGTTAATGGTTGCTTCAGGGAGGATACTGTGATTTCTGTCTTCATGTATATACAATGTATTAATATATCAACTGCATGAGCATAATGAATATATATATATATACAGTTACAGAAAAATATTAATAATGGTTTTCACTGCATGCTACATTATGAAGGCTTTTTCTTTACATTGTTTATTTGCCAATTTTAAACAATGGAAAGGTTTGACTTATTATCCATATTAAAGTATTATATTTTACATGTTTATTGTCTCTTATGATGGAGCATAATTTAACTCATAAAAATGAGCAATTTGTTTCAAAAAAGGAAAGACTAAAGATCTAATGTAACAAGCATTTATAGATTGCCTCAATACTGCTCAAATATGAGAGACTTTGTAAAGTGGGAGAATCATGATCTCAGCTGATGTTTCTTTTTTCAAATCCAAGGGTAGCTCATATTACATTGTCATCGAACATGGGTTTGAAGCTTTGCATTTTTAAAATAATTTTGATCACTCTTTCCTTCCATAAAACACATTTTCTTCCCTTGACATTTCTGTTACCTTATATTTTCCATTTTTCACAATTGTGCTTCAGTTCTGTTCATTAAGTGTGGGAGTTTCTTTGTTACTTTTTTTTTTTTTAACAGCTTTATTGGAGTATAATTGCTTTACAGTAGTGTTAGTTTCTGCTTTATAACAAACTGAATCAGCTATACATATACATATATCCCCATATCCCCTCCCTCTTGTGTCTCCCTCCCACCCTCCCTATACCACCCCTCTAGGTGGTCACAAAGCACAGAGCTGATCTCCCTGTGCTATGCAGCTGCTTCCCAGTAGCTATCTATTTTACATTTGGTAGTATATTTAAGTTCATCCACTTTCTCACTTCATCCCAGCTTACCCTTCCCCCACCCTGTGTCCTCAAGTCCATTCTCTACATCTGCATCTTTATTCCTGTCTTGCCCCTAGGTTCTTCAGAACCAATTTTTTTTTTTTAGATTGCATATATATGTGTTAGCATATGGTATTTGTTTTTCTCTTTCTGACTTACTTCACTCTGTATGACAGACTCTAGGTCCATCCACCTCACTACAAATAACTCAATTTCGTTTCTTTTTATGGCTGAGTAATAGTCCATTGTATATATGTGCCACATCTTCTTTATCCATTCATCTGTCGATGGACACTTAGGTTGCTTCCTTGTCCTGGCTATTGAAAATAGGGGTGCAATGAACATTGTGGTACATGACTCTTTTTGAATTATGGTTTTCTCAGGGTATATGCCCAGTAGTGGGATTGCTGGGTCATGTGGTAGCTCTATTTTTAGTTATTTAAGGAACCTCCATACTGTTCTCCATAGTGGCTGTATCAATTTACATTCCCACCAACAGTGCAAGAGGGTTCCCTTTTCTCCACATCCTCTCCAGCATTTATTGTTTGTAGATTTTTTGATGATGGCCATTCTGACCGGTGTGAGGTGATACCTCATTGTAGTTTTGATTTGCATTTCTCTATACTGATGTTGAGCAGCTTTTCATGTGCCTCTTGGCTATCTGTATGTCTTCTTTTGACAGATGTCTATTTAAACCTTCCACCCATTCCATTTTTGATTGTGTTGTTTGTTTTTTTGATATTGAGCTGTGTGAGCTGTTTGTATGTTTTGGAGCTTAATCCCTTGTCGGTCTCTTCGTTTGCAAATATTTTCTCCCATTCGGAGGGTTGTCTTTTTTTCTTTGTTTATGGTTTCCTTTGTTATGCAAAAGCTTCTAAGTTTAATTAGATACCATTTATTAATTTTTGTTTTTATTTTCATTACTCTAGGAGGTAGATAAAAAAGATCTTGATGTGATTTATGTCAGTGTGTTCTACATATGTTTTCCTCTAAGAGTGTTATAATATCCAGTCTCACATTTAGGTCTTTAATCCATTTTGAGTTTATTTTTGTGTAAGATGTTAGAGAATGTTCTAATTTCATTCTTTTACGTGTAGCTGTCCAGTTTCCACAGCACCATTTATTGAAGAGACTGTCTTTCCTCCATTGTATACTCTTGCCTCCTTTGCTGTAGATTAATTGGCCATAGGTATATGGGTTTATTTCTGTACTTTCTATCCTGTTCCATTGATCTATATTTCTGTTTTTGTGCCAGTAGCATACTGTTTTGATGACTGTAGCTTTGTAGTATAGTCTGAAGCCAGGGAGCCTGATTCCTTCAGCTCTGTTTTTCTTTCTCAAGATTGCTTTGGCTATTCAGGGTCTTTTGTGTCTCTATACAAATTTTAAGATTTCTTTTGTTCTAGTTATTTGAAAAATGTCATTGGTAATTTTATAGCGATTGCATTGAATCTGTAGATTGCTTTAGGTAGTACAGTCATTTTGACAATACTCTTACAATCCAAGAACTTAGTATATCTTTCCATCTGTTTGTGTTGTCTTTGATTTCTTTTATCAGTATCTTATAGTTTTTTGGAGTACAGGTCTTTTGTCTCCTTAGGTAGGCATATTCCTAGGTATTTTATTCTTTTTGATGTGATGCTAAATGGGACTGTTTCTTTAATTTCTCTTTCTGAACTTTCATTATTAGTGTATAGAAATGCAACAGATTTCTGTGTATTAATTTTGTATCCTGCAACTTTACCTAATTCATTGATTAGCCCTAGTAGTTTTCTGGTAACATCTTTAGGATTTTCTATGTATAGTATCATGTCATCTGCAAATAATGGAAATTTTACTTCTTCATTTTCAATTCAGATTCCTTTTATTTCTTTTTCTTCTCTGATTGCTGTGGCTAGGACTTCCAAAACTATGTTGAATAAAAGTGGCCAGAGTGAATAAAAGACGACATACAGATGGCCAAGATGCACATGAAAAGATGCTCAACATTGCTAATTATTAGAGAAATTCAAATCAAAACTACAATGAGGTATCACTTCACACCTGTCAGAATGACCATCATTGAAAAATGTGTAAACAATAAATGCTGGAGAGGGTGTGGAGAAAAGGGAACCTTCATCAACTGTTGATAGAAATGTAAATTGGTACAGCTACTATGAGAACATTATGGAGGTTCCTTATAAAACTAAAAATAGAGCTACCATATGATCCAGCAACCCCAGTCTTGGGCACATATCTGGAGAAAAACATGATTTGAAAGGATACTTGCACTGCACTGTTCATTGCATCACTGCTTACAATAGTCAAGACATGGAAGCAACCTAAATGTTCATTGATAGAGAAATGAATAAAGAAGATGTGGTACATATATCCAATGGAATATTAATCAGCCATTAAAAAGAATGAAATAATGCCATTTGCAGCCATGTGGATGGACTGGAGATTATCATATTAAGTGAAGTAAGTCAGACAGAGAAGACAAATATCATATGATAACACTTATATGCAGAATCTAAAAAAAAATGATACAAATGAACTTATTTACAAAACAGAAACAGACTCACAGACTTAGAGAATGAAATTATGGTTATCAGGGGGGAAGCTGGGGGGGGGATAGATTGGGAGTTTGGCATTAACATGTACACACTGCTATATTTAAAATAAAATGACTTTCCATGACAAAAATAAAACATCAGTGACTCAATTAAAAAAATAATAAAATCTGTATCTTCTTCTGCAACTCTGCTAAACCTCCATTCACCTAATTGCTCAATATATAGTCTCATTAATTATCCTTAGCTCCTTCCAAATTTTGCTCACTTAGCAACCCTCTGATACCTTTAATCCTACTTCCTAAAGAACCCCCAATCCATCCACTGTTTTCCATCCTCATTGCCACACCCCAAGTCCCTACTTCAGTAATTTATTTCCTAGACTGCACAAATAGACTCTAACTGATATCTTCACATCTATCATCTACTTGTGACTACTTCCCAATCTTTACATACTGAGTCTCTTTTAAAAACTATCTTTTTAAATTGCAAAATAATCTCATAATTTCCCTGATACAAACTAATCAAGGATTTCCCATTGCCTTGGAATAATTTCAGAATCTTTAACATAGATTATAATATTCTGTATGGCACTGATGCTACCTCCTTCTCCAGCCTCATGCATAACGTCCTATAGGTTGGCTTCTCCACCTCTGTACTGGGTTTTTCTTAGGTTCTTGAACATACCAGACTCTCTCAAGGTCCTAGGCTTTTATACCTGTAGGTCTTCTTTCTCCTGGATAAATACTTATCTATTTAAGTCTTACCTATCTATTTAGCTAACTCAAACTCACTTGATAGAGTTCAATTCAAGTATTCATCTGCCTATTCAGGCAAAAATTGATCAGCATCTTTATGTATCAAGCACAGTCATAGATGCTGGGAAAATAGTGCTGGGCAAAGGAAATATGGTCTTTTCTTACCCACAGGCCTAGGTTTTAACAGCCATATCCATGAAATGGTGTGAAGATTTTTCCACAGCAATTACATGCTTAAAATAATTTCATTAATTATATTTTTATTATTTACTTAATATATGTCTTTTCTACTAAATGGTGAGTTCCATGGACACAGAGATCAACTGTTTAGTATATATGCAATGAATAGTTTTTAACTGACACTTACCAATATGCTAAAAGAAAATCCCCAGATGATACCCAAACTCTTTGCCATTGTATATAAAGCCATTTAAGTCCCGACCATAAATTTTCACGTGTCTACTAAAACTCTCTGAATTCTAGCCATAAATTACATTCCGTTTCTTAAACCCACCTTGTGTTTCTTATTTCCAACCTTTACACAAACCATATCCTTTATCTTGAATGCCCCTCTCAACTTATTTGCTTGAATTCCTACATTTTTTTTTCAGCCTCTACTTCATGGGTACATTCATAAAGCAATCCATAAATTGTGAATCTAAGTTGTTTGAGAAGCCATGGATATACAGATAACTCTAAAGATTTGGCTGCAAGAGAAGAGACTAAGATGAAAGTAGTGATCTCTTGATATTTGCATCATATTCTAGTGCATGGTAGACAACTATGTAAATAATGGGAGAAATTGCTTGGGGTAGATGAAGTAGATGTCAAAGATGGTAGTTGGAAGTGCCAAAGGAGAATGAAAAAAGGGTTCCTGGTTCCTGTCCTCAAAGAATCCACAGTATAGTGGGAGATAGAGAGTGGCTAATAGGTAAAATTATGGTCATGTAAAAAATGATATATGTTGGAACTTCCCTGGTGGTCCAGTGGTAAAGAATCCACCTCCAATGCAGGGGATGTGGGTTTGATCCCTGTCAGGGGACTAAGATCCCACATACCTCAGGGCAACTAAGCCCATGCACCACAACTAGAGAAGAGAAAAAAAACCCCACATGCCACAACTAGGGAGAAGCCCGCGCACCACAACAGAGCCCGTGCACCACAACGAAAGATCCCACATGCCTCAATGAAGATCCTGCATGCTGCAACTAAGACCTGACACAGCCAAAAATAAATAAAATAAATTTAAAAAATGATATATGTTAAAGAAAATATAATAAAAAAGACTAAAACATACATATTTCTGGGTTATTAAAGTTTCATAAAAATGACTCCATTAGATGAGTAAGATATATGTGAGAGTGATCAAATTTGAGGAATAGAGGTGAAGCAAAATAACTCAAAATTCCTAATAGTGACTGAGTTGAGTGAAGAAGAAGGGAGGAGAGAAGGCCTGAAAGAAACACATTTGTAGAATAAATTTGCATTCACTCTCTATTCAGTTTTCTGGGGCCTAAATCTTATATAATTATGAGGCCATCTTTCAGAGAAAGAATATAAAATTACAATACAAAATTAGGTGTAAACCAAATATTCATTACAATAAGAAAAGAAATTACATCACTTACAAATAACATGAATGTTGCAATATTTAGCAAATAACACTGTTTTTCAATAGTTTTTTATTCGTGGCATAATTTACATAAATTAAAATATGCAAATTGTAGTCGAGAGTTTGGTGAGTTTTGACAAATGTATATACTTAAGTAATCACCAATCCAGTCAGGATATAGAACATTTCTATTAGTCCTGAGTTTCCTTATGCCCCCTTCCAGTCAATTCCCACTCTCAAAGGCAATCACTGTTGTAATTTCTATGATCATAGATTACTTTTACCTGATCTTGAACTTCACAAAAGAAATCATTGAGTATAAACTTCTTATGTATATGCATAATCTATTTTGCTCAAGATTCATCCATGTTGTTTCATGTATCAGTAGTTTGTTTTTAAAGCTGTGTTTATTCCGTTGTAATAATGTGCCACAGATTTC